>NC_050533.1:23709872-23721387 GCF_002922805.2 Oryzias melastigma
GTGGTCAAACGAAATGAGAAGTTGGCGCCATCTGGTGGTAGAGAGGCCGCATTTCACACCGTGATTTTTGATTCTCTGATCTAAAATCAATACAACAGAGCTTGTAAATGCTTGTCAACCAAGCCCAGAATGGAGAGAGATTGATGAGGTTTAATGGCATGAATGACTGATAAAGTTTAGTAGCAAAGACCTTTTCCAATTAGAAAATTAGAACATTTTCAAATGAAACTACAACTTGTATTATTTTTGGATTACATACATGGTAAATACATCTCAATCACATTAAAAATTTACCTTCAAATAGACAATTTCATAGTACTTTGAGGCTCTAGCTAGCATCTTTAGCTGATACAAGAAACATTTTTAAAACGTGGATGATAGCATCAAATAGACCTGGCAAACTGTTAAGACTCAAAACACAGTAATAATAGCTGTAAATGGTGTGGCAGGTTAAAGTTTACATCCACAGCTCCTTCCATGAAAACTGCTGTATTCAGTGTTTATGTCACTGAGCAGAAAGTTAGCGTTAGCGCTGTATATTCTAGCTGGGCTTTCTCCGGTCCGAACGACTAAGAAAGAAGCTCAATAGTGGCGGCACGGATTTAGAAAATGATGTGCGAACTCACTTTTACTTTCTTAACAAAAAAAGAAAAATAAGTGCGACCAACAACAATATTTAGCCTCTTAAAGCAGCTAGCTACATGCTACTTCGCCAGCACGTGTAACCAACATGAACTTACATAAGTTTTTGTAAATACGAGCAAAAAACATCAGCCATGTTTAAAGCATCATTTTTTAATAAAGACATACATTGATTAACCAAGCTAGCATGCTACTCCTGAGTTGCTAGTACCCACTTTAGCACAAACTCCACGGTTCCCAGCCTGATTTCTCTCTACTAAAACGTGATCACTATCTTTTGACAATTCCTCTTGGTCGGATTATTTTGTCATGTTTTTGAAGTTGATTGCAAAATATTGTGTCGCCTTTTGTGGTTCTTTACCCCCGCATGGAGCAATGGCATCAGCAGACTCAGAAGTGGGCCCAAAAAAAAAAAAAAACCCTGATATGTTGAAGATGAAGAATACACCATTCCCAGAAGGTGTTTATGGTTTGATTTAGGAGGAAGCGGACACTTAAAAAAAAAAAACTATGTTGAGCAATACTCCAATGTTCTTTGATAAATGTTTTGCAAAGCAAATAGTCAGCAAAGATCAGAGTAGCTTGATGAGTATTGATCGTAACGGACATCCTTCGGCCACGGGGGTATAGGCAGATTCCTCCGGTCCCTATCCCCGGCAAATAAGGGGGGGATATTGTACCTTTCTTTTTTAGCGTCTATTTGTACAATCTGGGGCGCAGATTATCAACCATGGTTATCCTCCATCATTGAAGCAGTCAGCCGATTCAGTTCATCAGCCCTGATTCCTGCCAAAATGCGGCACCTTGAGGGGGACGACCCAGCATGAAGTCATCTCCCGGACCCCTATCGGGGGGTGTGAAGCTTCAGACGGGTGCGGTTTCCCTCGTGGGGACTGAAAAGGAAACCCTGCTGCTGCAGCTCAGATTTGCACACTAAAAGAGAACCTGACATCTTTCTCCAGCTGAAACCTGAACCTTTTCATCGACCAGAACATCTGGAGAAACCTTTAATCTTGAAGGTCTGGAAAGCTTCGAGATTTGAAGGCTCTTTAAATGGAGAAGTCCAACATTGACAGCAGCATGACTGACACAAAAAAACAGACCAAAATCAGATTTACAAAACTCTGTTTAAAACAAGAAACCAAAACTGCAGAAGCTGAAGTTCTGCTTAACAAAGCAAAGTACAGTGGAACAAGTTTTCTGGACAAGCATGAATAAGAACGTAAACTTTTTAGGGTAAAAAAAACATTTCAAAAATCAGCAGAGTGAAAAAAAACCTGTTTGAACAGTCCAGAATGAGAACACCACAGGGAAAAACTCAGTTTTTCATTAAAAACTAAACAAGTCATTAGAAAATGTAGGTTAAAATTCAGTCGTCTTCATCTCCACTTGAATTTTTTTAATTTCTTTGGTTTTTCTGAAAAACAAGATGGAAACGTGAGTGTTTGTTATGGCTGGGTATCAATTAGAATTTCCAGAAACTATACAATTCACAAGATCCTGGATCAAATCGGTTGCAATTTTTTAGACACATTTGTTTAGAAAAACATAATCATAAAAACGTTTGTAATATATTTATATTAATCTGATCCAGTTCACATACTGTAAATGTATCAGTGAAATAATGAGATTGTTAATATCATCCAGTGTTCCATGGATTCTCTAAAGGAGAAGTTCTAACTAAAATGTTCAGATCATTAACATTGGAAACATTGTTCTGCTTCTCCTGGAGGACGTTTCAGTTTGACCACTAGGTGGAGATCACGCTATAGCACGTGTCAAAATCTAGGCCCGGGGGCCAGATACTTATTTTGGAATAATATTCCCGCCTTTTTATTATTCATAATTATGTTAAAAAGTTAGTTTTAAAATTAAAAAAATTGGAATTCTGATAGCTTTTTGGAATTTACTAACAGTTTTTAGGCTATTTTGGAGATAGGCTAATATTTACATGCTAGTTGTTTTGGCTAATTTGGAGTTTATCAGAGGTGGGGGGGGGGCTATTTTGTAGTTTATCTATTATTTCAGCTACATGCTAGCTGTTTTGGATAACCCAAGTTTTTTTTTTGTTTTTGGGGTTTTTTTTTTAGTTTTTTAGGCTAATTTGGCATTTTGCTAATATTTTAGCTGGCTATCAGCGTCAACATTTTCAGCTATCATCTTCAACTATCAGCACCAGGATTTTCAGCGCCCAAATTCAGCTTACAGCATTCACATTAGCATTATCACAGCTAATTCTATATATCTAGTTCATGATTATGTTAAAAAGTTACTGTTTTAAAGTTTTAAAAATGTAGTTTTAGAGTGTTCAATAAATGTTTATCCTGTTCGGTCCGCGACCTAATGTGTGTTTTGGATTTTGGCTTCTTGTGCGATTGAGTTCAACACCCCTGTCCAATAGCACTATACCTTATTCCAGAAGAAGTTTAACCAAAAACCTGTGCTTTACACCACAAATGGTTAATTTATAAAATCCATCCATCCATCCATCTTCTTGTCCGCTTCTTCCCTTTCGGGGTCGCGGGGGTGCCGGAGCCTAACCCAGCTACTGATGGGCGAAGGCGGGGTTCACCCTGGACAGGTCGCCAGTCTGTCTCAGGGCCTCAATCACACACACATCCACTCTCACATTCACACCTAGGGGCAATTTAGAGTCACCAATGAACCTATGAAGCATGTTTTTGGACGGTGGGAGGAAGCCGGAGTCCCCGGTGAAAACCCACGCATGCACGGGGAGAACATGCAAACTCCACACAGAAAGGTCCCAGCCGGGATTCGAACCGGGGCCTTCTCGCTGTAAGGCAAGAGCGCTAACCACTGCGCCACCGTGCAGCCCCCTAATTTATAAAATATTTCCTTAAAAGAGTTTGAAAAATGCATGTCTGTGAGTCTATAAAATGTTCATTTAGTCAGAATGTATGTTTAGGTGAACCGAGTGTTAGCATTAGCCGTCCTATGGGAAATTCCATTGAACGGTAGCATCAAGCTAGCGGACTTTAGCTTTATGTGCTAAATCAATTTATATTTTTATGAATTGATTATTGATCTATTAAGCTTAACGCCGGAGTCACACAGGACGCGATAGCGCCACGCAGCGGCGCAGAGCGGAGACCGCGCCGCTTTGCGGCGCTCTATTCGTCACACCAGACGCGATTTGTTTCCGCGACGGTCGGCAGGCGCTTCTGCTAGAGCTATTGCTTTTTTGCCATCATGGTCAATAACCAGGATATCTCCCAGTGTTTCTGCTGAAAGGAGATGGTCTCTGCCCCTGTTGACACATACCCCGCCCCCCAACTCCGCAGTCGGCCCACTTCATTGATCGGTTTGTGCGCGCGTGTGCGTGTCTGTCTGTTCTGTTGTGTGTCTGTGTGCACGCACGCAGGTGTTTCCGTCGGTCAATTAATAAACTAAAAATATTACCAGATGTTTCTTCCCAGAAGAACCGCTCCTCTGCCTCTCTCTCGTTCAAACGCAGCCCCAAGCCCCGCTCCAGTGTGCCCCCTTCATTGATCTGTCTCTGTGTGTATCTGTCTTTTTTGTGTGTCTCTGTGCTCGTGAACATGTGTGCGTATGGCGATTGTGTGTTCATTTCATTTATGAAATAATTATATATATATATATATATGTTGTGTGTTAAAACACTGATCACAATAGTTAATCGCTGTGTTTTAATTTGAAAAACTGGTTTTATTTTGACAGAATTTCCTCTCTCGTCCCCCCTTCTCGCAAAACAAACCGAACGTGTTTTTCTGCGGAGGTGGACACTCTTCTGCTACAGCTTATTTATTTTTTGTTGATTTTGCCATCATGGGTAAGTTAATATTCTAAAAATTTTACCCCATATTTCTGTTAAAAACAATGGAACTAGTTAGTAGATCTACATTTTCTTTATCTTCTGATGATACACAAAGAGGTGCGTGAAGGTGTGCATCTGATTTGGAAGGATGATCATGATTTATTTTTGACATCAAGATTAAATCCTTTAAATATGGGTCACAGGGAACAAATTTTTTTTAAGTATTTGGTTTATTTACTAGTTGCTTTTAATGTTTGTTTCTTTTGTGTTTTTATTTTTCCAGCTTTGTTTGCTTTTTATGTCTGCTTTTACCTTGGTAATTAACGTATAAATTTTACAATGCATAGAGATCGATTTTGCTTAAATTGCTTCATTGATTTAGTTTAATGTGGCAGGGACAATGAGTTTTTATCTGTCTGTCCTATGAAAATGAAATAAACTTGACTAACTATAATAATGATCTTAATTGTAATCAGACCTATCTTTTGTGTTTTTATAGCTTACTGTTGACTAACGTATTTATGTAGGCCTAATCTACAAATTTAATCAATTTTCTCTTCTTGTTTCTCAGTTTGAGTAAACAGGAGGAAAGTCGTTGCCCTTTACCTGTTGCTTAAAAGGTATCGTCAGAGAAGAAAAAGAATGTGGGTCCACCCCATTAACAGAAATAGAAAACAATTTGGTGATTTTCACCATCTTGTGGCTGAATTGTCCCTGGACAGAGTTCGCCATCTTAAGTACTTCAGGATGTCTGCTGAAAAGATGGATCATCTTCAGTCTTTGATTGGACCAGATTTGACGAAACGGTGCACAAATTACCGCGAATCTATCCAGCCAAAACAGCGTCTCGCTGTTACACTAAGGTAAGACAAATACTCATTTTCAGCACAGTATAATGTTTGATTTTTTTTTTTATTATTATTAACAGCAAAACTAAAATCCAACACCTTAACAGTATGTAACAACTAATAAAAGTACAAAAAAAGGAATTATTATACAAAATGTTAAAATATAACATTAAAAAGCAAGGACAATGAAAACCAAAATACAATAAAAAAAAGTTTAGGGGAGACTACTCAAAATGGTGGAATGCTGTGGGGGATGAGAGGTCTTCAATTTCTTCCATCATAGATGCGCTCCTCTTCACACTCCTTTGTTGAGCTGGAGTGCTCGTTGGGATGCATCGCTGTCCCTGCTGTGAGGGGGACATTGTGTGTTCAATTTGTTGTTGATATGTTGAAGGGGGTGGGGCACAGATTGGTTGAAAATATGCTGACGACCCTGGATAAGAAGATTGGTATTCATGACTTTGTAACTGTGCTGCCTGTTGCCAATGTGATGTAGTTGGTGTAGAAGATGCATGGGTCATTTCTGAGTTTTCCAAATCTGCAAGATATTTTAATATGTGTAATTTAGCAGCTGTTTGTGAACTACGATGCAGTCTGTTTAACGTAGGGACAAGGCTGAGTGCAAAGAAATACATTTCTTCGTTGTCATTTGGAACATGTGGAGGGACTGGTACTTGTTCTGCTGTTAAAAATTGTAGTAGCTGTTGCTCTGTTGGTCCTTCCAAACTTGACCGTTTACTTCGCTTTCTTTGTGTTTGCGGTGTTTCTGTGGGAGCTGTTGCTGACAAGGCCTGAACTCTGGGATGTGCTGGGGGGTTGCAGAGCTGGAAAGAGGCCTGCCCTCCCTCTGTTGGAAGTGGAGAGGAAGATGCAGACCTTGGTGTGGGGGTAGATGGTGTCGCAGGCCTTGAAAGAACTCCAGAAGGTCCAGCATCAGAACTATGTTCTTCAGATGTTTCCAGAGAGAGATTCATAGGCCGGAGAGTACTTTTGGAACTTAAAAAAAAAGAAAAAAAAATGTTAGGACTTACAAGCTAATACACACACACCAAAAAAAAAAACAATATTCAACACTGAGTATGACAAGAATTGGAGACAGTGCACCAATTAAAAAAAAAAAAAAAACTAACCTTCTTGGTTGCATGTGAGGAATCAAGAAAGACATGATGTTGCTGTATTTCCAGTCTTTCGAAGTCCCACCCATAGACCCACTTGGAACACTTTTGTTTTTATTTTTCACAAAGGCGTCCCGCAGTAGCTTCCATCTTCTTTTGCATTCTTCCACTGTGAGACGGTAAAAGACATGAATTATTAAGAAACAATAACAAAACTTAATATAATAACATGAAAATTGTATTGCAATAATGTTATTTTTATTATAATTAAACACTTTTTAGTGTAGTTTTTGATTCACACAGGCCAACCTACTTTCAGTTTTCCTCCTGACTATCAAGCTCATGTTTTCTATCTCCTCTTCTCTCACATATTTTAATATTATCAATATAGATCATTTTTGTTCCTTTTTTTCCACAGATTCCTTGCTACAGGGGAATCATTCCACAGCCTGGCTTTCCAATACAGATTAGGGAAGAGCACAGTGTCCACCACTGTACACACAACTTGCCGGGCAATAGAGAGGCAGATGATGGACAGCCAGTTTCCCATGCCTACAGAGCAGATGTGGAGAGACAGTGCAGCTGCATTTTGGAGTAGATGTAACTTTCCAAACTGCATCGGGGCCATTGATGGGCAACATATAAATATCACAGCACCTCCAAAAAGCGGCAGTCAGTTCTTCAATTATAAGAAAACATTTTCCCTTGTTTTGCTTGCTCTGGTGGATGCAAATTACTGCTTCATTAGCATCCAGGTGGGAGATTATGGGCGTGCTAGTGATGGCGGTGTTTACAGTGGGTCTGATTTGGGAATTGGCATGGAAAACAAAACGCTGCATGTTCCTGCCGACTGTCCTCTGCCAGGAGAAGACCAAGGTGGGCCAGTGCCATATGCAATGGTGGGAGATGCCGCCTTTCCTTTGAAGACCTACTTGATGAGGCCATTCCCTGGACAGCGCCTTGGGCGGTGGCAAAAGGTTTTCAACTACAGACTGTCCAGGGCTAGAATGGTAGTTGAATGCGCCTTTGGAATTCTGGCTGCAAGATGGCGTGTTCTTTATACACGTATCACAATGGCACCAGAAAACGTAGATGCTGTTGTAATGGCTGTGTGCATCCTGCACAACTATCTGTTAAATCCTGTAGAAAGTCAGATTTTGCTGGAGGAGGCAGAAGAGCGAGGGGAACACCTCCAGGATGCAAGACACATGGGCGCCAACAGAGGAAGCAGGGATGCTTATAGCATTCGGGAAAAATTCTGCGCATTCTTTCTGTCTCCAACGGGCAGTGTGTTCTGGCAGGATCGGGTGCTGTAAGCAAAAAGCCAAATCATGGCTAGGGGGGGAAATAATTTGTGGTTGGATATGTATACATTGTTTTGGGTGTGTTTTGCCGTCTTCAATCTTTTGAATAAATGTGGATGAAAATATATATTTTGTTCATTACTTCATAGACTCTGACATAATTTTGCTCTTTGGAAAGGAATATTTTAATTAAAGTCTTCACTGAAGTAATAAGTCATTACTTACATCTTTATGTATGATATGTTTAGATCCTTAAGAGATAAAGGTAAATCTGTGAGTTCTTATAAGTTAAATCTGTTAGTAGATGAGATATTATCACATTTAAATTAATTTGTATTGGTTGATACAACCATATCTAAAACATCCAAATTGACAATTGCTGTCACCATATGAGTGAACTGAGGCCTTAACTAAAGTTGAAAAAAAAAATTAAAGCTGAATTCACTAAATTATTATTGAGATTTCACATTATGTAGTATAGAGCATATTTTTTTCCTAAACTTTTTTTCTTGAAAAATTTAATTTAGTGAGTCTTATATAAAAATAAAAAAATACAAACAAACAAACAAAAAACACTTCTTCGTTTTTTTTAAATTTTATTTTAAGGAGGGAGAGAAGATGGCTTTTAAAGACAGTGATAATTTTTACAGGTAATTGGGCACTATGGTGGCCCCAGCATTCAGTTCTACCATGATTCACCTTGTTAACAACTTTTGATTAGAAGAAAATACTGTACTTCCTTGTTGACCCGATTGCTGTTGCTACAGCCTCCCAGCAATTGTCCTTTTTCATATTGTGTTTGTAGAACATATGCTGGGGGTCGTACAACTCCCGGTACTTCTCCACTTAGGTGATCAATCTTATGTCGTCCATTTTAGTCATTCGCCAACTTCGTTCTGCTTCTCTCCTGTTTTTTTTTTTTTTTTTTTTTTAAACACAAACCTAGCCCCCGCCCTCCTGCTCGGCCCCCAACATCAATTTGTGTGCGCGTGCATGTCTGTCTGTTTTCTTGAGCGTCTGCCCTGCTTTTTTTCCTCCCAGAACCCTGCAGCCCAGCACACCCGCTCCGGAGATCTGTAGTGTCCGGGGTGGGGGCTCTCGCGCACGCGTGTCTGTGTGTTTTGATTGTATGCATATTTTCATCTCTACAGTCTGTTTAGACACAAAAACATGGTCACATTTGTCAATCGCTGCGTTTTATTGTGAAAAATTGGTTCTATTTTGAAAATAAACCGGATTTTCTCATGTATTTCGACGCAACTTCCTGCCAGTATTGACGCGGAGCGCTCGCGTCGCGCGGAAGAAATAGGCCAGACGCCGAAACGTTGCGCTGCACCGCGCGGACCCTCCGCGCCGCTGCGCGTCGCTCCACGCTTGGTGTGACCGACGCCATGGGTTAACATGGGCGCCGAATGGAAGCGCACGCCGTTCCTGTGTGACTCCGGCGTAAATTGATTCAAATTGATGAATCGATTTCATCAACCCAGTCCTAGTGTTTGTGTGTTTGTGTGGGCTGGAGCAGCGTGTTTGAGGCGGTCACCTTCAGACATGGAGTCCAGCGTAGACAGGTTTCTGCTGATGGCGGTGGTGCCGGTCAGTGCTTCGTTCCACAGCTCACCTGCAGAGTTTCAGCAGAGTCTTTGAACATATCACAGATGCAGGTCGTGGAGGTCAGCTTTCAGTACTTTCTGAGGTAAAGGTACGCTCTGTATGTGACCGAAGCATTTACGAGTCTAAAGTCGGGCGGAGTGCACGCGGTATCCGCTTCACCTCCAGTTTACATCAGGCATGGATCCTCCCGTTATGGTCAACAAGTGATTCTGCTCATCTGTGGTTATTCAGTGCTTTTTTGGCCATCAGACACCCAAAAACAACACAACCCCCCCAGTCGACCCACTATGTTGATCTTTGTGTGTCGTATGTTTATTTTCATCTCTACAGTCCATTTAGATACAAAAATGTGATCACATTCCTCAATTGCTGTATTTTATTGTGAAAAAAATGTGTTCTATTTTAAAAATTGACCAGATTTTTTTTTTAAGTGTCTTGGCGTAACTTCCTGCCAGAATTGATGTGGATCCATGGGGTCAAATCAGGATCAGCTTAAAAAGTGAACAAAAAACAGATTGAAAACTTGAAAAATAGACATTGAAACTGAAAAAGAAATCGAAAATTTGAAAAAAAAACAATATATGAAAAAAAAATGTTTTGAAATTAAAAAAAAAAACTGAAAACTTAAAAAAATATATTAGGTAATTTTCATTGATGCAAATAAATTAATTGCACCTCATGGAGCAGCAGTGTTTTGCCTCGACGGTGCCGTCATCCACAGCGTGCATTAAAACACTTTTAATCACATCATTCCAGTTTAGATAGCTTTCACAAAAAAAAAAAAAAAAAAATTATGTTCCAGCATGATGTCACGGTAACACGACAAGACGTCTCCAAGGCTCGACTGCAGCGGCAGAAGAAAGCGAAATAAGTGTTGATCGTCACAACAGAGTAAATAAAGCATCGGTTCAGAGAGAAAATTCACCTCTAACTGTCTGTTTTTTTTCTAGAAGATGAAAGAAAATGTTTTACACCTGCACAGTAATATGGAGCAGAGACCGGAACTTTTTTTTTTTTTCCAGGCCTGCAGGTTCGTTTCTTGTGGCCGTTTATCAGCATCTCTGTTTTCTTGGAGTAAAAGTCTTTAGAGTTCGGCTCATCTTACTGTTAATGTGTTTTGTACACACAAATTACACTTTTCAGTTAACACTTGATAAATTAAAACATTTCAGACGTTTAAAATGAAGAAAAAAAATTCTCTATAGCCTGTTTTTGTTCAAAAGCTGTATAATGTCATCAAATTTACCTTGTAAAACATTGTGAGTAATAGTGTTCAATCACAGCTCAAAAGTGTGATATTTTTAACCAATTGACAGCCTTAATCAAAAATGTTCTAAATGTAGTTTTGTGTGTGAATTTAATTTTGTGATTATTCACAGATAAGTGGTCAATTAATACTGAAACAAAAACAGAAATCAATCGCAATTAATTTTTCCCTAGTTTGTGATTGATTAGTAAATTGTTTAAAATCAATTAAAAACATATTTAAATTAGTTTTGTAGGATTTTCTTCCTGCCGATGAAGGGGATTGTGTGCACAGAGGAGGGGTCTGTAAAGTGCATGTTGGGAACTGTAGTTGGACCAGAGCAGACAGATATTCAGTGTTTAGCAAAGAGTCTGTGAACACAAAGATCTCCTTCTTTCTCCTGTTGACTTTTTGCTTTGGGAAAAAAAACGGAAAACTTGAAATAAATCTTGAAAATTTGAAGAAAAAAAAGAAAATTTGAAAAAAAAAAAAAAACATTTTAATTTGAAAAATATACCGAAAACTTGAAACAAACCTTAAAAATGTTCTAACCAGCAAAGAGGATCTGAAAGATCCTGAAGAAGAAAAATCATCCTGGAGTTTTCTTCAGTTTCTAGACTTTCCGTTGCAGTACTGACCTGAGATGAGGATGTTCTCTGTGGTTCTGGATCTAAGCGACGGTTTGAGCTGCCCGACGCGTGCTGTGACTCCGCCTCGCTGACGGGGACATCCACCTCCACCTGACGGTGACGCCTGGACTTACACATCTGAGACACAAACACAGAAAACGGAGACGAATGTTTTTTAAAGAGAAAAGTAAAGAAAACATGGAAACAAAAGGAGGTAAAAGCGTCTCTGTACCTCGGTTTTTTTAACAGAACTCTTGCTTTTCACTAAGGAGTTAATCTGTTATTTAAACTTAAAGGCTTTATTCCACACATGGAGAAAAACTC
>NC_050533.1:23724497-23725146 GCF_002922805.2 Oryzias melastigma
GTGTATATAAGAGAGGCCTTCCTGATTTTTGGGGAAACCAAATAAATTTGATTTGCCCAGCAACAACAGTCGGAGGTTGACTGCTTCTATGCTTTGCCTGAATTTCTCCCTACTTCTGCCTGGGCCACGCATAACATACGCATAAAGGACTGAAATATTTCACCTCTTTACTACCGTTTTTCACACAGATGTGTGAAAGAAAATGCTCAACCGTCAGGGTTTTGTTCTGGTTCTGTATCATTTCTGAGGTAGCAGTCAGAACATCATCTGCTGTGTGAGGCGTTCAGGTACCGTGATGGGCATGGCGGTGAAGAGGATGGCTTTGGAGGACATCAGCTTGTGCAGGATGAAGACAACGTCGAAGTGCTGAGCGTCCACTGCATCCTTCTCAAACTTCTTCACATCCTCGCAGTCCTTCAGCGCTAAACGGATCTGCAGCCAGAAGGAAAAGGAGATGTGATGCAGGTTGCAGACGCATAGACCCACGGGGAGGCTGCAGACCTGCATATCTGCACACTTCCCAGAGAAGCTGCCGTCTCAAAGACCTCACGGGAAAAATGCCGGCCCCATGGGGATGTTGACGCGCAGACCTCACGGAGAATCTGCAGATGCACAGGCCTCACAGAAGAATCTGCAGACACGCAGATCT
>NC_050533.1:23725259-23738080 GCF_002922805.2 Oryzias melastigma
CTGCCGTCCCAAAGACCTCACGGGAAAAATGCAGACGCCACGGAGAATCTGCAGACGCGCAGACCTCACAGTGAGAGTGCAGACCTTTACGTAGAAACTGTAGATCTTTACGGGAAGACTGCAGTCCTGCAGATGTGCGTAACTGCAGACATCCCAGGGAAGCTGCAGACCTCTTCTGGAATTCTGCAGATCCACAGCTGTGCATGCCGTCTACTGACCTGCTCTAGAGGAACGGCGCCCTGAGAGTGATACAGGCTGTACAGCAGGTAAAGCCCTCCCACTCGGATCTGAAAGCTGAACGGTGGCAGGAAGTAGCAGTAGGCGGTGTCCAGAACCAGGCGAGCGAAGGGACGCTTCTCGTGGAACAAGGTGCCGCTGAGGTGAGAAGATACAGAAAAGAGACGAGAAGATTCAGAACTCGGAGGATCGTCTGCAGCAGAACTTCAGAACCAAAACAGATACTTTTCCTAAAGAGACCTGAGTGAAATGAACTCCATCCATCCATCCAATTTCTTGACCGCTTCATCCCTTTCGGGGTCGCGGGGGTGCCGGAGCCTATCCCGGCCACTGATGGGCGAAGGCGGGGTACACCCTGGACAGGTCGCCAGTCCGTCGCAGGGCCTCAATCACACCCATTCACTCTCACATTCACTCGTAGGGGCAATTCAGAGTCACCAATTAACCTATGATGAAATAAACTCATTCAGATGAAGATGTGAGATTATATGGGGAATATGAACTGGAATATAATCTGTGGAACTCTTCAGGACTCATCTCCACATCTGAAGGATATCTGTGCGATTTCGGTTCCAGCCGCGCGGGATTAATGCCCATTCCAGCTCCACATCAACATCAACATCAGCAGCAGCAGCAGCAGCAGCAGCAGCAGCAACAACAACAGATAAAAGCCAAACATGAGAGAGCGCAGGCGTTTAAAGGAACCGGAAGCAGAAGCGGGCTGCACGGTGGTGCAGTGGTTAGCGCTCTCGCCTCACAGCGAGAAGGCCCCGGTTCGGATCCCGGCTGGGACCTTTCTGTGTGGAGTTTGCATGTTCTCCCCGTGCATGCGTGGGTTTTCACCGGGGACTCCAGCTTCCTCCCACCGTCCAAAAACATGCTTCATAGGTTAATTGGTGACTCTAAATTGTCCCTAGGTGTGGATGTGAGGGTGGATGGGTGTGTGATTGAGGCCCTGAGACAGACTGGCGACCTGTCCAGGGTGTACCCCGCCTTCGCCCTTCAGTAGCCGGGATGGGCTCCGGCACCCCGCGACCCCGAAAGGGAAGAAGCGGTCAAGAAGATGGATGGATGGATGGAAGCAGAAGCGACTGAAACTCACTAAAAGATGGAGGCGAACTTCATGTCCCTCCAGATCCCGGAGAAGATCTCGAAGCGGACCGACTGAGTCCGCCTGAAGCGGCTCAGCAGCTCCTCGCAGTCCGCCTTCACGTGCCGCCTGCAGAAATCCATCACTCCCTGTTTCCCGCCTCAGCCTCGGCGACAGGAATCCCGGCAGACTGATCCGGAAGTCGAGCTTTTATGACGTCACGAGAGGACTTCACGAACCGTCCGGAAAAAGAGATCCACGAACATTTTTCTTTATTGATGAGAAACATTTATAGTTAAAGCCTTAAAAACACACCATACAACATTTGAAGCATTATTTTAAAAATAAAATCTAAATGTATTATACAACAACTTTAATATGGAAAAACTCCCTTCTACAATCCAAGTACAGACAGAAATATTCCATTAAATATGGTCAAAATGGACAAACTGTAAAATCAACTTGGTCAGACTTTATGTGAATGAAGCTTTGGAATGTATGCTTTACAATTTCAGTGACATTTTATTTTTTAAGGGCCTGTGTGTATGATTTGTTTTTTCGCTTGCTTCTATTAAGCATTCATATAAAAAACAGACAATAAACAATTACTGATAGATATAGAATAATTTTGGTTTGGTGATTTCTCAATGGTTCTGAGAGCCCGGCTGGTTCAGTCATCTATTCTTGTGGCTAGCTCTTGTTTATAGGCCATGTCTCTGAGCCATAAAGCAGGATGGAGAGGACTCCTGAGTTGTAAATCTGGAGCTTTGATATTTTGGTGCCACCGAAGTGGTTTTCTAAGAGATTGCAGAGCTGTTGCTGCCAGTACCCTTCTGCAGGTGATCTCTGGTTTTAGGTCGCCGTTAGTGGTCACTAAGGAGCCCAGGTGTGCAAAACTCTTCACAGGCTCGATGAAGTCATTGCCAAGCTGAGGGGTGGTGGGTCTGGGCCAGAGGTCTGCAACCTTTAACACTTTAAGAGAAATAAGCTATTTTACTTTTTTTAAACTTTACTTTACAGTTAAATTTAAAACTGAAAGCTTTGTATTTTTCTGTGACCAGAGAGCCAAAATGGAGGGATAGAAGAGCCAGATGTGGCTCTGGAGCAGCAGGTTCCAGACCCCTGAGCTGGGCCATTACCAGTTTTGCATACATTTGGTTTTTGTCCAGTTTACTTGGAAGACAAACTTCTTTGCTTCTTTGCTATAAAAAGTACAAAGTTGAAAACTTGAAGTATTTAATGACTTTGGATATTGTCTGAGCATCTGTGAGGAACAGTTTGATAAACAAAGATGAATTAACCACAGAAACATAGCAAGAAGACTGCTGGGACAACATAAAAGTCAGAATCTGTGTTTCCACCCAAAAGCAGAGGAATTCATAACACAAGTTCTATCTAATACAATTATTTTGTTTGCTATTTGTGTGGTTTTTTGTGTTGCACAACATTTTCACAAAACGTACAAAATTTACAGCGTCAAACCAATTTAATGTATTTTCATGAGGTTATATTTAAAATTAGGGCATAATTATTTTCATGAATAAATGTTAAAACAACAAGAAGTTTCTGGTCGGTCAGGAATATTTCAGTAGAGTGGAACATCAACTAGGTCAGAATCAGTATTTTATAGAAATGTTTACAGAAAATGAGTTATGAACTTTAAAATTAAAGCTGGTGTACAAAAATAATTATCCTAGATCACGTGTCAAAGTCAAGGCCCGGGGGCCGGATCTGGCCCTCGGGGTAATGATTTTCGGCCCTCCAAATCATTTTATTTTATTATTATTAATGATGAGATGTTATCTTATCTGCTTCTCTTATTTCTAACTAACGTAGTTTTGAAAAAAAAAAAAATAATTATGGAGAGTAAAATATTGAACGTTCTTTAAGGTTTAAGTTGATTTATTCTGGAATAATATTCCTGCCTCTTTTTAATAATCATAATTATATTAAAAAAATTAACTTTTTTGTTGTGGTTTTAAAACTTTCGCTTTAGTGTGTTCTATAATTTTTTATGCTGTTCGGCCTGCAACCTAAGGTGTGTTCTGGATTTTGGCCCCTTGTGCGATTGTGCTTGAAACCCTGTCTGAGATGATCAAGTATAATATGACCTCTATGGAAAAATTTAAAATATGGAATAGAAAATTAACAACAACAATTGGACTTCTGAAACTTTTTAGATTTGTTGCTTCTGTTTAAACAGACCCTGCGCTGTTTTTTTTTTCTTTTATTGACCATGTTTTATATGGTTCATCATTTTTTTCTGTTTCTGGAATGACCTGAGTATTGCACTAAATATTGTGCTGACATTGTGTTTGAATTTAAAAAGGTATAATATGATAAACGTTTGATTTTATTATTACTATTATTATCTTTTTGTAGCTAATAAAACTATGTATTTAGCAGAAAACAAATGCCTAAAAGATTCCAAACTGTTGTTTTTCATGTTGAAGAAAAAAAAACTATAATAATAATAATATAAGAACAGAAAATGCGGATATTTTCAGATGCCCGTGAACGCACCACCCGGATTTACGTATCACGTCGGGCGGAAGTAAACAATCCCCCAGCTGACGTGGAGGAGCGACGCGGAACTCTCCGGTTCGGTAGAAAGCTGCTGTTTTCAGTCGGTGTCCGGTTTTGTAGAAAGTTCTCCGGTCCGGTTCCGATCCAGTATCCCCCTGAAGAAAGATGGCGGCGGAGGAGGAGGCCAGCCGGCCGTTCGCGGGGCTCTCCGACGTCTCCATATCGGAGGACATCCCCGTGGAGGGGGACATCTCGGTGCCCGTGGGCCCCTCTAGAACCGACGAGGAGTTCTCCACTTTGGACGAGCCGGTGAAGGAGACCATCCTGCGGGATCTGCGGGCGGTGGGCAACAAGTTCATCCACGTGCTGTACCCGCGGCGCAGCTCGGCGCTGCTGCGGGACTGGGACCTGTGGGGCCCGCTGCTGCTCTGCGTCACGCTGGCCCTGCTGCTGCAGGACGGGACGGCCGACAGCGACCTGGAGGGAGGACCGCAGTTTGCGGAGGTACCGCAATGTGCGGGAGAGGGGCTTGTTTGTAAACTTTCAACAAAAGCAGCGATTCCTGACTGTATAATAATAAGGTTCTCCACAAAATTTAACACATCAGTTTTTCTTCTTTTTTAACTTGATTTAAAATTTATAGAAATATTTATTTCAAACACTCGATAAAATGCATATTCACTAATTTGACCAAAGTCTTAATTATTGGTGAGTTCAGTGATTAAAAAAAAAAAAAACACTCCTGAAATTTCCACCTCGGCTAAATATTCCAGCGTCAGCTTCAGTGGGAACGAGGAGGAGATGATGAAGGAAGTGTTGGAGCATCAGCTAACAGCAGGGCATCACCCCTCACATCAGCTCAAGAACACACAGAATCACAGGGAATGGGGTTTCCATGGCAACCAGCTGCATCCAGGCCGAATGCTTTCTGGAGTGCACTCCAGAGGACAGAAGGTCCAGAAAGACCCGGATGAGAGTTTTGTGTGATAGAACCAGCCCTTCTCTGAACAAAAACATGGATGTAAAAACACTAGTTTTTTGCATAGACTTCTGGGAAATTTCGACTGCCCTCGATGATGGAATTGTAGATTCAGACAGCACTAGAACATGGCGAACGCACTATATAATCAGTAGGAAAGGAATTCGGACATAAACATTACTAAAACAGAGGTCAAAGGTCATTGTCCACTCAGGAACTTGATGTTGAAAGATAGTTGGTCCACAGAGAGTTTTTAAATCTTTGAGTTAGATAAAAGGAGTGGAAATAAAATGTTCAAATCCAAGATGAAAACGTTTTTATTTAGCAATGTGTTTTAAAATGGGAACTATTTTATGTGTATTTTTTTAATATTTTAAATTTCTGAATTTTAATCTTGTTGACTTTTATGATTTTACTTGTGTTTTATCAATAGATTTTTGTTTCCTTTTGTGATCTTTTAATTATTTTTGTACAGCACTTTGAATTGCCTTGGGTAGGAATTGTGCTTTATAAATAAACTTGCTTGCTTGCTAAATAAAAAATTCTAAAAAAAAATAATAAAGTAAAAACAGAAAAGCTTTGATCTTAAAGGCAACATTAAAAGACTTAAAGACAGACTCTGTTCAAATTCATATTATTTTCTGGTTTTAACATGTTTTAAAGAAAGTTAAGCTTAAAACTACATTTCTGAATATTTCTTTATTCAAACTGAATCAGGAGCAGATGGAATTGTGCAGAGACGTCTAGGAGCGACTGCAAAGAACCAAACTATGATGGATTGTACCGCTGCTGCTCACGTTCTCAGAGCGCCCCCTGTTGGTTGATGTGTGCGCTCTCTTCTTCTCCTCTGACATTTGCTTGCAGGTCTTCGTCGTCGTCTGGTTCGGCTCCATCATCATCACGCTGAACTCCAAGCTGCTGGGCGGGACGCTCTCCTTCTTCCAGAGCCTGTGCGTGCTGGGATACTGCATCCTGCCTCTGACCGTGGCCATGGTGGTGTGCCGGGTCGTCCTGCTCGCCGCCCCCGGAACGGTCAGCTTCGTGGTGAGGCTGGTGGTTGTGACGGCGTCTTTCGGCTGGTCCACCTTTGCATCCACGGCCTTCCTGTCCGACAGCCAGCCGGCCAACCGCCGGGCCCTGGTGGTCTACCCCGTCTTCCTCTTCTACTTTGTGATCGGGTGGATGGTCCTGACCTACTTTCCAGTGAAAAACAGGCAACCGTGAGCGAGGAGGAGATTCTGATGAGTGAGAGAACTCTAAAGAGGAACTGGAATCTGTCCTGCTCCTGGCTGGAGCGATGTGCGGCGCTGGAACGGCGCTCACTCACAAACGCCCTCTTTTAGGAGGTTTGGGTCGTCTCTGCAGCTGAAGAGAAGAAGCTCCTGAGTTTGTTTTCCTCTGTTATGTTCCTTCTGCTCACAGAAGCACCTGATGAATGTCTTACCTGTTTGGGATAAGAGCGTTTCCCCTTCTTCTCTTTGAAATCTACATTTTTCTAGTTTTCTGATCTTTCAGCCAGACTCAAACTCTGAATAAATATTTTTTTTTGTTGGTTGGGAGGGGGGATAGTTTAATTTTGTTGTTTGTATTTATGAAATGAGCTGGATGATAGCTCGGGGTTCATGAGAAGACGTTATTGTACAGTGTGGTTCCTGTTTGTCTCAGGAGTCAGAACCATCCTGAACGTTCTCATTAAAATGAACTGATGGCAGCAGAGAAGCAGCTTCTTGTTCCATCATAGACGGCTGATGTGATAGTTCTCTGCAGATTCTAAAGAGGAAAGGACACGTCTGCCATGTTTGTGGGAAAACACTGAACAGAGATAAGAAAAAGAAAGACATTATTGTTAACTCCAAAAAAAATCCAAAAAAACACAGAAAGGAGAAGAAATTGACACGTTAAAAATGTAAATGTAAGTTTTTACTTTCTAACTCGGGTGTCAAAGTCAATCACACAGGGGGCCAAAATCCAAAACACACCTTAGGTCACAGGCCGAATAGGATCAACATTTATTGAACTCTCTAAAACTATGTTTTTAAAACTTGAAACCTGTAACTTTTTAACATAATTATGAACTAGATATATAGTATTACCTGTGATCATTCTAGTGTGAATGCTGTAAGCTGAATTTGGCTACTGAAGATGCTGAAATTGACAGCTAAAAATGCTAAAGCTGATAGCTAGCTAAAATAGCTAGCTAAATGCCAAATTAGCCTAAAAAAAACTAAGAAAAAAAACTTAAGTTAGCCAAAACAGCTAGCATGTAGCTGATATATTAGCTAAACTCCAAAATAGCCTAACAAAATTTTGGTAATTTCCAAAATAGTCCAAAAAGCTAGCAGAATGCCAATTTTTCAAACTTTAAAACCATAACTTTTTAACATAATTCTGAATAATAAAAAGGCAGGAATATTATTCCAGAATAAATCAACTTAAACCTTAAATAACTTTCAATATTTTACTCTCCATAAAAATATATTTTGTCAAAATTATACAAGTTAAACATAAGCACAAGATAACATCAGGCCATTAATAACAATAAAATAAAATGATCCGGAGGGCCGGATCCGGCCCCCGGGCCTTGACTTTGACACATCTAACTTAACATGCAAGTCAAAATTCTACAAGAAATAAAAACAACAAAAACTTAGAGATTCCAACACTGTTATCTTGGGAATTCAGTAAACAAATATGAATGTAGAACTTTATCATTCGGGATCAAAACATTAAAACTGATGCATTCTTTTTAGAGAAACGTGAGGTTGTAGAGTGTTCAGGTGCTGAGAGGATACAGCTAAAAAACCTGCAGACCAGAGTTAGTTTTTAATCAAATGTTTGGATATTTAAAAAGAAAAAGAAAAAAAACTTCTGCTCATATTAATGTTTGTGTTAGAACGCAGAGAAAACATGAAAATGATGCTAAAACTCAGAACTTTAACCCGTAACACTGGAGCTCCAGTGTTTACGTTCTTTGATTTACTCTGTAATTTTTTTATGTTAACACAATAATTTCAGTAGACTGTGAAGGAGAAAAAAATAATTTATTAGTAATTGCAAAATATTGTGGTTTTTTGTTGGAGAATTGTTAACCCCAAATGAAATGCAAAAATGCAAATAGTTTATTTGTTTGAAAAATTTTGGTTTTTATGGTGTTATTGTTTTCTGAATGGTTCTTTAAAAATGTCCTAATAATTATATTTTTTAGATTCATCATCATTCATGTCTTTAAGTATGTAAAATAAATGTTTCTTTGATCTCAGTTTTCCTTTTAAATAAAAGGACAAAACATGTAAATGCCCCAGTACTCTGGAATGAATAGGTGGATGGATGGATGGATGGATGGATGGATGGATGGATGGATGGATGGATGGATGGATGGATGGATGGATGGATGGATGGATGGATAGATGGATGGATGGATGGATGGATGGATGGATGGATGGATGGATGGATGGATGGATGGATGGATGGATGGATGGATGGATGGATGGATGGATGGATGGATGGATGGATGGATGGATGGATGGATGGATGGATGGATGGATGGATGGATGGATGGATGGATGGATGGATGGATGGATGGATGGATGGATGGATGGATGGATGGATGGATGGATGGCTGGATGGATGGATGGATGGCTGGATGGATAGGTGGATGGATGGATAGGTGGATGGATGGATGGATGGATGGATGCTTCCCGTCCACTGACTGAGAACTAGATCTCTTTTCACTGTCCATGTCCCCGTCGACCTGTCCGGGTTGTCGTTCCCTCCTCGTCCACGCGGTGGCAGCAGCGCCAATAGAAGTCAGTTGTGGTCCGTCGCTGGTCATGGAGAAGAAGTGAAGGCTCCACAGAGAGCAGCCCAGTGCTCGCATGTAAACACCGGTCCAGCTGCCGCAGTGATGGAGGGTCCGCCGCAGCTTCCTCCTGAACTCTGGGTCTGCGTGTTCCGCTTCCTCAGCACGGAGGAGAAGCACGCGGTCCGGTCCTGCTGCCGGCACCTGCGGAGGCTGGTGGACCACCCGTCCCTGTGGAAGAAGTACACGGTGGTGCTGTCCGACCTCCGCCGCTACACCTACGGCTTCTGGGACACCCTGAACCGGCGCAGACTCACCCGGGTTGCCGTGCGGCATCTGCGGCGCAAAGAGTGGCGGCGCCTCGTCAAGTTCCTCCCGTCGCTGACGGCCATCGTCTTCGTGGACGGGGGGCGGCAGTACAAGGAGACCTACCTGGATAACCTGCACAGGTTCCCCGGCCTGCGGGACCTGGGGGTCCGGAACGCCACCTGGGACACTGCGATCATAAGCCCGAGCCTGACCCAGCACCTGCGGGAGCGCCTCACGCACCTGGGCGTGTGCAACGTGCGGCTGCCGTGCACGGTGGAGTTCATCCGCGCGGTGTCGGAGCTGGTCAACCTGCGCTACCTGCTGTTCCACCACCAGGGGGAGGGCTACGGCCTGAACACGGTGCGGCCGGTGCCGCGCGGCGTCTTCCACCGCCTGCTGCTGAACCTGAGGAAGCTGCAGCACCTGTCCTGGGGCATGAAGGAGGAGCCGCCGGTGCCGCTGCCGGACGACTACCTGAGCCCCCCGGACCCGGAGCAGCCAGGTGGGTCAGAACCAGCTCAGCCTGCAGGCGGCGCTGAGGAAATCTGAGGGACCCAACACTCCTCTGAGGGGTTCCCCTTCAGATGGATACAATGATAGTACAAGAAAAAATCACTTTTTGGAATAATTGTTATATATGATCGAAGTTTAACAAAACGTTTTTTAAAATCAAAATGTATTTTATGTTTTTAGGTAATAGTTTCTAACACTGTGACTAGGGGTGTAATGATTAATTTTAACAACTGTTCGATTCATAACATAATTTGTGGTTGATGATACGGTTCATTTTGAACAATCCGATTCACTGACCTAAAAT
This sequence comes from Oryzias melastigma, assembly GCF_002922805.2. Classification (NCBI taxonomy): domain Eukaryota; kingdom Metazoa; phylum Chordata; class Actinopteri; order Beloniformes; family Adrianichthyidae; genus Oryzias; species Oryzias melastigma. Next base: position 23,735,017 of record NC_050533.1, read on the forward strand.
GAATCTTTATCCAAAACATAAACTAGTGGGACTAAGAGATAAATACCTGGTACTGAACAGTCCTTGTATTTATTCAAGAAAATCAAGTGTAAATTAAATATGTAAACAAACAAACAAATAAATCGTGTCTTTCAAATAGATCTAAGTCAGTTCAAAGAAACAATTATTACTCTTCTTCTCCTGTCCCTGTTTCCACAAGTGTCCCACAAAGGTCCATTCTAGGGCCCTTGCTATTCTCCCTTTACACTGTGTGTTAAAGTCAAGGCCCGGGGGCCTGATCCGGCCCTCCAGATTATTTTATGTTATTGTTATTAATGGCCCGATATTCTCTTACGCTTATTTTAGACTTGTATAATTTTGACAAAATATATTTTTATGGAGAGTAAAATATTGAAAGTTATTTAAGGTTTAAGTTGATTTATTCTGGAATAATATTCCTGCCTTTTTATTATTCATATTTATGTTTAATAGTTACAGTTTTAAAGTTTTAAAAATTAGTATTCTGCTAGGAGTATTTTGGCATTTACTAAGATTTACTAAGATTTTTTTAGACTATTTTGGAGTTTAGTTAATATTCACACTAGCAGTATCACAGGTAATACAGGCTATATATCTATTTCATAATCATGTCAAAAAGTTATGTTTTTAAGGTTTTAAAAATGTAGTTCTAGTGTTCAGTAAATGTTTATTCTTGTTCGACCTAAGGTGTGTTTTGGATTTTGGCCCTTTGTGCGATTGAGTTGACACTCCTGCTTTACATAAGTGACTTTCCTACAGTCTGTTCCAGTGTTTTCATACAGATTTATGCTGATAATACATTCATTTACACACATAGTAACAACACATTTCAGGTGGATGAAATTCGTACTGAATCTGTGGCTCATATTGCAGAATGGTTGGATCAGTCAAGTTTAAAATGTAAATCTGACAGTTGCAAATACAAAGGCATTTCAATAGAAAAAAGATCAGGATTTTGTTTGTGTTTAACGTTAAACTGACAGAGACGGCTGCACAGCAGGTGCTAACTGCGCTAATCGCTAGCTCCGTGGTTATCTCCTTAGGACCCGAGCTCTTCGTTGATATGCCTGTTTTATTATTTTGACAGACAAATAAAAGTTAAGAAAAATTAACTGCTGTGGCAATAAAACAGGATGTTAAAAAATAATCCTATAATCTTAAAATAAACAAAATAAATGACTGTAATGACATTAGCTAGCCACGAATACTTATTATATTCATGCTAAAACAAAGTCATCATTAGAATTTTAAATGAAGGTATGCATCACATTGGATTTGATAAACCAAATGAAATGAGAGGATGTTTCAGGCTGCTTCTGGCAGAAAGTACAACTGGTGTTAAAGTCAACTTTAACTAGTCGGCGCACAAAACCATTCAAATACTAGATACAAAAACAGTGTTATCATCTGTCCGGGGAGCACAGAGAAATAATAGGAGCTGGGCTACTTCTGGCTCATTGTGCAGAGAAATAAATCTGTTGAAATTGTCTCGTTTCTGTCCTCCAGGGGCCTCCTCGTATGGGGGCCCGGGTCTGAGCAGCCTGGTGCTCGTGGATTACCCCGAGAACGCGCTCCCTGAAAACGCCCTGAGGAGCCTGGTGTCGCTGCGCTCCCTGACTGTCCACTACAGGTACATCAGAGAGGGCATCGAGTGCCGCCTCAGCTCCTGGCTGAGTCCTCTGCACCAGCTGCAGTCACTCACCATCATCGGTCAGTTGGGCCGTTTGTTTTTCCAGTTTCATGTCATTTTTGGATAAATCTCTGATATCTCCTCCTATCTTTTGTGTAAGGTGGGAACTCTCTCAGCACCTATACAACCACCATCCCGCCCACGGTGACCAGGCTGACACTGCGAGTCGCCGTGACCCTGAAAGACTTGGACTCCGTGGCCCCAAAGGTCCCTGGGCTGCAGCACCTGGACATCGTTCAGAACCGCTCCAGCGGCAGCCTCTGTAGAAGAATCCCAATGCTGTTCCCCCAGCTCAGAACCCTCAGGATTCGGTCAGCCTCACTCACCGCACCATGAACCCACCGATCCTCCTGTAACGGCAGAAAATTTCCCCCTTTTGTTCTTCCAGGTTCTTCCGCCGGGAGCCGGAGAAAGACCTGCTGAGCCTGGTGAAGCTGCGGCACCTGCAGCAGCTGGAGCTGCTGGTGGAGCGCTTCTACATCCTCAGAGACTACCTGAACGGTCACCCGTGGCCCAGCTCCAGCGTGCAGGACCTGATCAACCAGATCCGGGAGCTGTCGGAGAACAGGATCACCGTCATCACCGCCATGCGGCAGAGGGACCCTTTGCGAGACTGTGACTGTGTGTGGGAGGGGGACTGACCGGCCGGGCGTTGGAACCAGGGAACCACGTCTGAAGCCGGCTGCCCAGTCCAGACCGACGCCTCAGTCCTGACGGGACTGCTGCTGTGGAAGGTCAACAGTTACCCGGGGGAGGGCTCTCCAAAGACCGGACTGTTCTAGATGCTGAAGGGATGTTTGAAACGGGTCTACACGACGAGGCTGCTCCAGCTCCAGTTTAATGAACAGGTTTAATGGCAGAAAGTTTCACAAATGGGTCCAAGTCTGCAGAACCATCTGCTGGATGGAGTTCACACAGTATGCCTCAGAGCTGCAGCACACACCCGAAGGTCCGATGAAGACCGGTTTACCTCCACCAGGATGCACAAGAAACAGGGATGGTTCTGTTCAGGAAGTATCAATAATACTCGGACCAGAACCGCAAACTATAGCACTCCCTAAAAGGAAAATGTTTCCAGAATCAAAGCAGAAAAATTTGAACTCACTTTATCCAGCAGAGCATCAATGGAGACTCCGCCCCCAACCTTCAGGAAGGGGTGTGCTAGTGATGCTGGTTCCAGCAGGTACTTCCTGTTTGGAACACCAGGAGGGAGGAGTCTCTCAGTCGAGTTTTTATCTACTGTTATTGGGTTTAACCAGCATCAGGGAGGACAGGCGGTTCCACAGAAGAGGAAAAGCAGCTGACTCGATGTTATGGGGATCCAGGAGTTTGAGGGTCTTTTTTTTTTTTTTTTTT
>NC_050533.1:23738097-23760459 GCF_002922805.2 Oryzias melastigma
CAAACATGAATAAATGATCCTCTCTGTTCTTAAAAGGACTTTCCTCTGAATTCATTTGTAGAAGATGACACCAGATTTCCACTGAATAGTCATAAATAGTAAACATGTTAATACAAGAACATAGTTTATTTGAAAAAGTTTAAACTGTCTCTAAGTTTTTCTTTTAGTGGCAACAGATTTTTTTTCACATAATTGTTTAAATCAGCTCTAAACTGAAGATTTATTTTTTTAAAGATGTGAAAACTGATAAGAACAAAAGTGAAACCAAACCGGGGTCAGACGGGTCCATGTGTCACTCTCTCCTGAAGCGTTTCAGAGATAACTAAGCCTTCACTTCTCCTCCCTGGAAACGTGGATCTGGACTGAAGCGTCTAAAGCGATGGGGGGCTCAGAACTCCAGCATCAGTGTGGTGGGCTCCACAGAGCTCAGCACCATCTCCTGCTTCTCCCCGTAAACTCCCTGCTCCACCTTCACGCCCGCCGCCCTGCATTTGGCTGAGCCCGCCATCAGCTCCGTGCAGGCGGTGGCCAGGTTTGAGAAGAGCTGGGCGCCCCACCACAGCTCACACCCCCCTTTGAACTGCATCCTCCCGCGGGGCAGAAGCTCCCCCAGCAGGGACTCCTGGTGAACCAACAAAACGCTGCCTGGAAGCTCCAGCAGGGAGACGAGCTGTCTGCGGTCTCGCCTGAAAATCCTGATGGACATCAGACGGCGAGCTGTTTCAGACAAGGAGGAAGAGGAGAGGCGGGATGAAGAGCTCGCCTGTGCACATGTGAACAAGAACATTGTCTTCAGGCTCCTCCCATCGGTCACTGACTGAAGGTTTGAGGAGCAGACTGGATCTGTTCTGACCCCAGTTATCAGTGTGGCTTTGACTGCTCACAGATGTAGACCCACAATCAGAATTCACATTTAAATTCAGTTTTTTACAATCACATTTGAACTCTTCCCAGTACTTCTGTTTTGATAAATGTGTTCTCAAGACTGGAACAAATTTGATGAGACAAATGTATCCAACAGAGACCACAGTAGGTTTGGTTTTGCAGTCGTCTGCGCAGTCGTATCAGCCGCTTGTATGGGTGGATCTGGTCGTCTGAGACGATTCTGAACCATCCGCCCAGCCAGCAAATCCAAGTGGGCCCATACGGTTTAAAAGAGAGCAGAAAATATGAGCCCCGATTGGGTTTGTCAGCAGTTACCATGGTGGCCCCCCCTGTGTTTGCCCACATCATCTTAAGTTGACACAGTGGGTAGCTCGCTACAACAGAACTTGCTAGCTCAATTACAGCAGAGCTCGCTAGCATGCTACAGAGGAGCTTGCTAGCATGCTTCAGAGCAGGAGTTAGAAATTTTCCTCTGGGTTGAAATCGCAGCATCCCTTTGTTTACAAGCTCCCTGCTAGCTTACAACCCCTCACACCCACAAGCTAACAATAGTGTAGCAGGAAAATGGTAAATTCATATCAGAGCTATCCAGTCGTACAGTTATGATCCAGATTCCAGCTCAGATGAGGAAAACAAAGATGAATCTATCTGTCTGTGAGTGGATGCATCTGAATGGAGTGAAGAGGAGAGCTTGAGACCCACCGATTGTAGTTTCATGTCACAAATATGATCTTTTTCAACTGAATTTTTCCATCTGCTGCTGGTTCACAACAATTTGAATAAATAAATACTCGGGAATACAATTTTACAATTTACAACAATTCTCATTTAAGTGAGTCTTTAAAAACACAACAATCTGCATAAATGCTTTTTAAACATGTCAAAGTCCGGATTTCTGGACTGATGTCGCCCTGTAGTTGTAACTGTAACTCACCCATCTGACAGATGATCTCCTCAGAGGCTCCATGGAAGAAGCACACATAAACCACCATTCCCTGCTGGATCTGAACCAAAACAGTGAACAATCAAAGCTCAGAGAAGAAACACATGAACTCCAGTCTGGAGTGAACACCCACCTCCACCCACTGAGCGTCCGCTCCATCCAGCGCCGGCCTGACCATCACCTTGGCATGGCTGCACTGCTGGACGACCATCCTCGCCTGTGCTCTCTTCAGCCTGCGTGCCACAGGAGGGCTGCGTGTGCACAGGAACACGCGTGACAACAGCTTTTGGAGGAGGACAATTCTTCTTTCCATACCTGTCTGCTTCAGAGAGGTGCTGCTCCGTCTGTGCCGGGAAAGAGCTGCCGATCGTGAAGACAGGCCAGGGTTTGGCGCTCTGGACCACCACAGGATCCAGACCGTAGGTGGAGCTCCCGGGAGCTGATGGTGCGCCCTCCTCATCCCTCCTCCTCCTCTTCAAGCTCCTGTCTCTGCCGCTCTGCCGCTCCTCAGGAGTCGGATGTTTGGTTCCACCCTCTGGGCCGACGCATGGAGGTGTTCTAGTGCTCTCCAGAGAGCTGCAGATTTCTACAAAGACTTCTGGGGGCACGGCCTCCTCTGGCTGGACCTCCCCCTCACTGTGGATGCTGGGCTGACTCTGAGATCTGCCTGATGCTTCAGACCTGGCAGGGGCAGCTCGATTGTCAGAAGACAGCCTGGAGACATGGAGGCTGCTGGCAGTCCTGGGCTGGAGGATGATGGACCCCTGAGAGCCAGTCAGGTGACCTGGAGGCGGAGCTTTGATGACTGTCTGTGGAGACAAAAGAGAGACTTAGGTGAACAGAGCTCAGATCTACAGGAGTCTGAGTCTGAACTTCTCCAGCGTCATTCAATGTGATTCCTAAACCCCCCTCCAGTGAAAATGATGTTAAAGAGGGCATTCATGAAGAAAATAAAAATGGAATATCTGAGTATTTCTTTATTTAAATCATTGTGAAAGAAATATATTTTGTCAAAATTGTACAAGTTAGAAATGAGCACAAGATAAGATCGGGCCATTAATAACAACAAAATAAAATGATCTGGAGGGCCGGATCCGGCATCCGGGCCTTGACTTTAACACATGTATTCTAGAAAATGACCGTATTTATTTTGTTTCAGACAAAAACGACATAATCTTAATTAACAGATCACTGGGGTGGTTTAAAGTAGATCAAAAGGTTATCAGAGTGGGACTTTAAGCTGATAAGATCCTGCTCTCCCAAGTCACGTTTGATGAAACCTGTTTCCTGAGGAAATCCTAAAGTTCAGTGAAGACACAACTGAGCAGAGGTCCTTTAACGCAACGCACTGCTTTCAGGATCCACATCAGGTTTGCAGTACCGATGCTTAAGTCACTGAAGCCAAAAAAAAAAAATTCCTACCATTGTGTTTGAACAATCAGCTGTCCACTGGTTCTCCATGGTACCATCACTGTCCCTGCCTCCATCCTCCTCCTCGTCATCATCATCACCATCATCAGTGTGACAATCCCTCTCACTATAAGACCAAAAGACAGGTTTTTTTCTTCTTCAGTCTGGTAACAATTGTCTGCTCTGCAGCTGCAGACTGAGATTTGCTAGAATCACTTTCATTTAGTTCCAGCGTCAGTAAATGAAATCCGTAATTTATCTGGTATAGAAAAAAATCAGACTTAAGTCTCTTTCTGCAGCTCTGCTCCTCCTGGATCAAAATCAAATTTTTCTTAATATTATACAAGTTAAAAATAAGCACAAGATAATATCGGGCCATTAATAAATTGAGCTGATGTGACAGAAGCACCTTTCAGAGAAAAGCTGTGGAGACCTCAGTGCCTGCTGCAGTGTCTGAGGCTCAACTGATCGGGCATGTGGTCGCTTCCTGCTCTTCCTGCTGCACAGAGCGCAGCTGTTGATCCACTGAACCACGTCCAGCCTCATGGATTTCCAGAAGAACCTGTGACAGATCAGACGTGGGGGTTCTCCTGATGCCTGACATGAGGAAAAGCTGACAAAAGTCGAGCAGGAAAACCTCTCGTTCAGCAGCCGCAGACACTTGTTGATGTCCAGGTGGTTGAGTTCGTTGTGGTAGTCCAGCAGAGCAGCCTGAACCTGCAGCCTGCTCCTCAAGACCAGGCACAGGTGTTCACCGCTCACCACATACAGCTTCCCATCTGTGGAGGCAGCAGAGATGAACAAAGAGACCTCAGGTACAGAAACCTTCAGCCACTCCTTCACGTAAATACAAACCCATCTCCAAGAGAAAAGATCCTTTGAAGAGCAGTACGAGGTTTCTAAGCTGTTAAGTCATTTGATCATAAACCTTCAGGTGGAGTTCTCAGTTCAGAGAAAAGTCATGCAAAAACTACATTTGTGTGTCTGAGCTTCATCAGTGTGTGACAGGCTGCAGACCTTTAATGGAGAACTTTTTGCAGAACCTTCTGAAGGTGTTCTTCTCCACATACGTCAGTCCTGGAGGATAAATGCGGCTGCTGAGGTAAAGCTCCACGGCGTCGTACTTGGCAAAAAAAGCCTGCTTGGAGAGAGGAGCATCAGTTTCCTAAACAGGCATAACACAAGTAAAGGTTCACGGATCTTCTCCACACACCTCCTCCCCCATCAGCAGCTGAGCTGGGCCGGTGGTCTGCAGAGACAAAGAGCAGCTACAGTCGCTCTGTGGACATGGTAGGTCATTCTGAAAGTGCTGAGACTCACCGAGGAGTCGGTGCTGATCAAGAGCGAGGGCACGGCGTCCGGCCGAAGCACCGGCTTCTCCCCGCTGTGGTCGAAGCAGCTTTCAGTGAAATGGATGGAACAGACGGACGACCAGAGCCGAGGGTGCCAGGCGGAGCGGCCCACCACCTTCACCCACTGAGCCAGTAGACCGGGGTTGTGAAAAGGAAACCTGCAGAGGAGACATCAGTGACTTCTTAGGTTCAAACCCCTGATTTTTCTCCTCAACAGCTGTTCCTTCTTTATGTTTTCTTTCACCACACTCAGCATTAGCTTTATTCATGGCTCTAAACACGTCCAAACATCTCAACTGTGTGGTTTCTCTGGATTTATCTTCATCCAATAAAAAAACAAAATGATGCTGTGACTGTATGTGTTAAGTTAAAGTCCCATTAACTGTCACATGACTAGGTCTGTGAAATGTTTTGACCGATCCCCTGAGGCAGCGGTGAGCTGCAGACACATTCACACTCTGGAACCATTTGGTGGATTAACCCCCCGATCCAACCCTTCAATGCCGAGTGTCAAACATGGAGGGACTGGGTCATATTTTTAGAGTCTTTGGTATGACTCGGCCAGGATTTGAACTCACAACCTTCCATCTCAGGGCGGACACTTAACCACAAGGCCACTGAGCTAGTAATGTTTTGACTCTACGTGATGCTGTGACTGCGGACGTGTTGCTGTGACTATTTGATGTTGTGACTATCTGATGCTGTGACTGTACGTGATGCTGTGACTGTACGTGATGCTGTGACTGTACGTGATGCTGTGACTGAACGAGATGCTGTGACTGAACGTGATGCTGTGACTGTACGTGATGCTGTGACTGTACGTGATGCTGTGACTGAACATGATGCTGTGACTGTACGTGATGCTGTGACTGAACGTGATGCTGTGACTGAACGAGATGCTGTGACCGTACGTGATGCTGTGACTGAACGTGATGCTGTGACTGAACGAGATGCTGTGACTGAACGTGATGCTGTGACTGAACGAGATGCTGTGACTGTACGTGATGCTGTGACTGTATATTTTTTGGGATCTCAGTGTTATGCAGATTAACTCAGCAATATTGCATGTTTTTTTTTCTTTACTGTGTTCTGCATCCTGATTTGCTGTTGACCATGTTAATCAATCTCTATCCCTGTGCCTCTTGTACAAAGGTTTGTCAGATTTACATAGATCTTTGATCACAATTAGATCTTTGTTTTCATTCTATAAAACTTGTTTTACTTTGTTATACAAGTTTGAACTTTGAGAGTTTAAACAAGAGAGAAAAGTGTGAAAATGTTCACGTTTGTCTGAAAAAAGTGGATAAAGGGTGCAGTGATGAGTTTTAAAGCCTTAATTATTTAATACCAGAGCTCCTGTGTTTATGTTGTTTGAAAAGCGGCACGAGCTGCTTTTGTCTTTCAGAGTCTGCTGGAATTACGTTGATTGTTTTAACGGTTAAAAAGTTATAGTATGCTAAAAATGTTGTGCTTGAGCGTCACCGACGACGCCTCAAGTGTCAAAGGGTTAAAACATCTGTAATCCTAGGGCACAGATTTAATATATTGCAAGTTCTTTATAAGTTAACCCCTTTGATAAATGTCAGAACACTGTGATCCTCTTTCTATGTCTCTATTGAACTGTCATAGTTCTGCTAGTTCTGGTTTGGCTCTAGGCAGAGGCAGAAGCCCAGAGCTTGTCATAGATGATCAAGCATGAGCTTTAACTGTTCCAGACTCGTACTTGTGGAAGGTGAGGCCCAGGCCTCTCTCCACCGGCCCGCAGCAGTTGGAGCAAGTGTAGACGCTGCAGCGCAGCCACTTCCTCTTGGTTCTGTTCAGGCAGGTGTGGCAGCTGGATATCCAGCCCCTCAGGTCGCGGGTCAGTGTGGCCCAGTAAAAGTGCCTGGAGATTTGTCGCTGGCAGATTCCCTCGCCGTAGTGGCCGTGGTTGTCATGAAACTGCTGCAGGATGGAATTTACCTGGGAGCAGGTGTGAAAATCCCTTTAACATTATATCAAAGCAAAAGGAAAAGCACATTGGACTCAGAACTTCAGGGGCAATCAGAGAGCTCAGCCCCATGAACAGAAACAAGGCGAGGAGTGAATTTCCTCCACAACACGACAGACAACCAACAGAATGAGGAGCTCCAACTTTCTGCAGTTGAATGTGGATCTGCTGACTGATGGAAAGGAAGTTTCATGTTTCCTTTGCTCTGAGGGTGGGGTTACCTCCTCTCTGCTACGGGGCACTTTGAGGGGCGGGGAGACTCGTGTGTACATCAGCACTCCGTCTGACAGAAAACACAAATGCAGAGCGGAGGTGCATGAGTGTCATAAAGAGAGGTGTTGCTTTTTTCACACTCTTTTGTCTCACCAATCAGGCCAAAGCGCATGGCCATCCTCTTCAGGCCAGCTCTTCTTTGCTTGCTCTGCATGGGCAGGACTCTGGTGCTCAGGTACCTGCATCACACAAACTCCCGCCGTCAGTGAAGCAAACAGTAAGAACAAGAAGGGGTCGAAGGTCAGACCTGGCGATGTGGTTGTATGTGATGAAGATGGACTCGACCACAGCGCTCCTTGGGTCTTCCCTCTCGATCGAGGCGGCTCTAAAGTCTGGAGAAGGAGCAGCGAGGCAGTACTCGTGCTCCTGCCTGCCTGCAGAGCTCTCGCCGACGCCGTCTGCACTTCTGACAGCGGCGTCAGCGGCTGCAGAACAAAGTACATCCTCTAGCGTGCTCGACTGATGGAAGTCTTCATCTGATGGAACAGGTACCTGAAACCAGGACAGATCAGCAGGGCTGCATGGAATTTCCCCACAAATGTGCTTTCTTTAAGGCACATGTGTCAAATTCAAGGCTGGGTAATTCTATCTGGCCCTGCAAATCATTTTACTGTTATTAATGTCCCAATGTTATCTTACGCTTATTTCTAACTTGTATGAATTTGACAAATACATTTTTATGGAGAGTAAAATATCAAAAGTTATTAAGGTTTAAATGGATTTATCCTGGAATAATATTATTGCCTTTTTATTATTTTTTATTTATTATTATTATGTTTAAAAGTTACAGTTTGAAAGTTTTAAAAATTGGCATTCTGTTAGCTTTTTGGACAATCTTGGCATTTATTAAGATTTTTTTAGGCAGTTTTGAAGTTTAGCTATTTTTTCAGCTACATGCTAGCTGTTTTGGCTAAAATTGTTTTTTATTTTTTACTTTTTTTTGGCCAACTTCAGCATTTTCTGCTATGAATTTCAGCATCTTCAGCGACCAAATTCAGCTTACAGCATTCGCACTAGGATTATCTCAGGTAATGTGATATATCTAGTTCATAATAATATTGAAAAGTTACTGTTTTAAAGTTTTAAAAATATAGTTTTAGTGTTCAATAAATGTTTGTCCTGTTCAGCCCATACCTAAAGGTGTGTTTTGGATTTTAGCCCCTGTATGATTGAGTTCCCCACCCCTGCTGTAAGGCCTTACTATTGCTGCATTCAAGTGCGCTGGTAATTTCTAGTATTAGCTAACAATGACCTCAGCCAACACAAATACACATTTAGTTGTTGCGTCATGTCATTGTTATTCTTTGAAATGGGTAAAACTCACAACTACAACACACAACAAGATAAAATGTTGCACATTTTTCCATTTATGCATTTTTTCTATGCTCTACATTTTTGGAAAAAATAGATAAAGTAAAGTAACTATTTTATTGTTTATCACTGGTTTTAATCTTCATGGATGCATGTTGCATCCAATAAAAAAAGGGGGGTTCTTATATTTTTTTACTGTTTCATTACAAATTATGTTAAAAATCACAAATAAAAATAAAAAATGTAAAAACAGACTGAGAGCCACATAGTGAACCACACCCACAACACGTGTCCAGCAGAAAATCAACGCCAGTGTCCAGCAGGTCACCTACAGACTTCACTGCTTTGTGCCCAATATTGTTGCCGGGGCTGACTCACAAACTAAATAAAGTTCACACCAGTCAATATGTAAAACTTTACCAATGAAATGTAGAGTAGATAAAATAAGTCGATCCTTTAAATTAAGGTTTGTGTTTGTAAAAAAGTTCAGAGATCAAAAGTGTCTTTGTTAAGATAACATTCCTTTTCTGTAATTTTATAAAACTTGACATAAGAATACACCTTTAGTTATCATTAGTGTCATCAACAAAAACTTTATAAATTAAGGTAATAACTGTTTTGCTTTGAAACACAAATTATTTTTCCACAGAAATGTTTGACTAGTAGAAATCTAATTTGGCTGTGAGACTTTGGATGTTACCGGCCACCCCGGCAAGTAACTAAAAAGTTAATTTAGAGCCCTGGGTAAGGGTTTTATTGGACATCGCTGATTGGATGATGACGTTTGTCCACCCTTCAACTGAAAGTTATTTGGCATGAAGCGATAACCATCGACGTCCCATACTACTTACCTAATTTCTCCTTGTGTTTTTATTTCCTGGAAATTATTTTGTTTTAAGATTTTTATCTTTTTTTAGTTTCTGGAATTTTATTTGATTTTTTAAATGTAATGCTGTTTTATTAATATTTGCTTCTTTTATTGTTGTTGTGATTTTAAAATGTTTTTAGGTTCGTTGATATATTTGCACTTCAGGGCCACCATACCATACAGATAGCCGTTTCTCTCGGTCTAAAGCCCAGAAAATGCATCACTGCAGACTTTTATTATGAAAAAACGGAGTCACCTCTCTCTGCGCGTCAGGACGGAGGGTCGGAACGGCATCCGAGGAAAGCATCAGCCGGCCGGCCGGCGTCAGAGTAAAGCAAGACGCCTCAAAGTGTCGGGAGCACACGCAGGAGTGAGCACGCAGCGAGGCCTCGTCCCTCTGAGCCAGGGCCAGCCACTTCCTCCGCAGTTCCGCATCTTTGGGAAACCTGGGAAGAGAAGAGCCACGACTCAAGAGACGAACGTCCACATGCTGCTCGCACAAACCAGAAGACTGACCGGTGGAAGCTCAGCTCGGGGTGGGCGTAACTCGAGGCGTCGCAGCCGTAAACCAGGCAGCACTGGACGCTCAGCTGGTTGGGGTGCAGCTGCGATCTGCCTTGACAAACCGCGCAGTCTTCAACCCACTTCTTCACGGAGACGGTCACCCCCACCCAGTAATACCGGAGCTGCTCAACAGAGAGGAGGCGGCCCGTCAGGGAGATGCTGCTGCTGCTGCGGTGTCAGCGCTGCACGCCAGCACACTCACCACGATCTCCTTCACCAGCCGACCCTGTCCGGGGTGGTGGTTGTTGTCATGGTGACGAGTCAGAATCTCCCGTATCTCCTCGTCACTTCTGACGACGCGGAGGAGCCGACCTCGCTGAACCCGCCACAGCGCGCCATCTGGAGGATGGAGAGGTCAGCACAGGTTTCAGACTCCAGATGTTTGCGGACAAATTTGAAAAGTGAGTAAAAAGTTCACAGCTTTCATTATGATTATTCCCATGACATCTTCAAAATTTTACATCCCCCACAATATTGGGGAAGGAGAAGAAAACTCTGATATTCGAATCATATCACTTTTCCTAGAAACCTTAAAACTAATCCAGTGGGGTACTGTCAGGGCCTGCATAGCCTTCAATGAAGCCAACATAACAACATCATCTGCAAAGAGCAGAGAGGAAATCCTGTGGTCCCCAAACCAGATCCCCTCCGACCCCTGACTGCGCCTAGAAATTCTGTCCATAAAGACTATGAACAGAACCGGTGATAAAGGGCAGCCCTGCCGGAGTCCAACATGCACCGGGAACAGGTCTGACTTACTGCCGGCCATGCGAACCAAGCTCCTGCTCCGGTCGTACAGAGACCGGACAGCCCTGAGTAAGGCTCCCCGGACCCCGTACTCCCAGAGCACCCTCCACAGGACACCACGGGGAACGCGGTTGAACGCCTTCTCCAAATCTACAAAACACATGTGGACTGGATGAGCGAACTCCCACGAACCCTCCAGCACCCTGAAGAGGGTGTAGAGCTAGTCCACCGTTCCGCGACCAGGACGGAAACCGCACTGTTGTTCTTGAATCTGAGGTTCGACTATCGGACGGACTCTCCTCTCCAGTACCCTGACATAGACTTTCCCAGGAAGGCTGAGGAGCGTGATTCCCCGGTAGTTGGAACACACCCTCCGGTCCCCCTTCTTGAAAAGGAGAACCACCACCCCAGTCTGCCAGTCCAGTGGTACGGTTCCTGTCTGACACCCAATGCTGCAGAGACGTGTCAACCAAGACACTCCCACAGCATCCAGAGACTTGAGGTACTCAGGGCGAACCTCATCTACTCCCGGAGCCTTGCTTCCCAAGAGCTTTTTGACTACCTCAGTATACATTTATATATATATATATATATATATAAGCCTGTCTCTGCAGGGAAAAGGATTTGCTCATCCCTTTTAGCCTTCTAGCAGTTCTGTTTGGCCAGGTTACGGAGTTTTGTAACAATGTTGAGCGACAAAGAGCCGAAAGGAGGGCGCTTAAGCCGCCACTCAACGCACCACAGCTACTCCGAACGCTGTCATTACTGACAGCTTCACGGCAGGATTTTGGACAATATCATTTCCCAAACAAAAAACAGGTTTCAAGACCATGAAAAACTAGTGTCTATCACCCTCCTCAACTCCCCAAAATTTCGGAAGCACCAAAAAAACTTCCTACATGCATACCACTCCAGCCTAGCACAGCAATCTGATCTGTCTCAACTGAGATCTGTCATAAACGACATGCAGGATTTTGCAGGGAAATCTCCTGGACTTCCTTCATGGAGTTCATCTTTAAATACGTTGGATTTGCTGTAAATAAAAATGCATTAAATAAATGTTTTTATTTTCAAGTTAAATGAGTTGTTAATTGTGCTTTGATGTTTGTTGCCGCTGTAACTGCAGTGGGAGGAGAATTGCATGTGCAGTTTGTTTTTACAATCTGTGCAATTATAGTGAATTCAGTCTATTTACATGATCCATTTATGATGGAATGGCTCCATAAAATATTCATATAGAACAAGATGGTGTTAGAAACATAAAATAGTTAATATTAACGAGGGTGGAGGAAGACCGAAGGCACGGATGGCTACAGAACAAATCCCAACAAACTTTTAATTTATTTTTTTTTATTGTAAAACAATCAAATAAAAAAAGACTGACTGCTTGGTCACTAGCAACAGTTGCTTGGACCTAAATCGTTTAATATCTAAGGAGGTTCTCTGGTACCTTTGTGAATGAACTTTTTGCTGGCAGTTCTGATTACACATTTGGTGCTTTTAGTTGAGTTTGCGGGATACGTTCCAGTCTGGATGTAAAGCTCCACGTTATCCAGAAAGGCAAAAGAAGGCATCTGTGAGTGAAACAAGGGGGATGATGACAGACATTTTAACCACAGGAACAGTAATAATCTCATTACAAACAAGATTCAGTGGCTTAACGATTAACAAATAAATGAAATCATTTCAAAGCATTAAATTATTTAGTTAAAAAACTACGTAAGCAAACACGAACATCATTTTAAAGGCTGGTGAAAGGAAAGTACAAAGCAAATAAGAGTGTTTAATCTCAACTCGCTGTATCCCTCTGGGGTCACGGGATGCCTGAGTTTAACCTGGCGACTGTTGGGGAAGGCGGGGAACACTTGACAGGTAGCCAATCGGTCTCAGGGCTGTTAAACTACTTTTTACTGTGGGGATCAAAGGTTTGGGCATCCAAGCAAAAATGCTATATTATTGTGCACAAGGAAGCTAAGGAAAGATGGAAAAAGGTATCAGATTACATATGAGACATACTTTTAAAATGTCAAGAAAAAGACTTTATTCCCATCAAAATAACAAAATAATGAGGTGTACAAAAGTTTAGGCACTCTGCAGAATGTATAGTATGCCCCGCCCCCTTTGGAAAAGCTGATACCTGACAGTGTTATAGATTAATCACAATCATTGTTTGCAAAGACGGGTGATTCCAATCTCAAAGATTTTAAATAATCGGAGTCATCTGACCTGATGCATTTTGGAAACTAGTTCTGTAGACCGACCAGGTTCACATGGAAGTTTTTGGTCTAAATGAGTAAAGGTTCATTTGGAGAAGAAACAGTTTAATGACAAGAACCTCTCTCCAGCTGTTAAACATGGGGGTGGAGCAATCATGCTTTGGGCTTGTATTGCAGCCAGCAGCACAGAAGGAAGAATGGATTCCACAAAATGTCATCAAATTTTGGACACTAACTTTACGCCATCTGTGGAAAAATCAACTCCAAATGACCCTAAAGACACCTCAGAATCCACACTGTCTTACATTAAGAGGCAGAGACTGAAGATTTGCAGCAGCCTTCTCAAATCTATGGACAGACCTGTAAAAAGCAGTGCGTACCAGACATCACAGAAGTCTCAAAGAACTGGGAGACTTTTGTAAAGAAGAATGGATGAACATTCCTCAAACAAGAACTAAGAGACTCTTGGCTGGATACGAAAAGCCTTTACAAGCTGTGAATTAAGGTACCATCTCTGCAGGGCGCACAAACACACCATCGTTTTGTGTTCTGGTATTATGAAAGGGTAAATAATGGAAATAAAGCCCTTTTTGTTTATACATACGTATATATTAAGAATGTCTTATTTGTAAACTGATACCATATTGCTTTCCTTATGCACAATAAATAAACATTTTACCTGTGGTGCCCAAACTTTTGATCTCCACTATATTTAACAAATTGATACTACTACAGTTTCCAACTGGTTTGTAGGTAACTGTACGCTGATGCAGTATACTACTACCACTATTAATACTAAACATGATATATGCAAATGCCTCATAAATTAGCTTATATGAGACAAGTATATATATATATATATACACACACACACACATACACAACAGTGAAGTAACCGCCCCCCTCACCTCCGAGTCTCGAATGTTTCAGCAGCAAAAGTCCTCGTAACGCTATAAGCATTTCAAAAGAAAGCCTGAGCTTTAGTACAATAATTTTTAAAGGGCAAACTTAAAAATCAAACCAATTTTATATAACTAAAGACTACAATTGCAAATGCTGTATGTATCTTTATCTATTTCAGTTTAAGACATAGCTGAATTTAGGTATAGATTCTGCTAGTCATTGTAACACAACAACTTCCTGTTACCAACATTTCAAATTAAAACTAAAAACAAATTGAAGCTAACGATGATATTTTGAAAAATGGCTCAAACATACATACTAGCGATGTAAAATTAGGTACAAATAAATTTTACGGTTTCCTTACAAATTATAAATTAAAATATACACTATATATCTAATAATATCAATCTAAGAAGTAAAAGTAAGAGCCAAGCAGCACTGAAAATCAGCATCAGGTACACTTACCTACAAAATCAGTTTCGGGAGGAAAACAATAACCAGCATTGAGGATACATGATGCACACGTGTGTACCAATGTTTAAAAATGTACCTAACTTTTGAATATTAACATCTATAGATCATTACTGAGCATAAAGATAGGGGGAAAAACTTAGTTTAAATGTTGTATTTTGTTAGAAAAGCGCTAAACGGAAGCTATAAAGTCACCAAGAGCAGGGCGCTTCACGAACTACATTTGTTTAGCAGAAACAGTGGTGTTGTGAAAGAAATTGCAACCCAAGCTTCCTGAATCCTGTGCACTTCCGCTTTCCACAACACACGTCACTGCCCCCTAATGGTCGGGAGGAAACCCCGTTGTCTGACAAAATTGTTCTTTTCAATGGTTTCAGCCATTTCTGTTATTTAAGCTATGAAACATATTAAGTGGTAATAAAATACTTAAATCTGGTAATGTTTGTACTTTGTCTGGTTTTAAGACTACAACACCCAAGTAAAGTGAATTCAGAGGTTTAAGAGGAAACAGGTTTTTGGGTTAAAATAATTCCAAGTTGTTTAATTGAAATGCAGAAATGCGGACTGCTGAAACAATTAACTTTGGTGGGTTAGTGTTTTATCCTCAGATAAACAATAACAAAGAGCAACTTTAAATTTGAAGAAATTATGATGCCAACTTTCCTCCTTGGGAAACGCATGCTGTCAGTTAAAAATATATAAAGTATTAATTTGTTGTCCAAGGGTAAAATACCCTAGAAAATCCAATTTAAGGTAGATAGACTGAATACTGTAGTGTTTTGTCAGAATGCATAAATGAAAGAAACACTGTGTTCATAAAACAGACTTTTCACCATCTACATTCAACTGAGATGGCTCCACACAGAAAAACTGAGGCTGCTAAATTCACCTGCGCACTTTAATCTTTTATATTATTTTTTACACATTTTTACAGCATAAAAACAAGTATAAAAATCGAAGTTTCCCAAAAAAAAATTAAAGGAAACAAAAACAAGAAAGTTCAATGTGCCTGACTTCTTCAGAGCAGCCTGTTTTGTAGGATTGGAGAAGATCCTCTGCTGGTCCTGGTAAGGTCAGAGGAGAACGTGTACGGGACTCAGTCTGACTGCATCAGAACTCCATCAGGTGAGTGTAGGGACCATTAGTGTCCAGCACCAGGACTTGTCTGTTTCCATACGTCCCGTGTTTCACCGTCACCTCGGCTGAGGCCGCCATCAGCTCCTTCTCACACAGGGAGACAAAGGCGCTGTAGAGCCGCAGGCCGTCCTCTTTGCCGATGTTTTGGTGGTACTGCATGGCCCTGCCTTTGGGCCTCCCACCCAGGGTGGCCTGAGGAACGATGAGCACATTGCCGGGCAGCTCCAGCACAGACACCATCTTCCCTGAGGAAGACTCGCACAGACGCAGATTCAACAGCGTGGACACTGGGAGGAAGAGGAGCACGTTTATGCACAAACAGGAAAGACTCCAACACTGTCAGAGACGATCACTCACCCATCCTGGGCAGCATGTCCTCTGAAGCTCCTTTGAAGAAGCAAACGTAGATCACCATTCCTCTGCTGATCTGGAACAGCACAAAGCATAAATGATGGACAGCTGCTCCAAACCATTGGCCCTATACAACACGTGTCAAAGCCAAGGCCCCGGGGCCAGATCCGGCCCTCCAGGTAATTATACTCGGCCCTTTAGGTCATTTTATTTTATTGTTATTAATGGCCCGATGTGATGCTATTTTTCACTCATTTCTAACTTGAATAATTTTGACAAGATATATTTCTATGGAGAGTAAAATATTGAAAGTTATTTAAGTTTTAAATTCATTTATTCTGGAATAATATTCCTGCCTTTTAATTATTCATAATTATGTTAAAAAGTTTCATTTTAAAAAAAGTGGAATTCTACTGTTTTTTAATACTATTTTGGCCAATTTTTTAGGGCTAATATAGGCTCTTTTTTTAGGCTACTTTGAAGTTTAGCTATTCTAGCTTTCAGCTACATGACATCTATTTTGTTGCTGGCTAATTTAGCCTTTTTAAAAAGTATTTTTGGAGTTAGGCCAATATTTACACACTAGTTGTTTTGGCTAATTTAAGCTTTTTTTCTTTTTTTAGGGTATTTTGAAGTTTAGTTGTTTATTTCAGCGACATGCTAGCTGTTTTGGCTAATTTAGGTTTTTTTAGGCTGTTTTGGAGTTTAGTTATTATTTCAGCTACATTCTAGCTGCTTTGGCAAATTAAGCGTTTTTAAGAACTTTTTTAGGCTGTTTCAGAGTTGATTGGTAGATGCAACGCAGTGACCTGTCAAACTTCAGATATTTACATTTCGGCTGTCCTGCCCAAATCGAGCAGCTGGCAGACTTTCGCGTTGCACCCATCGCTCATATCGCGCTGCCCCCAACACTCTTATCGCGCTGCGCCCATGGCTCTTATCGCGGCGCACCCATGGCTCTTATCGCGCCGCACCCATGGCTCTTATGGCGCCGCGCCGCGCCCATGGCTCATATCGCACTGCGCCCATCACTCATATCGCGCCACGCCCATGGCTCTTATCGCGCCGCGCCCATGGCTCTTATCGCGCCGCGCCCATGGCTCTTATCGCGCCGCGCCCATGGCTCTTATCGCGCCGCGGCCATGGCTCTTATCGCGCCGCAGGACTTCAATTCGCCTCTTCCATTGATTAACATTGAAGTTGGCTGCCTCTACCCCGCGAATCGCGTTCGGTGTGAACGCACCTGGACAAAAAGAATTAGTCTGTCCAGTTCTCTTATACTGTCAATGAGCACCCCATATTTTTAATGGGACATCAGATTGGTCAGGTTATAATTTTAAAAACTAGCAGTAAAGGGAAAAGAAATAGGATTTTCAAGTTTATTCTGCCAGATAGAATGACTAACAAACCCCGGGCTCACACGGCTAGCGTTACAGCTCAGGTGCGATGCGGGAGCGGTCTAGCTACACCCGATGGCTCATATTAGCTACTGGTTGGCTGCAGTCACAGACTCTGCTGCAGACCTCCTAAAACTCCAAACTCACATATGTTCACGCTAATCCCCCCTTTGTTTGCTGCTGTTCAGCTGCGTCGTCCAGCAAAATTTGAACCAAACGAAACGTGGAGGCCTGATCGCAGACGCAGGATGACCGGCTGCAGTGGGATTTCCTCTCGCGCTTTTAAAGTTACATAAAGACTGCAGCGCTCGCATTGGAGCTGTAACGCTAGCCGTGTGAGTCACAAAGCTGTTAACTTCTCTATAGAAGCCTATGGGATTTTGGCTTCTTGGAGCCAGCAGTTACTTTCTGTTTGGAATGTCAAGAGGGAGGAGTCACTCAGTCCAGTTCTCATGTACAGTCAGTGCATCTCTGAGCCCCACCATGAACGGGTTATTCACATTGAGTCAATGGTTATTCATGATGGTCCAGTTCTTAAACCTGTCATGTTCTGACCAGCCTGTGCGCAGCGCGCACGTGTCATCCCACCTGGACATACTCAGCCTCAGACTGTTCTCCTGCCGGCTGGACCTGCAGGCGGGCCTGAAGGCACTGCTGCAGGACCGTCCGAGCCGCCGGGCCTCCGCCGCTGTCCGCCATCCTGACTCCGTCCTCCTCTAAGCTGCTGCAAAGTAGACGGTAACGAACCGGAGATATAAACGGAGCCTGTGAGCTATTTCCGGGTTGACCTGACGTGAGACGAGAGGCATCAAAGCTGCGCATGCGCACTTCGACCGTATGAAGATGTTTTATTTTTCTTTGAGCTAAGGGTCTCAATGTTTTATCCGGGGCCACACGGTGGTGTGGTTGTTATTACTGTTGCTCCATAGCGAGAATATCAACTTTTGGCTTTCTTTGTGGAGTTTACGCGTTCTAGAAGTGCTTGTATGTTGGTTAATTGGTGTCTCCAAGTTCCCCTATAAGGTGTCAATGTGGATTTGATTGTGTGACCTTACAGTGGACTGGCTACCTGTCCTGTTTAGTCTGGACATAAAACAGCATTCTGTTTAATCTCCACATTAACCACTTTGTATTGGGTTTAGCATTTTTCTGAGTTTTTTTTAGTTCTTCTTTTAGTTTCAGTCCAGTATCAATATTTCAACTTGTCCCAACATGAACATAAGATATCTGTGGAATCTGTGATAAAATGATTGAATAAACCAGAGCAGAAAAGAAATGTAAACAAACTAGATTTAATCAACAGCATATATACACATAAACTCACTCATACGAAAAATCACAAAATTTAGATTAAAATAGATTATATGAACTTTAAACAAAAAAACTGTTTCGAGAATGCAAAAATTGAAAGTGCTTTCCCAGTGGAGCTACAAGTCTAAATATACTGCTATGAAAAATTAACAAATTAAATCATTACAGAAAGGATAAAAGACAGCAACAGAGACAGCAGATTGAGTTGTCAATTAAAAAAACATAACAGCAAATTCCTAAAACTTATGAGCAACTATTAAGAAAAAAAGTAGAAAAAAGGAAACAAAGAAATAGGTTGATAGACCTGACAGAAAAAACAAAAACATTGCAAAAAGACAATAAATACCATTACAAAACAAACAAACAAAAAACTATTTACACAGAGCTGTGATGGCAGATTTGATTGTCTAAAAGCCACGATTTAATCTGTGTGCTAAATGAGCTCAGAGTCGTCAGTTGTCTTACTGTTGTGGGAATTGAGTTCCGAGATGCCCTGTAGGAGAACACAGCCTGACTGAAGGTGCTTCTCCTGAGGGGAACAGTGCAATCACCCCTAGAAACTGCTAGTAGCCCTGTTTGTGTTTTTTGTGATAAATGTCTGTAAAGGAGGAGGGGCCAAGCCATGAAGGATTTGACAATTACAATTGAGTCATTGTATTTGACATAATTATCCCAGTCCAGCAGATTGTGTTGTTTCAGTATATGACAGTAATGGTGAGCTTTGGGCTTTCTGTCTAATACTCTCAGAGCTTGTTTGTGGAGAGTTTTGATGGTTTTAGAGTTGTTATGTTGGCTGATGCCCAGCTGGTTGAGCAGTAATAAGTGTGACATGAACATTCCATCAAAATACAGTTTAGCTGACTCAGGGGTTAAGTTGTTCCTGATATATCTAAAATTGGATAAGTTAAATTTAATTTTGTTAAGAGTTTTCTTTACATGTTTAAAATCAAGTTGTGAATCTAAAACTACTTAAAGGTATTTGAACTCTTGGACCACTTCAAGCCTTTAACCTTTTACCATGATGCTAGGATCTGATTCAGAACTTCGAAAAATACATACACAGTTTTTGACACATTTAGATGTAGCTGTGAGTTTTGCAGCCATGTACTTGCATTGTTCATAACTGATTTTAGCTGTTGTGCAGCTTGATTTTTGTTCTGTGGATAAACATAAATAACAGCATCATCGTCATATAACTGACAGGTTACGGTTCCTGGACAGCAACTGGCCAGATCATTTATGTAAAGGCTGAACAACAGTGGACCTAGGACAGATTGTTGTGGCACTCCAAGAGGGTTTACACAGGCTGTGGATTTGGTATGATAAACCTTAACACACTGGAACCTTGAGGTGAGATATGACTAATGAATTAACAGAAAAAATTTCAATGAGTGAGTGTCTGTTGGTTGACCGTATCAAAAGCTTTTCTGAGATCTAAAAAAACTGCCCCAACAACTCCTCCTGGATCAAGCTTGGATTTTATATTCTCTAGAATGAGGCAGACATCTGTCTCTGTTGAGTGATATTTTCTAAAACCAAATTGCATGTTATGCTGCGTCTGGCTTTTTTTAGATGTTGTATCAGTTATTCCGCCTCCAATTTCTCAATTATTTTTGATATAGAGGGAAGTATGCTGATCGGTCTATAATTACTCAGTACTGTTGGGTCACCAGGTTGGAGCATTGGTTATGGTTAGGATTGCTTGGGATTTTTATGTATCGATTATTGATCTATTAAGCTTAAATTGATTCAATGCAATTAATCGATAAATAAATAAAGTGGTAATACATGTAGAACTTTATACTAGAAAAAAAGTAACAAATTTAGCTGATGACTTTTAAGTCATAAATATATTACTTCATTCTTGTAATTTAATAATTTCAACTTTTGTCTTGCAAGTTTACAAGATTTAAAGTCATAATTTAATAAAAAATAAATATAATGTTTGTAAACTGGGTCTAATCCTTGACCATATGTAAAAGAATTAAGAGGGACTGCAAATGTGTAAACTTAAAATTAAATTGAATTGGAGAATTGTAAGAATCGAAAAAAAAAAATCGGAATCGAATCAATTCAGGCTCTTATGAATTGAATCAAATCATTTCTGGAAATAATAATCAGTACCCAGCCCTAGTTCATACTGGTGGATGAGACAGTCTTGTCTTGTTGATTCTGGATGGGGGATAGATCTGTGACTGTGGTTTCAGCCTACAGGCCAAACAGCATTTCTGAGTACTCAGCCTTCTTTTTGTCTCTCAAAGGGGTTCTGAAAAGTGCCCGTACGGGAGCGATGTGCTTGCTGGCATTTCTGTAGAACTCTACAAA
The DNA here is from genome assembly GCF_002922805.2 of Oryzias melastigma. NCBI lineage: Eukaryota > Metazoa > Chordata > Actinopteri > Beloniformes > Adrianichthyidae > Oryzias > Oryzias melastigma. The sequence goes on from NC_050533.1 coordinate 23,758,552, forward strand.
ACAAATAAACCCAAGCTACTTGCTCAACATCATCCACATTTTCCTTGATGTGGCAACGGATGTATTCCAGAACAACTTTGAGGGCTGCTCCGCGGCAGGGGCTATAGGCAGTAAATTTGACATGCATCAAAAGAGGTGGCAATTTTGATGCGGCTGCCATGTCCGGTGTGACATGGCAGCCGCATGATAGGAAAGCTGTGGCCCAGATTGTTGTGGAGGCAAAAACTCAGTCCTGGGAAGAGTTTGGTGAGGCCAAGGAGAAGAACCATTGGTTGGCTTCAAAGATATTTTGCTAAACCATCCAGCAGCTCAGGAGGGGAAAACTGTTTTCTGCAGGCACCATTTTGTTGGAGTTGGGGAGCTGCGGACTTCCACTAGGGACATTGCTTGGAGGTGGAAGGAGTACTTTGAGGTTCTCATCAATCTCGTTAACACACCCTCTTGAAAAAGAAGAGACTGAGGACTCTGGGTGGGGCTGTCCATCACCCAAGCTGAAGGTAGTCGATGAGCTCCTTGGTGGAAAGGCACAGGGAGTGGATGAGGTCCACCCAGAGTACCTCCAGTCTCTGGATGCTATGGAAGTGTCTTGGCTGACACATCTCTGCAGCATTGCTTGGCAATTGGGAACTGTACCATTGGACTGGCAGTGACCGCGGTGGTGGTTGCCCTTTTCAATAACGGGGACTGGAAGGTGTGTTCTAACTACCGGGGAATCACAATCCTCAGCCTTCAAAAAAGTCTATGCCAGGATACTGAAGAGGAAAGTCTCTCTGATAGTCAAACCTTAGATCCAGGAACAACAGTGTGGTTTCTGTCCTACTCGTGGAACAGTGGACCAGCTCTACAGCCTGTTTAGGCTGATGGAGTTTGCTCATCCAATAATGTGTTTTGTGGATTTGGAGAAGATGTTCAACTGCGTCCTCCGTGGTGTCCTATGAGAGTGCTCTGGGAGTATGGAGTCCAGCTAACCTTACTGAGAGCTGTCTGGTCTTTGTATGACCAGAGCAGGAGCTTGGTTCACATAGTCGGCAGTTGGACTCCGGCAGGGTGCCCTTTATCACCGGTTCTGTTCATAGTCTTAATGGACAGAATTTCTAGGTGCAGCCAGGGGCTGTCGACTTTGTTGAGACAGAACCTGCCAAACCTTTGCCACCCCAGAAGTCCAACCTCGCATAGATTGCTGGTACTTTTGAGCTACTTAGCAACGAGCCAGATTTGGCAGGACTCCTTCATCTTAACGGCATCCCTTACTTTCCATATCCACCATCTGGTTTGGGGCTTGCCACAGCGATAGGCATCAGAGACCTTGCGACCACAGCTAAAGAGTCTACCTCACAGTATGTGAAGGTCTCAGTATATGAGAGTCTACCTCAAAGTATGTGAGGGTCTCAGTATACGAGTCTATCTCACAGTATGTGAGGGTCTCAGTATCTAAGGGGTCTACTGCTGTCTCATCAGACCCACAGCATCTTTTCAATCTGTTCCCTAGCATGTTGCTCACATGCTGTTTCTCCAATCTGGATAAACATAAACCACAAGGAGAAGATAATGAGCCAAAGGAAGTGGGTTCATTTCCCCAGCAACAACTTCTGGTGCAGCAGTCTTCTTTCCATCGTGTCTGCCAGCTCTCTGGATCAACATAAGCCGCAAAATATCCTGTGTAAAATGTCTATCCATAATTGGCATGATTATTTTGGCTTTAATTTTTACATTAAATGGACTTTCTGACAGTACCCTCTGCATTTACCCGGACTTGGGACCGGCACAAAAAAGCACTGGATTGTGCTTCTTTGTGGTTGCATTACTAATAATATGATATAATATAATATAGTATTATTTTATTTTATTTTATTATTATTTTTTTTATTTTATTTTATTTTATTTTTTATTTTTTTTATTTTGTTTTTT
>NC_050533.1:23760989-23761597 GCF_002922805.2 Oryzias melastigma
TATACTATATTATATATTATATATATTTTAGAGAATACAAAACCCTGACTTTTTTTAATTTAAGTTATTTTGTACTACTATGGTGGAGAGGTGCAGGAGGTTCACGTCATAGAGCTGAGTCTTTCTCATGACGTTTCCGTGCAGGGACCAGACATTGACTGTTTCCACTTTGAAGGATTCTGCTTTTTGTTACCTCTTGCGGATATATTTTCCTTGACTTTGTCTATCTTCTGTTCTTCAGCCATATCCATTTTTTTCTGAGTGATGAGTTCCTCACAGGGATTAGAACGTGAGCTGCTACAGCTAGAGGGAGTTGTTGGTTCACTCTCAGCTGCAGCAGGAGAAGCCTCATTTATGTCTGTAGTGTCTGCAGTTGAAACATCTAACACTGGTGTTTCCTGATCTTCGTCAGAGGATTCAACTGAACTTGTGTTGAGAGGTGCTGCAAGGTCCACTTTTACGTCTTCGAGCTGGATCTTTCTCATGATGTTTTCAGCAGTGGCAGCATATGAGGCCTTATTTTCTCCTGAAAGATGCCTCATGGTTATGAAGTCATGAGCCAGGGCTTGACTTGGCGTGATTCTCTTTTTGGGATTGACTTCCAACAA
>NC_050533.1:23761672-23852996 GCF_002922805.2 Oryzias melastigma
GGGGGGGGGGGGGGGGGTTAGAATAACAGGTTAGTTATGGAATGAAGTTTCATGAAGACAATCATCAATTAAGGTTGTGCTCTCCTGCATTAAGAAGTTCTTCCTCTGGTAAACCAAATATCTGTACCATACCTCTGATTGTTTGATATTCGGTATCACACGGAAAGGGAAGATCTCCTCTGTACACAGTGGCAAGGACAACTCCAAGAGCCCACATATCAATACTTTCATCCATTGGGAGACCCAGGATGACTTCCGGTGCTCTGAATGGGGTAATTTGAATGTTGGATCCTGTCACCAGTTCCTTTGCTTTTCTTGCCAAGCCGAAATCGATCAATTTTATCTTTAAAGATTCCTCTTCGACAAACATGATATTGTCCAATTTTATGTCCCCGTGTACCACACCGCTGCTCTTGAGACCACTAAGAGCCTGAAACATCTGCTGAGCGAGAGCTCTGATTTTACACAGATGGACAGGTTCTAGGTTATTTCTGCTCATGCGGTCAAGCAAGTTTTCTTCCAGGATCTCGTACACCAGGCAAATCTCCCACATGGAATTCAAACTCTGTATCCAAATACTACATGTTCAGACTGTTTTTATCTGCAGTGATTTGGTTGCCGAGAAAAAGGCTCTGATGTTTGAAGAAAAGTCAATTTCAGCCCAAATTTACTAGAAGTATAAATCATTCTGGCCAATGCTGTTTATGTGAATAACAAGTGATATGTGTCATTCAATTACAAAGTACTTGTTAATACTGTTCAAAAGTAATTCATTATTGTCTCTGAATTACTTGTATTATTTCTTTTAAAAATGTCTGCACAAAATAAACATAATCTTAAGTGTCAAAGTACTGCAAAGTATTTTACCTTTAGTTCAGTGATGATACAGTACAATGATTACTAGCAGGATATTGAATTCTGGAACAGTGAAGCACAGGAACAATATCAGAACCGGCCCTGTTTTAATCAGTTCAGTCCATAAAAAGACAAAAATTGAGATAGTCTCTGATAAACAAAAACCACAGAGATCAAATGTAAAACCTGGGATGTTCAGTCAAGTCCACTCAAGGAGTGAAAAATGTCAAATCCCAAGATTATTGGGGTAAGGAGACACAGGTAAGGGGGTGGGTTCAGGCAGATCATTCAGTGGAGGCCATGAAGCAACATCTTATTGTTTCTGTTCTATTAAAAAAATGGATGGTAAACTCCTCCCATCTCTGACTGGTAGAACTGCACTGATGAAAACTGGATTGAATAAAATGGCTAAAGTTAGTGTGTGGGGTTTCTATAATTTTGGCACAGACAGATCACCACTGTTGGTTAGAGAGAAAATGGTCTCAAAATGAAAAACAACAATAGTGCAAGAACTACCACTAACCTGCTCCTCGTTGACAATAATAAAGACTAGGGGTGTAACAATTAATCAATCGATTTATCCAACCAAATCAATCAGTCTGGGGCAAGTTGTTAATCAAATGGAATCGATCAATACCATTAAAAAATGGTTTCAAATTGAGATAAGTCAATAACTGATATTGTAAAATACCATTAGGATTGAAACGGTTTATTTTACTATAACGTAAAAAAGTTTAATCAGAGCAACACATGTGAGGCAGCAAAAACTAATCAATAAATGTAGCAAACGTGACAGTGTGGTACAATGTTCGTATATGTTCCCTTTGGATTATTCCGATGTGGAAAAACAACAGTTGGCTGAACTTCATCAAACTAAAATTTGAATGGATTTGACATTCTTGTTTACTTGCCTGAACACATTTAATTTAATAAGAGGTTGTAAAAGGAGAACAAGGATGAATCGATTGATGCACCAAGAACCAGACTTACTTGGGCCCCTTGATTACTTTCCTTGAATAAAACAATGGAAACTAAGACCTGTTATATTATTACACTTAATTGCTTTTCTTCAGCTATAGAGCTAAAGTGGGGCCATTTGTAGAGCCTCAGGTCAGATGCTGGGCTGGACTAATCCAGACTTGGAGTAGTAAAAATGGTCATTTTCTTTCTTCTTGTTTTTTTAGTCACATTGTGAAGAACTTTAAAATGCATGTAAATGACAACAAAAATAATTCATTAATTTTATTTATTTTAATAAAAGTTTTTTTTTCATTGTGTTTATTTTCAGTCATTTTCTTTGTTTTGCGTCTACACTAATCCTACTTTTATCGGGTGCGTGGTGAAGTGCACGTCTTCTGTTCTGTTCCTGTCCTCGCGGAAGCCACGCCGCGCGAGGGCTACATGCGGGTCACGGGGTAGTTAATGGCGTCTGCCCGCGCGGGCAGAGTGACTGAAACGTTTCCATGAAGGTATAACCGGGGAACCCCGGAGCTTGCTGGAGTAGCTGCTTCAAATTCACGCGCCTTCGCGCATGAAGTCACATTTTAGTTCGTTCGTGTAGAAAACACTGCCGTTTCTTCCACATGTTTACGTGACCGGACGCCGTGACCCAGCAACAAAGCGCCCAACCCGCCTCCTGTTCTCTTGTTCCGCAGAACACCACATCCAGCACGTCCGCCGCGCGCTCCTCACAGCCAAGCCGCGGCGGAAGAGCGGAGTGAAGCAGTGGGCTTTTCAAAATAAAGCCCATCTGTAGGAGCCACTCAAAAGTTTGAAGAAATCACTCAATGAATCCAATTTTGATTCGGAATTTACTAGCACATAAGGGCAAAAAATCATTTCTGCATTATTGTGGAAAAATCGAAACGTATAGAGATAATAAAATAAAATAAAATAAAATAGGGACAGCAGATGAAAAATAGGTCTCGAGCTAACTCTGGTTAGCTTCTTCATTGGCAGCAATGCTTTTTAGTGTGCAATGTCCCTATCAAATAAATGATTGAATAAGTAAAATAAAATACACGAATACATAAATAAATAAACGAGAAATGAAGTGGCATAACTGATGAAAAAATGGAATTCAATGTTTTCTCATTGTGTTCTGGAGATTTTCTCCTTATTGCTTCAGTATTTCCTCTTCAGAGCACATCTGAAACCTCTTTTGTAAAGGCTATATCGGACTTTTACCAATGTATTCTTGAAACAACTCTGACTGAAATGTGATTGTCATAAAAATACAAGACACTTATAAAATATTAGTGCAGCAGAATAATTGTAAAAAGCAACAGGCAAGTGAAATGCATTAATAATCAAGTAAAAATTAACCAAAATATAAAATTAAAGAACAGGTTCAAGAAAGTTAATACACAAGTTCTGGGAAGCACACAATTGAAAAACAAAATTATTCATTGAAATGAAAAGGAAATTATTTTTGCACAGTCAATTAAATGTAAACAAAATAGTTATAAATACTTGTTTGTCTTTCAGCTTCTCCTTTTAGGAGTTACCACTGAAAAATCCTTTGTCTCTGTCAAATCTTGTTAATATCTTTAATTAAAATGTTAGTAAATTATTTGGGAAGCTTTTTATTCAACATTGAAAGTCATATTTTTTAAGATGCAAGGATCAGAATAAGATGGAACATAGTCTTTTTTTCTAGTTCTAACTAACTAAGTCAAATATACGTTTTTCTACATAAATAAGATATGTTTCTGCCTTTACATTAAATATTTTCTGTCTGAAGTAGAAGAGGTTTGTCATCTTATTGTGAAAAGTCTCAGCGGAAGTGGTGCGAGCGCTGCATCGGTGCGGCTCTGGGATAAGAGGAGCGGGGCTTCCCTCGGAGTTCAGACCGAAGCAGAAACTCCACAAACGGGCAGTCAAAGTCCAGTTTTGCCCCGGTTTGTTTATTTTATTTCATTCCCCGGACCCTCCCTCCCCCGGGTCAGTCCTCACTGCGCTCGAGCTTTGCCGTAGAGCCAGAAGCTCCGTGTGAACCCCGCACTACCACCGTCATGCCCATCATCGAGCAGCTGTCCCACACGGACCTGGAGCGGCTGGCTTTGGACCGGGTGGTCCCGGCCTTGCTCACCCACGGCTTCTACTTCGTGGACGGCCTCCTCGGGGAGGTGGCCGGGGGCGCCGTGCTGGACGAGGTGAAGCAGATGCACGGCTCCGGGGCGCTGCACGACGGCCGGCTCGCCGGCTCCGCCCCGGGAGTCCACCGGAGGAGCATCCGCGGCGACAAGACCGCCTGGGTGAGCGGCTCCGAGCGCGGCTGCGAGGCGATCGGCTTCCTGCTCAACCTGATCGATCGGCTGATCTCCGTGTGCGCCGGCCGGCTGGGGAACAAGGTGATCCGGGAACGGTCCCAGGTGAGGGAGTGGATCCATGGATCCTAAACATTCATGCAGGCACTTGGACGTCTGTGTTGGGAATCTGATTTATGTAACTTTATTAAAAGTTGATCAAACTTCCGTAGATTGGAGCTAGATAGATAGATAGATAGATAGGCTTTATTCCGGACTCGTCGTCCAATAGGTAAAACAGGATCATAAACAATAGTTAGTACACGTACAGTGCCAAGACTACACAACAAATATAAGATGATAAAAAAAGGATAATAATAAAATAATATAATAATAATGAAATAAAAAATACAATAGTTAAAAATCTTCAGAGAATGTAAAACATATTTAAGAATACATTACTTAAAAGCACAATAGTTAAAAACCCAATATAAATTAATTAAAACGGGAAGATAAAAAGACAGCTCCTCCAGTGTTTCCAAATACTAGAACTAAAACGAATGGCACTAAACCTGATGTTGTGTATGGACATAATAAGAGTGTTTTTAGTGGAGTCCAGCCTACAAATGAACTTGAATATGAGGTTGCGCAGTAGAGCATGTAAGGTGTGCGAATAGAATAGAAAAGAATTCATCAGAACTTCACCTGAGTTGTGGGCAGGATTGTTGGCATGGAAGAGTCCCGCCCCCTTTCTCTCTCCACTCCTGGGAGCTCTCTGTTTTTAGGGCTGGGTTAATAAAATCGATTTTAATAGATTTATGCTCAATAGATCAATAATTGATTTATAAGCAATTTAAATCGATTTAGCACATAAAGCATCTGCTAGCTTGATGCTAACGTTTAATGGAATTTCCTATAGGACGGCTAATGCTAACGCTCTGTTGACTAAAATAATACATTGCTGACTAAATGAACATATTGGTATAAATTTTACAAACTCTTACAGAATTCTTTTTTAAAGTAACTATTTGTGGTCTGAAACATCGTTTTTTTTCCTCATACTGTCTTCTGCTGGTATAAGTTGTAATGCTACAGTGCGATCACCACCTAGTGTCCAAACTGAAACGTCCTCCAGGAGAAGCAGAACAATGTTTACAATGTTAATGATCTGAACATTTTAGTTAGAACTTCTCCTTTAGAGAATCCATGTAACACTGGATGATATTAACAATCTCATTATTTCACTGATACATTTACAGTATGTGAACTGGATCAGATTAATATAAATATATTCAAATCATGTAGTAGATTATTAATGTATTTAAACAATGTGTAAACTCAAAACTGAATTGAATTGAAGAACCAAAAAAAAAAAAAAATGGAATCAAATTGATTTAGGAAATTATAATTGCTACCCAGCCCTAGCATTGAACCGCGTGTGGGGGTTCAAATCCCAGCAGCTGTTGCATTCTCAGCTCTTCCACTCTTTCAGCATGTGGGGGCCGTGCTCTGGTTTCAGCTGAGGGTCCGTCCCCCCTGTGTTTCTGTGCAGCGGTGGAGGGAGGCGGTCCGACGGCCTCACGCTCCACACGTAGCTCTGTCGTTAAACCGTCAGCAGATGGGAAGTCAGCCAGTTCTCCCGCTCTCTCCCACAATGCAACTGTTGTGTGTCCCCTTCAGGAAGATGAAATAAAAACAGCTCCAGGTGATTTATCTGTCTGCACCCCCACCTTGACACCCCGACACCCCCGCCTGTGTTTTTGTGTGCACGAGCATGCGCACACATGCAGCTTCCTGCCTCCTGACAGGATGGGGATTGGGGGCAGGTCAACCCCCCCACACTGACCCCACATGTCATCCTTCACTCTGACAGTGAGGAAGAGGAGCTGATGATGGGTTCATGTGAACTCCACTCCTTCAGAACTCAAACATCAAGTTTGTTTGGTCAAAACCGTCATAAAACTGATTAGAAATTTATGAGTTTTTGCTGGGAACCAGTTCTAACTGCAGTTCTTGTATCACCACACGGGGGCGCTGAGGAACAGCAGGACTTCTGGAATCAAAGCTGAGTTTTCTGTCTGCAGAACCTCTCCATAGTTCAGAACATTTGTGGTTCTGGTGCCTCTTGGTTGGGGCCGTCTGTCTGGGTCAGGGGTCAACAACCTTTAACAGTAAAAGAGCTATTTGGGCTCGTTTTCTACTGATCCAAACCGGAGCCGTATATTCTTACTTTAGTCTATAAGAAATCTGGATTCATGACCTTCTTTTTTTTAATTAATAATACATATCAATTTTGTATATTTTTGCCACAAACAAAAGAAAATATATAAAAAGAACCAAGCAGCTCTCAAAATAAAAGAGGCTCTGTGCCAAACAGGATCATCTTAGTGCCATCAATTTATAAATGTAACTAATTTAAATGTAATTAATGTTATTTTATCATTACTTAAAAAATGTTCTTTTATTTTCCTTTTATTTATTTTGTTCTTTTCTCCTCTTTGTCCTCAGCAGTCTTCCACTCCTGGGTTTTGTTATTTTAGTTTGGGGTTTGGTAGTCTTGATTTGTGGGCTTTGTTTATTTGTTTTCTTTAGATAGTTTCGGTTAGGGGGAGCTGCTGACTCCTGGTCTGGTTGGATTTTTCTGGCGTCCAGTTGAAGCCGTTCTCTGCTCTGACCCGTCCTCCTCTCTGTGTTCTGGTTTCTAGGCCATGGTGGCGTGCTACCCGGGAAACGGAGCCGGTTACGTCAAACATGTGGACAACCCGAACAGCGACGGGCGGCGTCTCACCTGCATCTACTACCTGAACAAGAACTGGAACGTGAAGGTGAGTTCAGCTCTGGTGCTCTTGCAGACGAAGAGGCGTTCCTTGAGACCTCATGCGTGTGTGGGGTGTTCTGTCCTGACAGGAGCACGGCGGCGTCCTCCGAATTTTTCCAGAAGGAAAAGGATATGTGGCGGACATCAAGCCGCTGTTCGACCGGCTGCTGGTGTTCTGGTCTGACCGCAGGAACCCACACGAGGTGCAGCCCTCCTTCTCCACCAGGTAAAGGTCCGGGGTGTTTCTGTTTGGTGAAATTGGTTTTACTTGCATCAGTTCAGACAAACTGGAATATCCTGCAGGTTTACAGCGTAGAACAGACGCATGATCAGCTAGCATCTGTTGTTGTGTGCAGATACCAACCTGTGGTTCTGCTTTCAGGTACGCCATCACAGTTTGGTATTTCGACTCAGAGGAGCGAGCCGAGGCCAAGAGGCGCTTTAAGACGGTGACAGGTGAGTGTGTGAAGAACACAGCAGAAACATACCTGACCCACAACAGCCTGCAGTCAGGACTAGAGCGGGGAGAAAACTATTGCAACGATCACAGGTCTTTCTCTTGAGTGACTTTAAAAAGAAGACAAAAGAGTCCTCCAGGGGGCGCTTCTGTGATGTAAGGATGCTGTAGCACAGGTGTCAAAGTCGAGGCCCGGCAGCCGGCTACATGCCTGCTGGTTTAGCTAATTTAGGCTTTTCTTTTTAAGTTTTTGGGGCTATTTTGGAGTTTAGGTAATAATTACACGCTAGCTCTTTTGACTAATTCAGGCTTTTTTTTGTTTTTTAAGCTGTTTAAGAGTTTAGTTAATATTTTAGTTACATGTTAGCTGTTTTGACTGATTTAGGCTTTTTAAAAAAAAAGTTTTTTATGGTTATTTTGGAGTTAGGCTAATATTTACATGCTAGCTGTTTTGGCTAAATTTGGCTTTTTTCAGTTTTTTAGGCTATTTTGAAGTTTAGCTATTTTTTCAGCTACATGCTAGCAGTTTTGGCGAACCTAAGTTTTTTTTATAAGTTTTTTAGGCTAATTAGACATTTAGCTAATATTTTACCAGGCTATCCGCTTCAGTGTTTTTAGCTATCAATTTTAGTGTCTTTAGCAGCCAAATTCAGCTTACAGCATTCACACTGGCATTATCCCAGGTAATGCTATATATCTAGTTCATAATTATGTTAAAAAGTTATGGTTTTCAACTTTTAAAAATGTAGTTTTAGAGAGTTCAATAAATGTTTATCCTGTTCGTCCCACGACCTAAGGTGTGTTTTGGATTTTGGGCCCTTGTGCGATTGCCATAGCAAAACCGTCATCAATACGTTTTTAGCCTTACTGCCTAAAGACATTGTGGTGCGTGTACAGCGTGAACACAGAGTGCTCTTCTCTGTTTTCCCTCGTATGCATGGGGGGGCTCCTGTTGCGCTCCCACCCAGGCAGCAGAACGGTCACGAGCATAAAGGTCTAATCTGTGTCTGTATTTTTCTGATGGACAATTTTAACATCTTTTGATAGCAGCACTTTCAAGTTCTTTTCAAAATAAAATGCCCCGTGTCAAATAAGATCCTCCAGCTGCAGCAAAAATAGGCTTTTTCTAATAACCGATTTAAACTTTTACCTGCATTTTGCTCCAATGTGTTAAACATAAATGACAACATTCAATAGACTCAAACACATAAATCAAAACTACAAACCTATTATCCAGAATGGAGGGATATGATGTGGTTCTGCAGCTCGGGTTGCAGACCTCTGGTCCACGCTCGGTTCATTCAGCCTCCTGTTGCAAACGGGACAGACTCGCCTGCTGAGTCAGCACGTTGTGGAGAATCTGAGTTTACTCTTGTTTCTAAGTCAGGGTTTCCTCTGTGTTTCAGCGCCCGCACACAGCCGGACGGCAGCCCCCCCTGACTGTGAGAAGACACTGCCACCTGGTGTTTGAGCCAGAGAACTGCACTCTTCCTGAACTTCTGAAGCAGATGTGTGCTGCTCTCCCGCCGACTCATTACAGGATTTGTGCTGCGTCGTGATCCTGGACAGTGACCTGCCTGGAGAAGGCCAGTTTCTCCCGAGTGCCTTGTTCTGACAGGGTGGGGGGGTCCTGAGAAGTTTGCACAAAGACTTTCAGGCCCCAGCTGGATGCAGAAGACGCCGGCCCACGGGGCGCTCTGTGACGTCACAGAGGGAGTTCAGATATGAAGGTGGAGCTCCTGAAGTGCAGACTCCGCCCTGATGGCGGCCTCCACCCAGAACGCCATCAGACGGAGACTTAGATTCCTGAAGTCTGCTTGTTTACGAACACTAATGAATGAAAGTGTGATGGAAGCGTTTGTATGAAAAACCTTTTTGCAGAAATGAAGGTCATTAAAAAAGATAAAAAATCATCTTTCATTACGTCTCTGTTTGTTTGATAGAAGTGATATTTATGAAACAGCAGTTTTAGGAAAATGCTCTGATGTGACAAAACTCCACATTCTGACTACCGAACAATTTCTTTATTTGACAAACATTCAGCAGAACGGAAGAATCTCCCACTTTAACCAAGAGTGAGTAAAGATTATGATGCCAGATCCGGCCCTCTGGGTGATTATAGATCATTTTATTTTATTATTATTAATGGCCTGATGTTATCGTGCTCTCATTTCTAACTTGTATAATTTTGAAAAAATATATTTTTATGGAGAGTAAAATATTAAAGTTATTTAAGGTTTAAGTTGATTTATTTTTGAATAATATTCCTGCCTTTTATTATTCATAATTATGTTAAAAAGTTACAGTTTTAAAGTTTTAATAACTGACATTCTGATAGCTTTTTGGACTATTTTGGCATTTACTACGATTTATTTAATGCTATTTTAAAGCTTAGCTAAAATTTCAGCTACATGCTAGCTGTTTTAGCTAATTTAGGCTTTTTCAGTTTCTTTTTTTAAGATAATTTTTAAGTTTAGCTTTTTTTTTAGCTACATGCTAGCTGTTTTGGCTGATCGAAGTTCTTTTTTTTGTTGTTTTTTTTAGGCTAATTTGGCTGTTTTAGCTGCTATCAGCTTCAGCGTTTCCAGTTTACAATTTATAGCCTCTTCAGCAGCCAAATTCAGCTTACAGCATTCACACTAGCATTATCACAGGTAATACTATATATCTAGTTTATGATTATGATAAAAAGTTAACGAAAAAATGTAGTTTTAGAGTGTTCAACAAATGTTTATCCTGTTCTACCTGCGCCCTAAGGTGTGTTTTGGATTTTGCCCCCCTGTAATTGACTTTGACACTCCTACTTTACAGAAAGACATGGATGACTCTCGGCGGTTTGTCTCTGGGCCAAGAACATAAATGAAAAAACTCTCCAGAGCCTAGATGCTGAAAATTGTGTTTTTAACATGTTTTTGCAGCATTTTTCTCATGAAAGGGGACATGAATAAAGAAAATTAAGATTAAAACTGCATTTCTATTTCTTAATCCAAATTGTTGTGAATCAGGAGAAGCTGTTTGAAAAAGCCTCTAGTTTGTTGTTACGTACAAACTAGAATCAAGTCACAAGCTACATGTCTGAAACCAACACTTAAGACCCATAACAACACTGGAAACACAACCAGAAAACAAATCCACACTGCATCTGCACCCTGTGGAAAAGTGTTTCCCAATGCAGCAAAAGTTACTCGGACTAAAAACAAATGCACTGATGGGTTGATGTCCCTTTAGGGAAAACGCTGCGTTCATGTGGAGTTTGAAGAATCGCAAAAATGACTCAATGTGGGAAAAACAACAAATCTTCAAACATCACATAAATGCAGAATAACTTCCTGCACCTAAATAAAGGTCAGTTTATTTGTTATGGGGAGGTGCCAGAAAAACAGGGAAAATAAAACATCATCAAGGATTATCAGTATGTTTTATTCCAGTTAGGTGGGCCTGATTTAATAGTCCAACTATAAATAAAATGTTTTCATACCAGAGGATTCCGTTGTATTCAGAATAGTCTCTCAACAAACCACAAAATATCCCCTAAAAAGTCATGGAATCTGGAAGTCTTTTACTGAGGGAGAGTGGAGGTACGATGACAGAAATGTTTTAGATGAAATGCTGTTTGGAGGACAGTGGGGAAACAGGACAGACACTTTCATTTAGGAAGTTGATCATTTCCACAAGAGAAACAGTAAAGTGTGCAAGAACAGCTGTGTCACTCTTAAGAAGGATCTAGTATTCTCTAACTGACACAATAAAGACAAACATTGATGAATATCAAGATTTAGCTTTGCCTGACTAACTAGCTTTTAGACATTTAGATGTTGATTTTTTGTGTGAAACACAAAATTCTTTCACTGGAGGAGTTTATTTAGTCACATGATTACAGTAGCTTATGAGACAGGAGTGTCAAAGTCAATCACACAAGGGGTCAAAATCCAAAACACACCTTAGGTCACGGGATGAACAGGATAAACATTTATTGAACACTAAAACTACATTTTAAAACGTTAAACAGTAACTTTTTAACATAACTATGAACTACCTGAGATAATGCTAGTGTGAATGCTGTAAGCTGAATTTGACTGCTGAAGGTACTGAAATTGATAGATAAAAACATTAAAGCTAATAGTCAGCTAAAATATTAGCTATAAATTAGCCTTAAAAAATAACTAATGTAAGTCAAAACAGCTAGTCAAGTCAAGTCAAGTAGGATTTTATTTGTCAAATATGCTGAGTACAGAGCATACAAAGCACAGATGAAATTTCTTCCTCTCCTCCCTTACACCAGCTAGCATGTAGGTGAAAAAATATCTAAACTTCAAAATAGCCCCAAAAAACTGAGAAAAGCCCAAATTAGCCAAAACAGCTAGCATGTAAATATTAGTCTAAAACCAAAACAGCCTAAAAAGCTGTTTTTAAAAAAGCCTGAACTGGCTAAAACAGCTAGCATGTAGCTGAAATATTAGCTAAACTCCAAAATAGCCTAAAAAAATCTTAGTTAATGCCAAAGTAGTCCAATCTTCACAAAAAACATTTAAAAAATTAAACCAATAAATAGTCTATCCTCTCCCATCATAGTTCAGACTGCAGCAGGGTGGAATAAAAAGTCAAATACTATCGGCAAGATTCAGAAAAAAAAAAGCGTCTCTGATAGTGTTTGGGGGGCCAGGCCAACTGCGGAGGAGGGCCGGATCTGGCCCGTGGGCCGTAGTTAGGGAACCCCTGCACTAAACCTGTTTTCTCCTTTTCTTAAAAAAAACGTTTCTTGTAAGTGATTTGGAAGCAGGTTGTATCTGATTCTGTACAGATCTTGAACACGTCTTGAACGCTATGATGTCAGATCATTTTAGGCTCCACAAAAAGGATGGTATTCAGCCTGGTGAATAGTCCTTTTTTGGTATTATATACTGAGAATGGATAGTAGCCCAGCCAGCAAGCCAAGTGGGCCCATTGGGTTTAAAAGTGGCAGAAAATGTGGACCCCAAATGGGTTTGTCAGCAGTTTCTGTGGTGGCCCCACCTGTGTTTGCCCACATTGACTTAAGTGGGCACTCAGTGGGTTAGCTCGCTACGCTAACCAGCCCGGGGGACAGGGGAGCTTTCTAGCTCGCCACAGATGAGCTCGTTAGCATGTTAGAGCGGAGCTTGCTAACTCGCTAAAAAGAAGTTCACTAGCTTTCTACAGCGGAGCTCACTACCATTATACAACGGGAGGAGTTTGCTAACATGCTACAGAGGAGCTCACTACCATTATACAACGGGGCTCGCTAGCTTGCTACAGATGAACTCGCTGGTATGCAACAGGTGAGGTTGCTAGCTCGATACAGAGGAGTTTGCTAGCTCAATACACTGGAGCTCGCTAGCGTGATACAACAGAGCTCGCTTGCTCAATACAGTGGGGATTATTAGTTCGCTACAGAGGAGTTCGCTAACATGCTACAGATGAGCTCGTTAGCATGTTACAGCGGAGCTTGCTAACTCGCTAAAAAGAAGTTCACTAGCTTGATACAATGGAGCTCGCTAGCTTTCTACAGCGGAGCTCACTACCATTATACAACAGGAGGAGTTCGTTAACATGCTACAGAGGAGCTTGCTATCACGCTATGCTGTCCTCTGTGTGGCTGGCTAGCTAAGCGAGCCTACCCATTGAGTGTCCCCTTAAGTCAATGTGGGCAAACACAGGTGGGGCCACCACAGAAACTGCAGACAAACCCAATTGGAGCCACAATTTCTGCCACTTTCAAACCATATGGGGCCCACTTGGCTTTGCTGGCTGGGTGGTTTAAATTACTTGAAATATACCAAAAACAGAATCCAGAAAGGACGTTTTTTAGATCAATCTTTAAGCCAAATATGGAAATGTTTTGTTTTTAACAATTTTTGCATTGTTTTTGGTCATTTTCCAGCCAGTAAGGCCAAGTGGGCCCCTCGTGGTTCTAAAGTGGGCAGAGAATGTGGGCCCCAATTGGGTTTTTCCGTGGTGGCCCCAGCTGTGTTAGCCCACATTGGCTTCACTGCCTAGGGACTGGGGGCCTGGACAGCGACCCCGCTAGCTCTGCTGACTCCTGGCGGCAGCACTTGCTGTCTTTGCCGGACCCTGGGCAGCGGAACTCGCTACGCTGTCCACCGGGCGACTGGCTAGCATAGCCACCTAAGCCAATGTGGGCAAACACAGCTGGGGCCACCACGGAAACTGCGGACAAACCCAATTGGAGCCCACATTCTCTGCCCACTTTTAAACTGTATGGGGCCCAATACTGGAATCAATTTGACCAAATCCTTCCCAGATTTCTCTGCATTCTGCTCATTTCCTCCTGTTTATCAGCGTTTGCATTCTTTATGAATGTTGTCTGCATTGGGGGGTTGATGGTTGGTTCTGGCTGTGGAGGTTTTCCATGTTACAGATGGTTCCCTGATTCTTGCAAACATCGCTGGATGACGAGTTGAAAAGAACAATTTATTTCTCTTGCAGTTTAACCCCTTGACGCCTGAATTGTTTCCAACTTAGAAAAAAAAGCTAAATGCTAAAGATAATTCTGGAGCCAAAGTGCTCTGATGTGCATTGACATCGATCAAAAGAGCCCTACAAAGGAAGGGTTCGTGTCAGCTGGTACGACGGTTCCTGGGAGCAGCAGATAGCCAGCATCATCATCATCATCATCATCATCAGCAGGAGCAGGAGTGTGTGGAGAGTGGAGGGATGGTTGAAGGTGTCAAACAAAAGAAATGATGCTGTAACACATTTGAGAGATCTTTTTATTATGAATATGGCACCTACAGGATGGTCAAAAGTGGGTTACAGAAAACCAAGCATGTGTGTGAAATGCTCCTCTGAATGGATGAGAACCCAGGAAGAAGATGACGTGTGAACACCTTTGGACCTGCAGTGTTAGTTGTGATAACAGAAAAGTTGCTCTTAGAAAAGATTATTAAAAAAAGAAAAGAGAAGAGAAGTCAGGCACTGAAAGTTACACATTAGTGGGTTTTAGGTATTTTCCACAGTTGTTCCCCGGCAGAAATCAAGAAACCCCCCAAAAATAGAAATGTACCATCGTGTGTTTTTTCTTTTTTAATGTTTTAATTTGTTTGGATTTAGAATTATATAACACTGTTAACATTGACAACAAGAGATTCCCTCTCTGCTGTATTTCAGCTACTGGGCACCAAGTTCCTCATAAAAGAATCTGTTTAATTGTACAAGAAGTTGTTAAAAACACAGACACAGTTTCTTCACAGTTAAATGAAGTGATTTTCCATATTTGCAGGTCAACAGTATGCGTTTCACAGCAGCTGTGGTTTCAAAACCACCAGCAAAATGTCATTTCTGACAAGAAAAAACCAAACAAAAAGACACAGGAACAGCTGGAAGAGGCTGTTTGGCTTCACTTACATGTGGGTGTATTTCCTGGTTTTGCCTTTGCCCCGTTTGCCTTCGTTAACCCCCCTGCTCTGAGTTTGTGCCCTGACCTCGCTTTAGAGCAGGTAGAAAACGCAAAAATGCTCCAGAAAAGCGGGATTTAACATTCGACCCCCCCCTCCACCCCCCCTTTATTCTTTTCATTAAAAATCTCAAAACAACACATCGATTCTTGACATAAAGCACAGATACAGACGCAACGAACTGTTTCTTCCTGATGTGGGGGGGTCAGAGGCTGCTTTCACACTAAAAACATTATTACTCCAAAAGGCCCCCGTTTGCACCCCCCCTGGATTCAGACTGTAACAAAACAAACAAACAAACAAACAAACGAGATTACTGCATAAATAAAGAGTGACCAAAAACAAAGGAGGGATGAAACACATCGGACAAAACATGCAGTTTAGTTCTCCAAAACACCTAGAAAAATAGATTTATATTGAGAAATATTTTTTCTCCTTTAAGTTTCTTTAGAAATCATTAAAATTGTTCTAAATTAGGTGTCCAGAAAGACCACTTTTTTTTCTTCCTTGAACACATTTTTTTAAAACTTTTCTTTTTTTTGTTTCAGAGAAATTTGCACTGAAAGTTCACAAGTTTTGGTGGAAACCACTGAAATACACCCAATGCACAGGAGAAACCCCAAGGAACTCTGGGATTCCCAGACTACATTTACAATAATTCATTTCTCTATATATTCCTTCCCTGGAGGCTTTTGAGTCCCAGAATTCCTCAGAGGCAGAAACATGGCTCCGTAAACCTTTGAGCTAGTCATTTTTTTCATCTCTGAGAAAGAAGACGGCGAGATAAGAGTTGTCAGTAAGACCACACGACAGCAAAAGCAACAGTGACCAAACCAAAGAGGCGGTTTACAATGACAACAGAGGAAGCAGAGCCAAAGAAGAGGTGGACTTTGCTGCTTTTGTTCTGTTCTTGCAGAAGGCCACCAAACACGAAACTCCACGACCTCCACTGGTTTCACGAAGACGGCAGAGAGAGGGAGACCAGACAGGGTGGCCATTTTTCTTTTTTTTTTTTTTTTTGGGATGCCAATCATCCTCAAAGCCCCACCCCTTCCCTCTCCGCCCCCACACGAGAGATAGAGCACAGAGAAGACAAGGGACAAAAACGGCTACAGTAGCTCAGTATATACTGCATATAGTAAACACACACAGAGAAGTCGCCATGAAAGACTTTTTGACACTAAACACATCGGTAACACTTTTTACGACTTAATCACACAAGAAGAAAGGCATGATGGGAAAGATAGGGCTTTAAAATGAATGGCTGCAGTAGCTTAATACCATTAATTATTCATCTTTTTACCAAAATATCAAAGAAAAAAATTACAATTGAGTGAGAATCACAGTGTTTTTAAAACACCAAATGTGTGAGATTAGCATTTTTTCTTTTTTTTCCTTTTTGGTTAGCAACAGAGGCAGGAAAAGTAAAAAGACCAAAACAACAGAAGGACAACCACAGAAACTGGGACTTTTTCCCCCCAGAAAACAAACAAAGTTAAGAAATAGTTTTTCCTTGAAGTCATTGATTGATTGTTTGATAGGTTGATTGAAAATGCGTGTCTTTATTACAATCTCTTCGTTGATATGTGTTGGTTTTTATCACAGGGTCTGGCGATGAGATGGAAGAGAGCGGATCGTCGAGAAAAGATTTTTGCAGAGGTTAGTCTGGTTGAAGAGGAAGAAGAGGAAAACCGGGAAGAGGACGCAAAAACAAAAACAGGAGCCGGTCGAGGTTTTCAACATTCAAGTTAGTGCTGCCTCGTGAAAAGTCGGAGCGCAACTTAGTAAACTGGAAGAAAAAGAAGGAAAACGAGCGATTTTCTCCATTTATAGTGGATTAAAATCAGACTTTTAAAGTGAAATATGGAGAGACTTTAAGGTCATCTCCAAAATCAGAGGCTCTAATATTCCTACAGACCAACAAAACAGGAAAGGTAAAATAGCTTCTCCTCCCACAAAGAGAGCGTTCCGTCGGCCCGTCGGGGGGTCAGTGCGCAGCGCCCGCTTCAGCCAGCTGATGGCGGGTCACCGGACGGTCACTAGCACCACGGGTCAGACAGAAGGTTGGCTCAGAGATTAAAGGTTCAGAAACAGAGATGATGCTCGGGTCAGACCTGGAAGGAAAGCCCTCAGGTGAGGAGGAGGAGGAAACTCAACATTCAACAGTTCGCAGGTCGCCCAGCTTGGAGCTTCGACGACCGACATTATTTAGAAAAGAGGAAGAAACAAAATCTGGTTTTCTGTCCCGTTAATACATTCCCCAAAGCCCGTTTTTAAATGCTAGCCTCTGAGACCTTTGTGGAAATAAAAGCTCCTGCTACAAACGTGCTCTCCAAGCCTCGATTGCATCAAGACTCCTGAGGAGGAGTAGCTTATATTTTTCCCTGCCCCCCCCACTTCCTCTCCGTTAAATACATACAATCTGCAGTTTCATAGAGATGCAACAGAGACAGTAAAAATGATCCCGTTTAGGCTCCATTATGGACTCTATGAAAGAATAAAGTCTGTTTTTGTTCGTCTCTTTGAGAGAAAAGGTTCATCTGCAGAAGTGAAAGTAAAGGACTGGAAGAGTGAAGGATGATCAAGAAAATAGTTAGAAAAGGCGTCGAGTTCGTCCCGTCTATCAAACACGCTCAAATTCAAAGTGCTAGAGTACCTCTGTGGACCCGGGCGGTCCCTGCTCTCCACAGTGCTGCACCGTGTCGACATTTTTCTGGAACTTTACAAAGGACAGTTGATTCTGGAACACAGTAGTGCGGTCTGGGGCGTTTTGGGTTAGTCCTCCTTCCTCTCCAGGGCGGTTTGTGTTGCGTGGATCCCGTTGCTGTAGACCGGGAATGGCAGCGTGGAGAAAAGGCCCTCCGCCGTGGTGAAGACGTTGGCTGTCGTCGGCACCTGGCCCCCCAGAGAGCCGTTACCCGTGGGCGCCGGGGAGCCCACGAACGGGCCGGTGGCGGCGGCGGCAGACATGTTGAGCCTGTGGACGTGATGGTACAGCATCTCCATCGGCGTCTTGGGATCCAGGCCGAATCCCGGGCCGTCCACAAAGTTCATGGCGGCGTTGGGGAGCAGGTTGCTCTGTGCCATGGCCAGCGTGACGTCCGCGGGGGCATACCTGATGGTGCCGGTGGTGTAGACACGTGGAGCCGCGGTGCTCGTGGAGTCCAGAGTCCCTGAGACCCGGTGAACCAGTGGGAGGACCATGTTACCGGCCTGCAAACGCTGCAGCGCTTCAAGGTCACCAGAATACACCAGTGAGGACGAAGAGCTGGAGGAGGACGAGGAGGAGGACGAGGAGGAGGTGGTGGTGGGAGTGGCTTGTAGTTTGTCCCTCGGGGATGCAGACAGAGGGGGGGACAGGGGGTCGGCGGAGGACGTGTTTGAGGGAGGAGCCAAACTGGTGGCGCTGGAGGAGGAGGAAGGAGCCGAGCTTCCGTTGTAGGGCGGCTTCCTGCCCCCTGCTCCCTCAGCTCCCGGGGGCGTGAGCACAGACTCGGGAATGACCACCTGCAGAGCGCCGGCCTGCGATGGAGGGAAGCTCTCGTGACCCCCCGGGGCTGGTTTGGAGGTCATGCTGTACGGGGCCTCGTTCCTGGAGATCTCGCGGTTGGGGGGGTAGTTCCAGATGCTGCTGTCGTTGTCGAAGTTGATGGGCTCCACCATCTCCGTCTTGATCTTCAGGACGGACGCCGCTGCGCTCTTGGGGGAGCCTCCGGAGGTCAGGAGGTGAGGGGGGGTGACGGAGGCGGCCCCCGAGGAGTCGACCTGCGATGGGGTCTCCCCTGCCGCGACGGGGCTGGGGGGCGCCGACAGCCGGAGCCTTCTGCTTCTGGATCCGTCCCACTTTTGTACTTTCCTCCTCTTTCGACAGTTCTGGACTCCGGCGTCGTTGCAGTCTTGCACCTCCCCCCCCTCGTCTTCGTCCTCCTCCTCCTCCGATGAGGAGGTGAGGGAGTTGTGCAGTTGTGCTTCTTCTCCTTCTCCGTAATGCTCCACTTTGATCGGAAGCCCGCCTAAGTTGTCGAGTCCACCCATGGCGCCGAGTCCTTCCAGGCTCCCCAGTCTGGCTAACCTCTCCAGCCCGGGTCCGGCCCCCCCTCCCGCTCTTATTGCTGTGTCGTGCTCCTGCTCCCCGTCGGACGCCTCCAGGCTGTCGTCGCTCTCCTGGCTCTCGGGGTTGCTGGAGCTGTCCTCCTCGTGCCGCTTCATGTCCTGCTGGGAGGAGGACGGATGCTGCCGCTTGGTGTCCATCTCGGGCTCGGCGTCTCCCTCAGGATGCTGCATCGACTTCTCCTCAGGCTTTGTGTTTTCACCGTCTGTGAAGAGGAGAGCTCACGTTAGGAAACGGGAGAACTGTTGTTGGAATCAGGACGAATCTAAACCTGATTCAAAGGTGAGTTTACCATCATAAATCTACTATCAGTGGGATTTCCTGGTAAAATAAAGGTTAAATATAAATGAATTAAATAGTTTATTTCAAGCAGTCATGTAAAATAACATCTTACATTATCGATCACAAATAGATCACTTGAAGGAGTGGGAGGAAGCGAACTTATATAATCCCACCCCAGTTCCTTTACATGAATTATCACCATCCGGTTCAGAATCTACAATCATTGATTCAGGTTATTAAGGATCATTAAGATCAGTAATGTCATTCAATTTCAAACATCACAGTATATTTTTTAGTGAACTTGTCTTAGATTCACATCACAGACAAGTCATTTATATTAATCAGTGCCAAAAATCTAAAAATACAATAAGAGAAATAATCCATATTAATGAATACCAGAAATCTAAGCACATTCAGACCAACCAGCACCAAAAATCCAAAACACACCCAGATGATTAATAATCCTCAGACTCACTGCACCAATCAATACAAATGACTCCCCCCGATGATAATTATTAATTATCATCAGAAAGAAAAATCATCTACATTATTCAATGCAAAAAAATCCCAAATATTCTCATTTAAAAAAAAAAGAAAATACGTGCAGATTGTTTTCATTGAAGATCAGTCATAAGTCATAAATCACACTTTCGGAGAAAGTAAAAACAAATCCAAAATATCAGAATCAGTGATACATCACAGTTTAGAAACCAAGTCTAGCAACAGGTTTAAGGCCACGTAATCCTTCTTAATGTTGTTGTTATGACTGCAGACTGTGTTTGTCGGGTTCATTGACCTTCAGCTGGTATCATATCAAGTAAATTGTGCTTGAGTTGTCTGCAGGTCAGCTGAAAATCAGGTCAAAGTTCACCTTCAGAAGTGGTAGGTTCTAGGTGTCGTCTTCTTTAATTCACATTTCACACTTATTTTGTTTAATTAAAGGCTCAGATCCCCGTAATCCCACAGTTCTCAAAGTCTTTCATGCTTTTGATCTCCAGAGGTTTATCCAGGTCCGGTGGACCGAGTGGTTTGACAAAGATCCTGGAGTTCTTCACCCAAGTACCTTGGATCTGTTGTCTCTTCAGTAGGAGTCTAGTGTGTTTCTCAAGATCAGCATAATATTTCGACAGGTGATCATTTAGATAAACAGCCAAACCTTTCAGGTGTTTTCTTTGTTTCATCAGAGCTATCTTGTGCTTTTAATTCACAAACCTGATCATGAACCTGGTTTATCCAAACTCACAGAGGAAGCAGATGACAGACCTCAATAGTATCTAGATCCAAGAAATGTATTTTCTTAAATTTTTTTTAGGCTAATTTAGCATTTAGATAATATTTTAGCTGACTATCAGCTTCAGTGTTTTCAGTTATCAATTTCAACATCTTCAGCAGCCAAATTCAGCTTACAGCATTCACACTAGTATTATCACAGGAAATGATATATATCCAGTTCATTGTTATGTTGAAAAGTTACAGTTTTAATCAAAGCTTAAAAATGTAGTTTTAGAGTGTTTAATAAATGTTTATCCTGTTGGCCCGTGACCTCAGGTGTGTTTTGGCCCCCTGTGATTGAGTTTGACACCCCTGCAGTAGATCATCAGTCTGAAACTCTCAGACCAGCCGGTCTGGAACCAGCAACCATCCCACGTTCAAAGTCCCTTCAATCACCTTTCTTCCTCATTCTGATGCTCAGTTTGAGTAGCAGCAGATCCTCTTGATCATATCTACCTGACTGGATTGATTTGCTTCCATGGGATTGACTGATAGGATCACTCATTTTTGGACAGGTGTGTCTCATAAAGTGGTCAGTGAGAGTAAATTCCTGTTAAAGTCTCTAAATTCAAAGTTCCTACTCTCCGTCCTTCACTCCTGCCTTTCCTTTTCTCTCTGCTGAAGATCTTTCTTCCTCCTCTCCTTCCATCAATCATGTTGGGGGAGGACGGCTGCACTAGTTGACTCAGCTGCTAAAAAAGGGTTTCTTTTATTTAAATGAGGCTAGTTTGATTTAAATATTCTGGAAAAGTTGCAGCTTATTTTAAAAAGTTTCAAACTAGTTAAGCCAATATTCTAGTAACAACATAACATGAATGACAAGTTAAACTGACAATAATTTACATCCTGAGTAAAGCAGATGTTCACCAGTCTGCTTCTGTGGAGCTTTGTGGCAGAAATGACATTAAAATGAGCTCAGCTCGGGGATGAAAGAGCCACATTTCTCATTTAAAAACATTTACGTTATCTCTGCTCTCAGACAGAGCCTTGTTCCTGCTCTCTGTGTGGACGGACTGCATCCTCAATGAGGAAGGCAGGAGGGTGATCGTCTCATTCTGGGACACGCTGGGCCGGAGCGCCCCGGGTGGTGAGGGGGCGGAGACAAGGCCACCTGTGCAGCAGCTGGCATCGAGTCACAGACCCCCCCACAACAGTCGCACCGGCGCAGACAGCATCCAGGATGAAGCTGAAGGGGAGGACCGTTGGTCTTATGTGATAATGATGCTCCATGTCCAGATTTGGGAGGACAGACGAGGAGGTCAGACCTGGAACTGCTCCTCGACCTCAGATGAATGTTTTCTCTTTTTTACAAAACTTTTAAATGAGCCTTCAGCATCTGTCAATCACACCAGGACTCACAGTTTATGCATTTTAAATTGTAGAAATCTAGAGTCTTTTTTTTTTTACTACTTGACAATTTGCTTAATAATTTATCTTTAAATTGCTTTAAGTGGCAATGCTTGATTTACATTTCTTAACCTGAAACTGAAGAAAATAAAACAAAAACAAACCTATTTATCAAACACTACGGCGGGAGTGTTAAACTCAATCACGAGGGGCCAAAATCCAAAACACACTTTAGGTCACAGGCTGAACAGGATAAACATTTAATAAACACAATAAAACTACATTTTAAAACTGTAACTTTTTAACATAGTTATGAACTAGATATATAGCATTACCTGTGATAATGCTAGAGTGGATGCTGTAAGATGAATTTGGACGCTGAAGATGCTGAAGCTGAAATCCCTTAAGCTAATAGCTGAAAACACCATCTAAAATTTTAGCTAAATGTCAAATTAGCCTAAAAAAACAAAGTTAGCCCAAACAGCTGGCATGTAGCTGAAAAAAACTAAACTCCAAAACAGCCCAAAAAAAAAAAAAACCTGAAAAAAGCCTAAATTAGCCAAAACAGCTAGCGTGTAGCTGAAATATTAGCTCCTAAACAGCCTAAAAAGTCTTTGTAAATGAAAAATAGTCCAAAAAGCTAGCAGAATGAATACTTTAAACTTTAAAACTGTAACTTTTTTTTACATAATTATGAATAATAAAAAGGCAGGAATATTATTCCAGAATAAATCAACTTAAACCTTAAATAACTTTCAATATTTTACTCTTTATAAAAATATATTTTGTTAAAATTATACAAGTTAGAAATAAGTGTAAGATAACATCGGGTCATTAATAACAATAATATAAAATGATCTGGAGGGCCGGATCTGGCCCCCCGACCTCGACTTTGACACAGAAGAAGAAGCTGAATAAAACAATATTAATATTTTAACAAAGTGGGAGTGGCTAACAAAAAAACCAGTGGTGCTAAGGAAATCCAGAAGTCTACTTTTTCCAATTCTTCTAAGAATTATATAAACCTGTTCGTCACCGCCAGGCATTAAAAAAATAAAATGGTTGCTATGGAGATAAAACCATCAAAAAAGCTGCAGTTTTGAAAATGTTTCCTCCCATGACTCATAACTGGGCGATTCTGACTAAACCATGTTTACACATCAAAGATTTCTGCTCCTTCTGAACATACCTGAGTTTTCTTTGGACTCGGACTCGGATTCTGAGGTCTCGGATGACTCGGAAGTCTTTTCTGGCAGATTCGGCAGCTGGGTGATGTCAATCGGCGTGTCTTTGTATTCTGGATTACTGCAAAGACCATGTTTATGAAGAAATGATGATGTCATCCCCTCATTACGAGCAGCAGTGTATGGCTGTACGTGCTGGCTTCCTTCCCACCTGAGAACATAGTTGACCCAGATGATGTTCTTCTCGCTGGAGTTCTTGGTATTAACGGCGATGGTGGCACTGGACTGGATCCAGATGTAACCACCGTTCTTCTGGATCCACCGGTAATATTTGGTCACACACTGACCTTTGTTCAGCACTGAAAGACATTTAAAAAAATGAATGAATACGAGTCTCTGGACATTCACTCGTCTCAACGAAGGAGCTGCACAAACCAGAATGACCTGGATGAAGAACGGGAAGATGAGGATGGAGAGGAGAGAAGACATCATGTGACATGTGGAGGAGTGCTGCTTCACTGCTGCTGTCATCAGACAGACAGCTACTCACTCCAGACTCTGTGTGTGGATGTGGTGGTTAAACGGGAAAACATGAAAACTACTCAGTTCCAGAAAAGATTCTCCCCAAATTGCTGATTCGATGTTATCTTTAGTAAAACTCACATTATTTAGCATTTAAAACATGTGTCAAAGTCAAGGCCCGGGGGCCAGATCCGGCCCTCGGGTAATTCTATCCGGCCCTCCAGATTATTTTGTTTTATTGTTATTAATGACCCGATGTTATCTTGAACTCATTTCTAACTTATATGAAAAAATATATTTTTATGGAGAGTAAAATATTAAAAGTTATTTAAGGTTTAAGTTGATTTATTCTGGAATAATATTCCTGCCTTTTTATTATTTATAATTGTGTTAAAAAGTTACAGTTTTAGAGTTTTAAAAATTGATGTCCTGCTAGCTTTTTGGACTATTTTGGCACTTACCGGTACTAAGATTTTTTACACTGTTATGGAGTTTAGCTAGTTTTTCAGCAACACGCTAGCTGTTTTGGCTAATTTGGGCGTTTTCGTTTTTTTAGGCTATTTTGAAGTTTAGCTGTTTTTTTTTTTTTTTTTTCAAAATGCTAGCTGTTTTGACTAACCTAATTTTTTTTTTTTTTTAGCTTTTTAGGCTAGTTTGACATTTATATAATATTTTAGCTGGCTATCAATTTCAGCATCCTCAGCAGCCAAATTCAGCTTACAGCATTCACACTAGCATTATCACAGGTAATGCTATATATCTAGTTCATAATTATGTTAAAAAGTTACAGTTTTAAAGTTTTAAAAAGTTTGTTTTATTGTGTTCAATAGATGTTTATCCTGTTCGGCCTGCGACCTAAGGTGTGTTTTGGATTTTGGCTCCTGTCTGATTGACCCTCCTGATTTAAAATGAGTGACTGAACATTTGAAGGTTTGATGGGTGAAATGTCTTTTTTTTATGCTCAGAACATTTATAGAGCTCATAGGAGCTGTAGCAGCTCCAGGACCTCCCTGCTTCATGACCTTCTCGAGAACATTTGGGCACAAAGAGCACAGACTTGAAAACAGCAACCCGTCCTCTGCTTCCCCCTTCAAATTCAATAACAAGCTACAGCGAGGCCGTCCCCCTTCTAACCTCCAGCAGGAGATTAACACCCCCCGTCTGTTCATTTGGATGTAAACAACTTCATCCTCACCTAACAGTCGCAGGGATAGGCTCCAGCTACTCTCTGACCCTGAAAGCGATTCTGGAGAACACTTGATGATCGCATGCTGCTACTTTGTCATGCAGTTGTTTACCATTAGAAATCAAAAGAGGAAACCACCCATTATTATATTTTGGGATGGGGACTAACATGAATTTTCCACAATAACAAGCACCAGTGTTTTCCAAATGTTATGGAAACTCCACGGTTCTCCGCGAAAGTCCCGCCCACTGACGTCACGGGAGGCGAGCAGTTCAGAATGGACAGACACGCCCCCACCTGTGTAGATTCCAGCCGAGCTGACCTGAAATCAAGCTGGATCAAACTTCTCCCCCAAAAAATTGCTTTATTATTTTTCACAAACACAATAAATAAAATGTATGAGAAAAACAAAAAAGGAGAAAAAAAAGAAAAAAAAAAAAACAGAATTCCAGGAAAATGTCAGATAGACAGCAGGAAGAAATTCTTATACTTTAGGGCTAAAACTCTCATTCTACATTGTTAAAACAGTTTGTTAAAGATTTTTGGGGTTTCCACAGCAAAATGAATCCCATTTTTCCAGATGGAATTTTTACATGATTTTACGTCTAGTGTGTGAATATAACATAGAAAAATGACAAAATAAAGGTAGAGTCACATAGGAGAGGTTGTACTGATTAAAATGATACCAATAAGCAGCAGGTAGTCTTTCAAATAGAAAATACAGAAAATTCAAATATAGACTAAAACTGAGTTTTAGGCTGTATAGTTTCAAAGGGTTAAAAATAAATGTCTTAAATATGCAATTTTGTGTGTGTTTTCATATTATGATTATTTGCAGATAATAAGTGGCTGCTAAACTAAAAAAATAAAAGAATGGCAATTAATTTTTCCAGATATGCAATAAATTAGTTCATTTTTTTAATCAATTCCCGTCCCTAACTATTAAAGATCGACATGCTGGTTGGATTCCTCTCTAAATTTCTTATCCGCAGTCAAAGTTCTGTCCCCACAGTTCCTCTCCAGAACAACTGCAGTGCTCAGCCTTGTCCAGCAGGTGGCAGTGTGTCACTGCAGCAGCTCTGGGCCCCGAGGGAGGCCCCCACCCCTGCCCCACCCTGCACTGTAAAGCTGGTAATAAATTTGGCTAAATTAACCACTAAATGGTTATCTCAAGCAATATGCATGGGCATTAATCAGGAGCAGCTCAAACAGAAACAGAGATGAGAAGTGAAGGCCACTAAATTCATATCCCTGTCTTCTATTTAATTATGGACACTAAATAGGTTTCTCCTGACAGAGAAGAAAGAGAGAAAGCGCGAGGTGATTTATAGAAAAAGAAGGCCAGTAATTAAAACTATTAGAAACTAATAGCATTGTTTAGGCTGACGTCCCTGGGGCCGCACTAATTGACTTTGTCGAACTCATTTCTTCTCCGTCCGCTCTCGCACACATGCAGGGCGGAGAGAACTTGTTTGCATGTTCAGGCGGCGATGGGAGATCACGTCACCTTGAGGATGACCTTGCTTTGTTTGCATGACAGAGTAAATAACGGCGTAGAGAGCTCACCAGTGCGCTCCCCCGAGAGCCGCCCGTTCAGCGCCTGCAGAGACGTTCCTGTCTGCCAGGACCCCCGTCACCGCTCCCCCATCCCCCAAGGAGCCGCACAGGTGTGGCGCCGCAGGTGTGTGCGTGGAGCAAAGATGGCAGCATTCCTGCACCACTGTATACTCCCAAACTTCTCACAACACGATCTCCAGTCTCAACACACATGAACCTGAGAAGCTTCTGCTGCAATCACCACAACAGCTGCTCCACCTGGTGGCCATTTGTGGCACTGCGCCCTGAAGGTTCCTTACAGAACTTCACTAGATTTAACTGAATGACTGAAAGAGTTAGAGCCCTGCTGAGCCCCCCTCCAACACCCCAGGGATGAATGACACGTGTAACTACATTAACTGTATATGACACAGGACTGCAACCTTTAACAGTAAAAGAGTCATTTAAGCTCGTTTTCTACTGATCAAAACCTAGAAGGAGCGGCATAGTCTTACTTTAGCCTTTAAGAAATTTGGATTTACATTCATGACCTTTTTAAAAAAATATATATATATATGAATTATGTCTATTTTTGGCACGAACAAAAGCTGGAGGTAGAGTTGAACAAACAAGACGTCTTCAGGTCAACAGGATGTAAAAACCTACATAGTTTATCATCTATGTGAACCTCAGACATCAATTTATGAATTTAACTAATGTGAATTAAATAAATGCTAATTAAGTAATCCTTACTTTAAAGAATTGCTTTTTTATTTTTCTTTTATTGTTCTTTTTCCCCTCTTTGTCCTCAGCAGTCTTACTCTGCTGGGTTTTGTTATTTTAGTTTGGATCTTGGTAGTCTTAGTTTTCAGGCTTTGTTTATTTGTTTTCTTTAGGTAGCTTTGGTTAGACAGTGATTATCAGGAGTTGCTGACTCTGACGGTCGACATGTCTGGATCAGCAGTCTCCATGACTTATTTTAGTTTGGTCAAGGATCCACAATGGAGAGAGAAAAGAGACATGTGGATCTGGAGCTGCAGGTTGCAGAGTGACTCCTCCCCCTGGTGTTCCAAACAGGAAGTAAAACCTGTGATTTTACAATACATGTTTAAAACGCTTGATTGCCAGATTCTGAGCTTTCTTTCCAATGGTAGGGGTGTGGCCTTCCAACAAGCTCACTCATGATTGGAGAGCGTGGTTGCCATAAAAATGTTGACTGACTAGGACCAATCACTGCTTACTGATGTCGTCTGGTTCCAACATGGTGACGCCCATATCGTGAAAAAATGGCGACTGAATTGACCTAATTTGGTTGGGGCCAGAAGCAAGTCAGTTTCTTTAGATGATGTCACACTCACTTTGTCCAGTTCTCCTATACAGTCAATGGTCTAACTGATCTTTCATCCATCACAGCTTCACCACAAATTCAGATGAACTTTATTGAAAACATGCACAGTTTGTTTTCAGCAGTTTGTACCCGATAAAACTCTGCTTTTTACCCCCGTCTTGGGACAACTTCAGACTATGATAGTACAGACTGAACAGACATATTCTGACCGTAATTATTACAGCTCTAGGAGTCAGTAACGCACCGGGACTGAGGTAACCACCCTCATCGATTCTGATTGGTCCTTCGTGTTAGCCCCGCCCCAACACGCCAAAACAGGGCCAAAAGTTTTGAAACTGAATTTTTTTAGATTTGAAAACAAAAAAAGTTTTAAAACTGAAAATTTCAGGTTCGAAAAGGAAAAAAAAAAGAGTTGAAAGTGAAAAAAAAGGTTTTGAAATTGAAAGTTTAAACTAAATAAAAAGAACATTTAAAGATGAAAATAATTAAGTTCATTTTAGAATAGGAAACAGTTTTTGACATTTTCCATTTTTTAGGCCAAAGACCAATATTTTTTCTAAATGTTTTATTTGGGTTCAAATATTTATGTCCTTGATTTGGCTCCATATGTCTCTGCCTCTCTGGTTTATCCTGGTTTAGTGGATGAAACTAGGAGAAACAAAAACCACAGAACCGTATCTGTCCTCAGAGCACACACCAGCTGAAGAACTTCGTCAGAAGAACAAACCAACCCAATGAGATCCTCAGACTTTGCTGTTAATCTGTAGAAAGTCGTTTGGATTTAGCTGGAAGACGTTTCCCTTTATGAACAGAAAACAGGAAGGAACCAGAAACACGGAGGTTGAGCTGAAAGGGTTTGAGGAGTCAGCCGGCGTGAACATGAAGGAGGTCAGACCTGCAGCTTCTCTCTGCTGTTGCCTCTTTGAGCCGTCCTCCAGTTGAAATGACTCAGTAACTGATAGTTCACTAGAAGTGAACCGGGATGAAGGGAAGGCGGTGCTGGAGGCTCGCCTCAGGCGACACCAGGGACCCAAACAAGAGAGAAGTCCAGACTCTCCTTTTCTCCTCTTTCTCTTTTCCTTTGAGCAGCTCCTGGCTTTAGTCTCACTCCTGAGTGTATCATCTGTGTGATAACACAGTCTCTACCATGACTTTCTGAAACACACCTTTAAATGTCCAACTATCCTGTCACTACACCCCTACAAACCTGTTGGACCAGGACTATGGAGTGATATTTGTGCCGCCATATTGAAAGCAGAAGACACAGTTTTGAGATGAAAATGTCCTAATTTGCAAACAAAATGTAAAGTGTTAAAAACAAAAATTCAGAATTAGTAAATATTTAATATTTGCTTTCAAAACTTTTTTTGCTTTCAAAAATATTTTTTTGCGTTTGCAAAGATAGGGCACAGCACATCTAAAAACATTTGTCCTGAAATTACATTTTTGAATATTAAATATGTTTATTTGAAAATTATTAATTTTTATTCTCAACAGTTTACATCAGGGGTGTCAAACTCAATCGCACAAGGGGCCGAACTCCAAAACCCACCTTATGTCGCAGACCGAACAGGATAAACATTTACTGAACACAATAAAACTACATTTTAAAACTGTAACTTTTTGACATAATTATAAACTAGATATATAGCATTACCTGTGATAATACTAGTGTGAATGCTGTAAGCTGAATTTGGCCGCTGAAGATGCTGAAATTGATAGCTGAAGATGCTGAAATTGAGAGCTGAAAACACTGAAGATGATAGCCAGCTAAAATATTACCTATATGCCAAATTAGCCTAAAAAACAAAAAAAAACCAACGTAGACTAGCCAAAACAGCTAGCATGTAGCTGAAAAATTTGCTAAACTTAAAAATATCTTAAAAAACTAAAAAAAGGCTAAATTAGCCAGCTAGCATGTAAAACAGCTAGTATGCAACTGAAATTAGCTAAACTCCAAAATAGCCTTAAAAAAAATCATAACTTTCAATATTTTACTCTCTGTAAAAATATATTTTTTCAAAATTGTACAAGTTAGAAATAATAACAAGATAACATCGGATCATTAATAACAATAAAATAAAATGATCTGGAGGGCCGGATCCGGCCCCCCGGGCCTTGACTTTGACATGTGATTTACATTTTGTTTGCAATTTAGAAAATGTTGATCTCAAAACTGGGACTTTTGCTTGCAATAGGCGGCACAAATATCCCTCCATACAGGACCCTCCATGTCATGAGCCTGGATCCACGGCACCTGCTGGTTCAGGAGTTTTGTAAACTACTCTGCTGTTCAGTCACCTTAGTGTGACTCGCTCTTTGTTAAGACCACCAATCATGGTAGAAAGTTTCAAATCCTACAAACAAAAACTTACATGATCCACCCTAGATCACCACTGATCCTCTAGCTTCACATTGTTCACATCAGTCCCAGCACAGCAGATGGCAGCATCACTCTTTTCATTGGCCAACCATCCATCAATACATGAAAGAAGACGGTGGAGTGGGTGAAAAAAGAGGTCCTAACCAGGTTAAGTCTACAACTAAAATAGAAGCCTTGTTGACCTTTGACCTTGTGAAGAGGCAGATGCTTAAGTAAAAATAAAAAACATCACTTTTGGCACCTTGTACACACTAAAACTCTTCCAATGGAATCTCATCTATACTCTCCGAACTCATTGAGCTTCACTGGCCGCTCTGTGGGAAAAAATACGGTCAGTAAAGTTTGTCAAATTTGTCGAGCTCGCATAAGTGGAGTTTCCCTGTTGTTGGCCCATTCCTAAACAAAATATTATGAAAACTTAGTCCAGAAATCCCTGGATCAAGCTGAGTAAAATGACAAGAGGAATCAACATGAGGATAAAGTGAGCGTGGTTAACCCTTTAATCTCTGAGGCGTCGAACAAAAACAACTGAGACTTGGCGTTAGAGGATTGACAAAAAGCATCTGTATTAAGGAAATCCAAAAATGTCCTTTTGCTGATTCTTCTAAAAACAAAAGACCTGATCATCAACTGGAAGAGACAGACGGGAGGATGAGGAGAGTGTAGCAGCCGCTCAGGCAGTGACGGCAGGCCAAAAGATGGCGGTGGGTAGCACCCATGGGCCTTCAACACCTCGCCGCTTTAATTTTTCTGTTGTCATTCGTCAAAAGAAGTCTTCTTAACGTCAAACCTTTGATCAGTGGTCTGTAACCTGAGGCTCCGGAGCACATGAGGCTTCTCTATCACTTTATATTGGCTCTTTGGCTTTTATAATTAATGCTAACAATTTAAATAAATATTAAATTAGTTAAGTTAAGCAAATGCCATGTTTGACTTGGTTTTCTTGGATTTTTAACTCATCTATATCTCCTGCAGAAGGAGGATCTCATTGACATTTTATTTTGAAAGGAACTCTTATGTGCTATTATGAAAAGTAAAGACTTGCTATTTATAGAAAAGTGTAAAATGATAATTCAAGTATTGTAAATATTTAAAATCTACATTATATGGCTTTATGGCCACATAAATATATAATAAGCGTTTTTTTTTTTTAAAGGTTGAGTGAGATTAAGCGACTCTTGTTGGGTTTTGATCAGTAATAAACTGGACCAAATGACTCTTTTGGTGTTAAATGTTGCAGAGCCCTGCTTTAGATTATTTCATGAAGTGCAGCTGATACGGTGAGACACGGACACGACGGATGAGAGTACTCACAGTCCAGGTGACACTGCCGGATCCCCTCCACATCCTCAGCATGAATGAACTGGTAACATCTCTTCCCCACAATGTCCACCGGAGTCAGGTCCATGTAGTCACTGATCCTGGAAGGTGGCAGAAACATTCCAGCATGAAGATCTGTTCACGTCAGGAGGAAGTCTGCACCTTTCTAAGATAGAGGAGTTTGGGGAAAAAACTGAAAGACGAACACATGAAGAGAGAAGTTTGTCTCATTCATGTTCCAACAGCTCGAGCTGGAGGGCGATGGAGAACACAACATGAAGCCCAACGGAGGACAGAATCAGGTCCAGATGCTGATACAAAAACAGAGCAGAACCCGACCCGGTGGGACATGGAAGAGAAGCAAGAGGATGTGAAACACAGAAGAACAGCATCAGGTACAGCACCGGTACCGGTCGGCGGCCCGGTGGTTGGGGACCACTGCTGTACAGCATTTGTTCTTCTAAAAGGAGGTAAAAGCCTCTTAGAATAAAAATAGCAGAGACACGAATAGAACTAGAAAAGTTGCAAGTTGCATTACCTGAGATAATGCAAGTGTGGATGCTTTTTACTGAAAGTGTCGCTGAAGATGCTGAACGTTTTGATACTAAGATTGCTGAAATCTCTTACAGTGATTGAGTTTTCACGCGCCGAAACGTACAGAAAGGATGGGGAGAATCACTACAGTGTGAATGTTACAGCATTCACTCAATAAGGACGTGGAAGTTTGTCATTCTGTTTGAGTGTTTGAAGGAGTTTACATTTAAAATCATGCAGGTGAACTTTCAGAAACTAAGTTCATCCCTCTGTTCCAAATGGTTCCTCAGAAATGTTCCCGTCTGAAACGACTCTGAAGGAAAGCCAACAGAAAGAACCCTTGGAGTTAATAACCCCAACAAGTTGAGTAACACACGTCGGCTTTAAAAGGTTTAATTTGAAGCAATTTTCCACAGAACAATTTCCCATTTCCTCCTGATGGATGACGGGGTGGCAGGCGGATAACAGCACACCTTGTTCTTAGGAGGAAAAAATCCCATTCTCTCAGAAACTCATCCTCAAAATGGGACTGTAATGGGAGCAATCCTCGCCCCCCCAGCACAGAGACCATTCCCGCTCTGCACTGAATATCTTCAGCTGCCTTGCATTGCATTGCAGACCCTTCTCCAGTTAAAGGCAATCTGTCGAGTTTCAGCTTCTTCTTTATTAAAAAACATGAAGGGTTATGGTTTTTATTTTTGTCATATGAAAGTCCCCGTCAGCCGGTTAACTCCTGACGCCCGCCTGCTTTATCTGGACAGACGGCGGGGGCACCGGGGGCGCATTCCAGTGTTAAAGCGGGGGTCAGATTCCTCATGAATAAGAAGCACCAACACGGAAAAACAGGCGTTTGACGGTGGAACTGCAGGTGTGAGCATGAATGCAGAAACAGACGGTCAAACTGAAAACAAAGACCAAGACTGATGTAAAAACATTCACTCTGCAGTGATTCTGCTTCATCTCCTTCATGTTTCAGCTGTTTCTCTGACTCTGGAATGAGCGTGAGCAGCTGCTTCACCATGTTGTAGGGTTACAAATGGGTGATGTTTTATGTTAAGCAGATATGAAAGCTTAAAAACCTTCAAAAGTTTTTGATCTGAGAACTTCAGCAAACGTTTTAGCTAAAAAGATCCTTCAGACTTTTAGCAAGTCAGTAAATACTGTATTTTCCGGAGTATATGTCGCAGTTTTTTTCGTAGTTGAGCCAGGGGTGCGGCTTATACTCAGAAGTGACTTTTTTGTATGTTTTTTTTTAAACATAGATAGGCTCATATATTTGTTAGTTTCCTACATGGTTGTCTTTTAGTGTTTTTTTCCTCTAACAGCTGCTAGAGGGCGCTGCATCTGAGTATAAGTATTTCCTACTGACAGCAGCAGAAGAAGAAGTGTCGTCCAAAACAAACATGGAAGAGAATCTGATTGTTTTCCTCTTACACTTTGATATTTTTCTTATGAACATCGTTGTTGTTTTTATTTATTTATTTTTTAGTTACACCGGGATTGGTGGATTTGTTCTGAATTGTCGGACTTTTCTCCCAAAAGTGCGACTTATACTCCGGAGCGACTTACAGACGTGGACAAAAGTGTTGGTACCCCTCAGTTAAAGAAGGACAAACCCACAATTCTCACTGAAATCACTCAAAACTTACAAAAGTAACAATAAATAAAACACCTGTGATGTCAATTAAAGGACACACCTGAGTTAATCATGTCACTCTGGTCAAATAGTTTTCAATCTTTCATTGAGGTACCATCATTTTTAAATAATGATGTTAATCAACAATTCAAAATTGATGGCTGATTTTGATTGTTTAATTTTCACATTTTTTTTATTTATTGTTACTTTTGTAAGTTTTGAGTGATTTCAGTGAGAATTGTGG
The DNA here is from genome assembly GCF_002922805.2 of Oryzias melastigma. Taxonomy (NCBI): domain Eukaryota; kingdom Metazoa; phylum Chordata; class Actinopteri; order Beloniformes; family Adrianichthyidae; genus Oryzias; species Oryzias melastigma. Next base: position 23,795,389 of record NC_050533.1, read on the forward strand.
GTTTGTCCTTCTTTAACTGAGGGGTACCAACACTTTTGTCCACGTCTGTATATATAGTTTTCTGCTTCTTGATTAGACATCTTTTGCTCCTGCGACTTATACTCCGGAAAATACGATACTCAGCTTTTTCGCTTGAAGTCATAGTTTATTAATCACAGTTTATGTTTATTGGGGTGTATGTTGGGGTGTATGTACTGCGATACACATCCTACGATACCATATGCATTACAATATATCCCAAGAATTTTTTTTACAGTTTTCTTAAGAGTTTGACTTAGAAAAAACTCTACCTGAATATTAATGCACCATTCATCTATTAAAATGGTCAAATTAATTTTATTTAATGATCACGACATTAACCACTGCAACCGTGTTTCATTTATAAGTTGTTTTCACTTTAACAAATTCATGCTGATTTTATTCTGGTAAATTAAGAAATATTTGTTTTTAAAGGAAACAGTTAATATTATCTGATTTTCACTGCAACATATTTAAAAATATAAGAAAAAAAATAGAATGAATGTGCCTTAACTAAGAAGGTTTTAATAGCATGGTTAAGGTCGGGAGTTTAAGATGAGAACAAAAGTAAGATGCTAAACTATGTTTGTTCATAAATAATTCTTAAATATCGTCTTGTCAACGTTTTAAATCTATACAAGTAGTGCCAAATGAAATTTTGGGACAAATCGTCAAATTGATTTATCCCTACACCTCTATTTATTGAAAGTCAATCTTTGTATCTATTTTCAAAGTATTTCCAGTAGGATTTTAATTATAATTTTGCCATTTTTAGCCAAAAACGTAAAAACGTGTGTTATATTTTAGAACAGTTTCTGCAGAGTATCAGGAGTTCATTAGAAATTCACCTCTCTGTTGGTGCATAGCATCCCCGCCTCCCTTTCCCATCACCTGAACTGGGCTCTCTATTTACATGCTCTCCCACTAGCTTAAAGCCCCTCACTCCCCCAACCTAACATTACAGGTACAACAAGAACGACGAGCAATTTTGGAGCTATCCAGTCATACAGTTTTGATCCAGATTTAAACTCAGACGAGGAAAACAAAGACGTTCATGGATCTATTTGTCTGCTAATGGATGCATCAGAATGGAGCAGGGAGGTTGTGGCTCCGCCCAGTGTGTTTTCTACATCATGTGTCAAAGTCAAGGCCCGGGGGCCGAATCCGGCCCTCCAGATCCTTTGATTTTATTGTTATTAATGCCCCGATGTTATCTTGTGCTTATTTCTAACTTGTATAATTTTGACAAAACATATTTTTATGGAGAGTAAAATATTTAAAGTTATTTAAGGTTTAAGTTGATTTATTCTGGAATAATATTCCTGCCTTTTTATTATTCATAATTATGTTAAAAAGTTATGCTTTTAAAGTTTCAAAAACTGTCATTCTGCTACCTTTTTGGACTATTTTGGCATTTACTAAGATTTTTTTAGGCTGTTTTAGAGTTTAGCTAATATTTCAGCTACATGCTAACTATTTTGGCTAACCTAAGTTTGGTTGTTTTTTTTTTAGGCTTGTTTGGCATTTAAATAATATTTGAGCTGGCTATCAGCTTCAGTGTTTTTAGCTATCAATTTCAGCATCTTCAGCCACCAAATTCAGCTTACAGCATTCACACTAGCATTATCACAGGTAATGCTTTATATCTCGTTCATAGTTTTGTTAAAAAGTTACGGTTTTAAAGTTTCAAAAATGTAGTTTTCAATAAATGTTTATTCTGTTTGGCCCGCGACCTGAAGTGTTTTTAGGATTTTTGCCTACTGTGTGATTCAGTTTGACACTCCTGTTCTTCCTCATAAACATGACATTTGTCCAGTGTAATTTTCTCGTCTGCTCCTGATTCACAACAATTAGAATAAATAAATACTCAGAAATGCAATTTTAATCTTAATTTTCTTTCTAAATGTCCTTCATCACAAGAACATGTTAAAAACGCCAAAAATACAATTTTCATCAGTGGGTCTTTAAAAGAATTGTTATAATGAGTTTCAATACAGATATTAGCAAAATTAACATTTTTAAGTGTAATTTTAAAATGCATTCAGCCAAATTATCATTTATCTAAACATTTTAGCTGATTATTAAAAGTTTATTTTTGATAAGGATCTTTTTTTCCACTTTTTGTTTCAGCTCAACTTCCTCTGATATTTTAGCACCGACCAGGTAGCCTAACAGTTTAACAAATGACGGACATTTCTTTCAGTTTAATCAAACTTCTTCATTGTGTTTAGAGACCACATCTGTCAGCATTCACAAATAGAGCACTCATTTTTTCTCTCAGGGACAGTCGGCTCTAGTCTGTCCATGAATAAATGAATGAATGATGGTGTGTACGAAGACGTCTCACTCAGAGTCATCCACCTGTTTTCACAGTAGACAATCTTCAGGTCCATGTTGACTCTGGTCACAAACATCTGACAGTCGATGCGGACCTCGTTGATGGTGGGCGGCGGCAGAGCGTGAGCCACCACCACCATCCCCATGATCTGATTGGGCACCGAGCGGCTGTGCGTCAGAGCCATCCGGATCCGCAGACGGCCCGTGATGTGGATCACCTGCAGGGAGACCAAGGTGAGATGTGGAGCAAATTCAGGCACGTTTCAAATGTTTGTTTAATATTCTGTCCTGCATCAGTCCTGGACTGTAATGACCAGAACGTTTTCAGAATCCTTTCTTACTTCAGCTTTGAGTCAAAATCTCGTCGCCACCACAAACTCACCCGTGTACACACTACTGCTAGTACCTGGTGAGCAATAACTTTTAAAATAGTGATCCTGTTGGATCTGTGCACAGAGACCCGTCACGTCTGTCATTGGAGCGGTCTTAGGGTGCATTCGTCTCACCTTATATCCTGAGGATTTGATGTGCACGCCTCTCTTTGTGAGAGTGGACTTCATTCGGATGAAAAAGGATCTTTCCAAGGAGTTATCTGGAGCCAGAAGGCTGGGACTGCTGGACTCCACTGGAAGACAACACACAAACACACATTTGATGTTTTCTGACACCAGAACTATGTTTACAAAAAAATACAATCCGATGGAGAACAGCAAGTTAGTTCATGTAGAGCTCGTGTGTCAAAGTCAAGGTCCGGGGGCCGGATCCGGCCCTCCAGATCATTTTATTTTATTGTTATTAATGGCCCGATGTTATCTTGTCCTCATTTATAACTTGTATAACTTTGACAAAATATATTTTTATGGAGAGTAAAATATTAAAGTTATTTAAGGTTTAAGTTGATTTATTCTGGAATAATATTCCTGTCTTTTTATTATTCATAATTATGTTAAAAAGTTATGCTTTTAAAGTTTCAAAAATTGGCATTATGTTAACTTTTTGGATTATTTTGGCATTTTTTAGTTTAGATTGGAGCTTAGCTAATCTTTCAGCTACATGCTAGCTGTTTTGGCCAATTTAGGCTTTTTGTTTTTAAAGTTTTGTAGCCTGTTTTTGAGTTAGGCTAATATTTAGATGCTAGATGTTTTGGGTGATGTAAGTTTTTTTTTCAAAGTTATTTAGGCTGATTTTGGAGTTTATCTCATATTTCAGCAACATGCTAGCTGTTTGGGCTAATTTAGGCTTTTATTTTTAGGTTTTTTTTTTTTTTAGCCTGTTTAGGAGTTAGGCTAATCTTTACACGCTTGCTGGTTTGGATAATTTATGCTTTTTCAAAAATGTTTAGGCTATTTTGAAGTTTAGCTATTAATATATTTTTATGGGGAGTAAAATATTAAAGTTATTTAAGGTTTAAGTTGATTTATTCTGGAATAATATTCCTGCCTTTTTATTATTCATAATTATATTAAAAAGTTCTAGTTTTAAAGTTTTAAAAATTGGCATTATGCTAACTTTTTTGACTATTTTGGCATTTTTTAGTTTAGATTGGAGCCTAGCTAATATTTCAGCTACATGCTAGCTGTTTTGGCAAACCTTAGGTTTTTTATTTTAGTTTTTTAGGCTAATTTTGTATTTAGATAATATTTTAGCTGGCTGTCAGCTTCAGTGTTTTAAGTTATCGATTTCAGCATCTTCAGCGGCCAAATTCAGCTCAAATCCTTCACATTTGCATTTTCGAAGGTGCTTTATATCTAGTATATAATGTTATCATCATGTCATCATGTTAAAGTTACAGTTTTGAAGTTTAAAAAATGTAGTTTTAGAGTGTTCAATAAATGTTTATCTTATTCGGTCGACCTAAAATGTGTTTTGGATTTTTCCCCTTGTGTGATTGAGTTTGACACCTCTGATGTAAAGTATAAATAAGTGGCAGGGGAACGTGTTTGAAACTCAGGTGAGGTGAAGACATCGATACAGCTAAGATTATATTTGTGCAGAAATGTTCAGCCTCTAAATCCAGCTGGCAGGTTGAGGTCCTCCAGATCAGAGAAGCAGAACAGGATGAACCTGAGACTCCAGCTCTGGAGAAGGACATGAACATCTGTGGAGAAGTTAAATGTGAAGAGTGAAGAGTGGGACCCTTCCACCCCAACATTCTTTACATATTTTATTCCAACATGGACCAACCACAGAACCCCCGTCTGCATTCACGTCCTCTTCCTCCCAGACAACTTTTTCATCATGTGATCCATTATTGCTCCACACCCCAAAAATGCCTTCAGCCTTCGGTCTCAGAGGATAAAAAACATTTTTAATCCACTTTCCCAAAAACATAAAGAAATCAAAGTTATTTGAAGAGCAGTCCTTCCAGCTGTAGCTTTCTAAACCAAATTTGATCCATTTTCAGAAAAGCTTTATGACTTTTCAGTAATTGGGTCAAAGTGTGAAATGCCGCCTGCCAGCTGCTGCTCGAGAAGACGAAGAAAGTTTTCACGGCTCCTCTTCTATTCTCATCTGCTTTTCTTAGAGCCGACTGCTGACGCTCAGCCCAAACCTAGATTCAAAGATAAAGGTCTTATTGACCTCAAATATCTTTTTCTGCTTCATATTAGCACATTTTATTTCACATTTGAAACCCATTCACCTTTTACCTCACAAATGTTTCAGGAACAGCTGAAAAAGCCTCTGCTGATGGACTGTCTATTCAGTCTCCTGGAACAGATCAGATCCAACCTGCCGCCCCTCATGGTTCGATCCTCACCTTTAACAGTAAAGAGTGGAGGTCCGAGGAATACGAGTCCACGCCAAAAGATCCGCCACTTTCACTTTCACAGACTGGCAGACAAAGTCATTTCCTTTGAAAAGGTCATTATGAAATAGATTCATGTTATGGATGGACTGACAGGAGACAACCCGGAGCAGGGAGGAAAACAACAGAGGTCAGGAACGGGTCCAATTCATTTAATAACAAAGAGTCACCACACTGTGTGGAAACACCCCAAAACACACAAAATAACAAACAATACACAAACAGTCCTTTGGGTACGGTGGCCCTGAAGTGACAATCACATAAACCCAAAAGACACTGAAGACAATTAGAAAAGAAAAGCAATTAATAAAAGCTAAAAATAAAATAAACATTTTTGAGATTTAAAACAAAATTCCAGAAACCAGAAAACAATTACAAAAAAATAGATAAAATAAAAGTTTAATGTTTTGAAAATCAAAAGTCATTTCCAGAAATTAGAATTGATGGTTAAAAAACGAAACACAGTAAAAAAATCAGCAAAGATCAGTATTATGGGACATCACTGATTGGTTGTTTTCAAATGCACCTTTAATGTCTGCATACTACTACATGTTTTATGATTAGTATGGAGTATTTCCAGTATCAAGTCTAATCATTGTTGGTTAAAATGATGGGCAAACATCTTCATCCAATCACTAATGTACCATAGTAACGACCTTTTTAATTTCCTGTTGAACTAATGCAATTTTAAATCCTGGAAATTACTTTAATTATCTGAAATATTGTTTTTCTTCTTAACAGAGTTTTGCTTTTTTATTTGTTGCTGAAGCTGATAGCGAGCTAAAATATTAGCTAAATGCCAAAACAGCCTAAAAAACTAAAGAAAAACGTAGGTTGGCCAAAACAGCTAGCATGTAGCTGAAATATTAGCTAAATTCCAAAATAACCTATAAAAATCGTAGTAAATGGCAAAATAGTCCAAAAAGTAGGCAGAATGACAATTTTTAAAACTTTAAAACCATAACTTTTTAATATAATTATGAATACTAAAAAGGCTTGAATATTATTCCAGAATAAATCAACTTAAACCTTAAATAACTTTCAATATTTTACTCTCCATAAGTTAAGAATAAGCGCAAGATAACATCAGGTCATTAATAACAATGAAATAAAATGATCTGGAGGGCCGAATAAAATTACTTGGAGGGCCGGATCCGGCCCCCGGGCCTTGACTTTGACACATGTGGTCTTTTATTAACCCGAGGGGGAAAAATAAAATTAGGAGACCTTATTCCTTTTATTAATGTCTGTATGATGCTCGAGCACAGCCTCCGCACCCCGCAGCGTGTCTCTGTCTGCCAGCATATCGAGCGAGTGAGCTCCGCCGCGGGAGTGAAACCCACCGATCTGTCCAGACGGTGTTCCGCCTTCGCCCCAAAGTGGTCGGATGAGCTCTGCAACCCCGCGGCTCCAGCCAGTTAAGGAATAGATGGAGGTTCAGGACACAAACGCTGATCGAGTCACTGAAAATGTCACATGCCCAAAGCCGAGTTCCTGATTGGCAGATGTGACGCAGTGACCTGTCAAACTTCAGATACAGTGAGGGAAAAAAACTATTTGAACCCCAGCTGATTTTGTAAGTTTGCCCACTAAAAAAGAAATGATCAGTCTATAACTTTAATGGTAGGTTCATCTGAACAGTGAGAGACAACAATGACAAAAAAAATCCAGAAAAATGCGTTTCAAAAAAAGTTATAAATTAATTTGCATTTCCATGAAGGAAATAAGTATTTGATCCCTTTGAAAAACGTGCTTCAGTACTTGGTGGCAAAACCTTTGTTGGAAATCACAGAGGTCAGCCATTTCTTGTAGTTAGCCACAAGGTTTGCACACATCTCAGGGGGGATTTTGGCCCACTCCTCTTTGCAGATCATCTCCAAGTCATTAATGTTTCATGGCTGATGTTTGGCAACTGGAACCTTCAGCTCCCTCCACAGATTTTCTATGGGATTAAGGTCTGGAGACTGACTAGGCCACTCCATGACCTTAATGTGCTTCTTCTTGAGCCAATCTTTGGTTAGCTTGGCCGTGATTTTTGGATCATTGTCATGCTGGAATACCCAACCACGACCCATTTTCAATACCCTGACTGAGGGAAGGAGGTTCTCACCCAGCACTTGACGATACATGGCCCCATCCATCCTCCCTTTGATGCGGTGCAATTGTCCTGTCCCCTTGGCAGAAAAACACCCCCAAAGCATAATGTTTCCACCTCCATATTTGACGGTGGGGATGGTGTTTTAGGAGTCATAGACAGCATTCCTCCTCCTCCAAACACGGCGAGTTGAGTTGATGCCAAAGAGCTCACTTTTGGTCTCATCTGACCACAACACTTTCAGCCAGTCTTTCTCTGAATCAGTCAGGTGTTCAGTGACAAACTTCAAACGGGCCTGTAGATGGACTTTCTTGAGCAGGGGGACCTTGCAGGCACAGCAGGATTTCAGTCCTTCACAGTGTAGTGTGTTACCAACCGTTTTTGTGGTGACTATGGTCCCAGCTGCCTTGAGATCATTGACAAGTTCCTCCCGAGTGGTTCTGGGCTGATTCCTCACCGTTCTCATTATCATTGAAACTCCACGAGGTCAGCTTGTTACCTGTATAAGACCCACCTGGGAGCCAGAGATCTTGCTGACGGATTGGGGATCAAATATTTATTTCCTTCATGGAAATGCAAATTAATTTATAACTTTTTTTAAAACGCATTTTTCTGGATTTTTTTTGTCATTGTTGTCTCTCACTGTTCAGATGAACCTACCATTAAAGTTATAGACTGATCATTTCTGTTTTAGTGGGCGAACTTACAAAATCAGCTGGGGTTCAAATAGTTTTTTCCCTCACTGTATTTACATTTTGTCTGCAACCTCCCAATATCGCCTCACCTCTCAAACCGCGTCACGGGATTTCAGATCGCCTCAATTTGCGTCTGTAACATTGACTTAACATTGAAACCCTCCGCCGTGGTGTGAATACACCTTAGAATCAACATATTAGGAAATAACTAAACTGGAACAACCAGACCAAACACAAAGACACTGACAACTTTAAAACTTCTCCTCAAACAAAGAAACAAATGATTCTGTAGACAGACTCAAGGTGAAAGGGGCGGGATCGTAGAAGGAACCACAGCTAACGTGTAAAAGCCAAACCAAAGATCCAAGGCACAAAGCAGGACAACTATAACGTGTTTTTTTTTCGTTCCCCCCTAAAATATGTCAGATTCAACCATGAAAATCTGCCAGAGAAACTGCCTGCAAATTTTCAAAACAATCTGCTCCATTTATCTGCACATTTTCTCTTTGAAATCACAGACATTGGCGTTAAAGTGTGAAACACACATTTCTGCCTCATTTACACAACTTTTGGTTCCTGCCTGCTTTTTTACAGGGGGGGAGGTTTAAACACACACGCACAAACACACAAACTCGCCCACACAGGCACGTGCACACTCCTGCGCGCCCGGGTCTCTGGCGGATAAAACGGTTTGATCACTGCTGATACATGTTGACAACGTCTAATCTGAAACATTGAAAGAAATGAATTAATATGCAAATTCATCCTTTATAATATAAAAGTCCTTGAAGAAGGGAGGGCTGCTGATTAAGGGAGGGGGCATCGAGGGGGAAGTGGATGAAGAGAAAGCGAGGGGTGAAGGGAAATGATATCTGCAAGCAGCAAGGAGACATGAAACAAAAAGCTGAGATGGAGACTAAAAAGCAAAGAATGGAGACGAAGGAGAGGGAGGAGAAAAAAGACAGAAGTGGAGAAGGTAAAGGTGGGAATGTACAGGTAAAAAACACAGGCGAGGACGGGAAAATGAGGGGATGTAAAGTAAAAAATACATTAGTGTATAAGGTAGAAAAAAGAACATGTTAAGTAAAAAAAGATAGAAGTGTAGAGATAAAATGTGAGAATGACAAGGTAAAAAAACTGAAATATGGGAGGTAAAATGTGGGGATATAAAGTGAAAGACGAAATGATAAAATAAAAGAAAGGTAAAAGACGAGAATGTTAAGTAAAAAAGACAGAAGTGTAAGTAAAAGATAGGAATAAAAGGCAAAAAGACAAAGGTGTAGAACCTACGGCCCACGGGCCGGATCCGGCCCTCCTCCACATTTGGCCAGGCCCCCAGAACACTATCAGAGACGAATCTTTTTCTTTTTTTCTCACACGAGACCCTCGTAGAACGTGACTTTTTGTTCCATCCTTCTGCAGTCTGAATATGACGGGAGAGGATTGAACATTTATTGGTTTAATTTTTAAGTTTTATTTTTTTCTATGAAAATGACAGAAATTAATTATTTTAAATTTGGCTATGTGTGGCTTTCTGGAAAACCATAAATGTTATGTTTGGGCTGTGATTTTTACACTTTTTCTGTTAATCTGCAAACCGACCCCGGCCCCCATCATAGAAGAAAACAGTGATGTGGCCCTCATATATACAGTCAATGTGTGGCTCTCACAAGACAAAGTTTGGGGAGCCCTGGTGTAGAAGGTAAAGGTTGGAGTGTAAAATAAAAAAGACAGGTGTAAAAGGTAAAAAGGTCTGAACGTAAAGTAAAAACGACAAAGATATAAGGAGTAAAAGAAGATCATTTTAAGTAAAAAAGAGATAAGTGTGAGATAGGGATGTAACAATTCGCAGTTTTAAAGGAACAATTTAGATTTATCCTGATTTTCTTTTCTCAATACAATGAATTAAAGGTATTTTAAGACCAAGTATGTTTTCTTTTTGCCCCTTAAATTAAACTGTCTGTTTTCCTACTAACAGTTAAGATTCAGTACAAATAAACTATTACCGTATTTTCCAGAGTATAAATGTCTAATCAAGAAGAAGAAAAACATACATAAGTTGCACTTTTGGAGAAAAGTCTGATTGTTTCAGAACAAATCCACCAATCCCAGCGTAAGTAAAAAAAGAAAAAAAAGAAAGAAATACAAGAATACTAATCTGTTGAACTGTATAAGAAAAATATTAAAGTTTAAGAGGAAAACAATCAGATTCCCTTTCTTTTTTTTTTTTTTTTACGACACTTCTTCTGCTGCTGTCAGTTGCAAATACTTGGAAAGTTGTTAGAGGAAACAACAGCTAAAAGACTACCAGTGTTTAATGGGAAAATAACAAATATATAACCCTTTTGATGCCTAAAAAAAAAGAAAAAACAAAAAAAAGTCGGATAAGTCGCACCCCTGGCTAAACTCTGAAAAAAATGCGACTTATACTTCAGTAAATACAGTATATATAATACTGAAATGATCACAAATTCTTTCATACCAAGTTAATGTTCTGCTCCAAACAAATATTCAATAAACTTAGACCAATAGACCAAATGGACCAAAGATATAGAGAGTGGATACAAAGACATTCTTGGCACAAATAGAACCCCATACGGCCCAGTCACAGCCAGACTCCGCCTTCAGTGGCCCAAAGGTACAATGAGTTTGAGAATCCTGGTCGATATGTTAGTTAAAATGTGATTTTTGTATCAATACCAAATGTGATGTAATGTTGGTCACCACAAAGAGGCGTAGGTTATCACGCTAATATTTAGTGGAAGAGTTTGAGTCGTCTTTGCTTGTTAAGCTTTCTTTGTTCTTGATAAACTCGCACGTTTCCTCTATCATCGCTGTCAAAGTTGTAGTGCTCAGCAAAGCAGATCCTGGACCTCCTTCATGTCGCCGTCTTTCATGCGAGTCTGCTCTTTTACATCTGAACAATGTCTGCATGCAGACACAGAGAGTCAGGAGGAAGAAGAGGAGAGGAGCACTGGAGTGAAATGAAGAGAATGAAAGGAACAAGATGAAGACAGAGGAGGATGGAAAGCACGCGGGGACTCAGAGGTGTTTTCTCATTCTGCTCGTTCAGCTCGCGTTACCGCGGCGTCTTCAGGGACGCAGCTTCTACAAGACAAAGATTAGCGGCACAAAGGCCGCAGGTGTCTGCCGGCTCCACCACAGCCCAACTGTGGGACTTAATTATCTGTGGCAGCAAAACTTTCCCTTGTTTGAAGGACAAATGATTAATTAAAAAGAACATCTCACCTACGCCTCTGATCTTTGGACAATACCCGGAGCTGAGGATTTCTCGGCACGTGTGCGCCGGGCCTCAGTGGGACGGGGTTCATTGTCAGACAGTCTAATAACACGGCCTGGTTCAGGGCCCATTGTGACCAGATGATAACTAGCTAACGAGCTAAGAACACCAAGCAAACAAAGACAGGTAACGCAAGGTGACAGTGACCTCCAATCACAGGAAAGGACAGCCGTTCCTTCAATCCACTTTTCATTTTCTTAACATGTTTTGTTTCAATCGAAAAATATTGTAAAACAAAGTGTGTTTTAAGTCTTAGTCACATGCACTAGAGCTGGGCGATCCTGATCCTGAGTATTGCCGATCTGATACCGATCAATATCACCGATATCGATACCAATATCAATATTTTTGTAAATGGAGTGAATGTGACATGAACCTTAAAATCTTCATTGTTTTTAATTACCATGAACGTTTTTTGTAAGTTTCTGCTTTTTAAATTTAGGATAATATTTTCAATTAAATGGGAAATAGTTTATTAAAATAAAAACTTCTTGTAACTAAATAAAATAAGTGAATGCAAATAGTCTACAAACCAAAAGAAAAAAGTAAATGTGCTATAAAAATAAATCAAAAATGTTTGACGACTAAAAAAAACAACTGGTAGAAATATAAATAATTTGTAACTTTCTTAGCCTTGAAATAGACAAGTAAAAACAGGTGAAAAGTAACTGGTCAAAAGCAACTCAGCATTTAAATAGAGTGGAAACAGGGTGAGAAATGTGTGCCGCCTGCATGCATGCAATGTGAGATCTGTGGGAGTGGTGAGGCAGCGACTCCGCTGGGTCCTTTTTGCAGTTACAGAAAAGTTTCTAAAAAAAGTGGAAATATCGATATCTGCGAGCTGGTATCGATCCTATACAATACCACAGGGGTGTCAAACCCCAGGCCTCGAGGGCCGACATCCTGCTGGTTTTCCTGAAATCCTGCCTTATCTGCTGTTGATTACCTGGATTAGGAGTGTTTAGCCAATAAGGAGCTTCAATTGCAGGTTGGTTGGAAAACACGTAGGACACTGGCCCTCGAGGCTTGGAGTTCGACACATGTGCAATACCAACTTGAGATCGATGGTATAAATATTTTTGGATCGCTCTGCCCAGCACTAACATGCACCATACGGGTACTGTGGGCTTGTTCTGAGACGTTCCGGGTTTACCTGTCCGTCTGGTGCCACTGAGTGTCCACAATGTTGTAATCATTACGAGACCCCCGGCTGCCCCCCCATTTTCAGGCTGAAAACTCTCACCGGGTCAGCTCTCGCAGAAAGTCCCTCATCCTGAGAGTCCAGAAGGGCCCTCCAGCTCACCAACCGGGAGAATTGCGCCCTGCGAGCAACAGCCACTCTGAGTTCAGCGAGGAACAGGTTGCTGCGCGAGGGCATTTACCCCGGGTTCTCACCGGGAATCCCATGACCCTCACATGGCATGGTCCAACCATCTGAGACGCAATCGGACCATAGTAAGCCACCTTCTCCACTGCAGCTTCTTGTAGGGTATCCGGTGCGATTTCATATCTTAATGTGACGTCCAGAATCAGACCATGGTCGCCCTTCTGGCAGAGAAGGATGGGTATTCTGAGGGCATCCTCAGGTGTAACTCCCTCTCCGTCGTCCAGTCGGGCCGCTCTGCCTCGACAGCAAGAAGGTCACAGATTTTGTTGTGTCGGTGGACTCTGCTTCCCTGTACCAGGATGTGTGAACAGGACTCCATCCTTGTGCAGGAGCATCTGCAGGTTGCCCCAACCTTGTTCCTTCCTCTATCAAGGAACTCCCTGGGCTATGTCACAGATCACAGCGCCAGCCCTGCAATACAGTGACGCTCCCTAAATCCCGCCTCCGAAGGGCTCCTGAGCCATGAATTGCACCACAGAACTGGTCCACGCCCAAATCCTGGACCAGCAGAGGCCTCCAAGCGAGAATTCCGTCCCTCCTCCAGTCCCAGGACCAGCCTGGAGGATCCCCCTCGGTGAGATCCGTTTTGGCTCCCAGTGTGGAAGCTTCATCAATGGCCCCTCCCACCACTGCCCATCTCCGTTGCCGTTCAGGTGGAGGATTAGCCCTCACTGTTGCATGTCTAGTCCACGGATCAGTTGACCGGGACAGTCGATATACCCATCTAGCTTCTATCCGCTGCACGAGCTCCTCCAGTCTCAAGATGCCCAACCCTCCATCTCGGTAGAGCTCGGTAGATCAGCTCGTTAGCTGTGGAGGGGGCTAATGGGTAAAGGCAGGGATGCAACCTTTAACAATAAAAGAGCCATTTGGGCTTGTTTTCAACTGATTCAAAATCTAGAAGGAGACGCATAGTCTTTAGACTTTAAGACATTTGGATTTGCATTCATGACCTTCTTTTTTTTAAAAATTAATATGAATCGTGTCTATTTCTTGGCACAACAAAAGCAAAAATACAAAAATAACCTCTCAAAATGTGATTTTTTAAAACTTATTTTCAAAATAAAAGATGATCTGTGCCAAACAGGATCATCTCAGTGCAGCTATTCACCAATGCTGTGCAGAATAAGATAATATGTGCTTTTTTAACTCATAAAAGATCAAACTTTTTACCAAAGTTTTGCTTTGCATATAAAATCTGTTCATTCTGGAGGTAGAGTTGAGCAAACAAGACGTCTTCAGGTCAACAGGATGTAAAAACCTACATAGTTTATCATCTATGTGAACCTCAGACATCAATTCATACATTTAACTAATCTAAATTAAATAAATGATAATCAAGTAATCCTTACTATAAAAAAACTATTTTCTTTTCCATTTATTTATTTATTTTTTTGTTCTTTTTCCTCTCTTTGTCCTCAGCAGTCTTACTCTGCTGGGTTTTGTTATTTTAGTTTGGATCTTGGTAGTCTTAGTTTGCAGGCTTTGTTTATTTGTTTTCTTTAGTTAGTTTTGGTTAGACAGCCATTAGCAGGAGCTGCTGACTCTGACGGTCGACATGTCTGGGTCAGCAGTCTCCATGACTTATTTTATGTTTGGCCAAGGATCCACCATGGAGAGATAAAAGAGACACATGTGGATCTGGAGCCAAAGGTTGCAGACCTCTGGTTAAGGGACAAAAATGGAACATAGCATTGTTGTTTGTGTGGTAGGTGTATCACAAAGTATTGGTTGGGCTAATGTAAGTTACTCGCACGTGTGATGAAAAGGTGATGTTGGCCCTTAACACACACTCTAGTTGTTTGTAGGGTGCAAATACTAGCTCCTTACTTCCTCACTGATGGCATGCAAGTGCCCGACTTTTAAAAAATTGTTGGCAAGGTCATGAATGTAGAAGCTGCTCTCAGGTGTGCAGAACGGCTGGCTTTTTATATAATCACGGGCAGCTTCCGACCATTGGCAACTGATATAGACAGCTGCTATTGGGAGACATTTACGCACTGTCCAATCAGAGCTGCAGCCAAGCAGAAATTCTGGTGGCCACCTCCATGTAGCCACCCAGCTGTCGCTGGACTGCCACCGCAAGACCTCAAAAAATGCCTGTGCGGCCACTAACTTTTAGAGAAAAATTGTTCGGTCACTGTAAAATTTAAGCTTTTTCTTCAAACCTTAACAGCCATCGCGTGGCGTGTAAAAATATGACAACCACCTCCTGATCACAAATGCTACCGTGTCACCACTTGCTGATTTGCTGGAAAACTTGCTTTTAGGTCGCCGCGCTGTGTCACTTTGGGATACATGATTGTAGCTGTGGCTGGGTGGGTCTCTGAGTAGGATTTTAAATGACCAAACTCCATGCAGTAATACTTAAAGAACAGATACAGATACATTTCAAGACAGAAGAACTTAGACCTTTGGGGTGGAGCAACAAACCTTTCCTTCCATTTCAAAGTGAGTGACAAAAGCTCCCACACTGAAAACTGAAAACTTGTTCATAGATGCGTCAAAGCACAGCCTCTTTATGTTCAAGATGATAATTCCCTCAAAGGTCTTCCCTAAAATCCTTGTCGTTCTCTGCTCACTCCCCCTTATCTTTTTGTTCCCGCTCCTTTAATCTCTTTCCTTCTTTACTCAAGTGATGAAAAGAAAGACTTCCTCTGATGGCCTTATCAGGATGAGAAGTTCAAATAAAGGAGCACTCTAATAGTCTCTTTTCTCCTCTTTTCCTCCCCAACCTTCACTCGTCAATCCCCCCCGGCTGCTGGTCCTTTTTACTCCCCCTCCTTCTCCCAGAGATGGAGGATTGCTTTTGAAATGTAAAAGCTTTTAAATGGTGAGGAAAATGTTGGCACATTTTTATGGATGTTTGGCCCCGTCCCTGTCGGTTCTGGTCTGGGGAAACTGACAGAAGAAATTAGTTAAAGGTGTTTGCAGTCACACGCTCACACTGATACTGGAGAACAGGGAGGAGAAGTATGGAGAGAGAATAAACTCACTCCGATTTGTGCGTGCGGATTCTTCATTTGTGCATGCGCATTCTTGATTTGTGCGTGCGGATTCTTCATTTGTGCGTGCGGATTCTTCATTTGTGCGTGCGCATTCTTGATTTGTGCGTGCGGATTCTTGATTTGTGCATGCGCATTCTTGATTTGTGCGTGCGCATTCTTGATTTGTGCGTGCGGATTCTTCATTTGTGCGTGCGCATTCTTGATTTGTGCGTGCGGATTCTTGATTTGTGCGTGCGGATTCTTGATTTGTGCGTGCATATTCTTGATTTGTGCGTGCGGATTCTTGATTTGTGCGTGCATATTCTTGATTTGTGCGTGCATATTCTTGATTTGTGCGTGCGGATTCTTGATTTGTGCGTGCATATTCTTGATTTGTGCGTGCATATTCTTGATTTGTGCGTGCGGATTCTTGATTTGTGCGTGCATATTCTTGATTTGTGCGTGCGGATTCTTGATTTGTGCGTGCGGATTCTTGATTTGTGCGTGCATATTCTTCATTTGTGCGTGCATATTCTTGATTTGTGCGTGCATATTCTTGATTTGTGCATGCGGATTCTTGATTTGTGCGTGCGGATTCTTGATTTGTGCGTGCGGATTCTTGATTTGTGCTTGGGTAAATTATGCTGCGGCTGTGGATTGTTGCTTAGGTGGCGATCTGATTCGATTCACGAATCAAGTTCAACGATTCATGAATCGAACCACGATTCTTACTTTTTAATATAATGTTTGTTTCTGTGTTTGTCTTTTTACTGGATGCATGAAAATTTAAATATTTGTATTAAATCACCATCATTTCCACCTTTATGAAAAACAGGAGATCAGAATCAACAAAACTGATAAAAAACCCACAAAGATTAAGATAGAAAGAAATGTTGTCTGTCATTTTATTTTATTTTAGTTTTTGTCAACTTACTGTATAAGTTCAGGAGTAATATAAACAACATAGAAATTCCTTCTTGTTTTTGATCATTTAACAACAAAACCTGAAAATGTTCTCCAAAGTTTTCTTTCCTCAAAGTACTTCAACATTTTACGTTCAAAGTGATATATATTGGTGCAGAGCCCGTATGAAAGCTAGAGTTGCGTTAATTGCGTCAACTGTTGAAGAGTTACCATAACCAAAAGAAAGTTTTAGCTCCAGTGTTAAAGCAAAGTAATGTTTTCACAAGTTGTCAGTGAACGAAACTTCAGTCTCAGTTTCTGAACGGGAAAAAGCTCTTGATAGCCTTACTTTGAAAACCGGAAGCCTCACCGTCACGAAGATGTTTACTTCAGGTGATAGTCTCGCTGCTCTTTCGGCCTTGTTTTAGTTCGTAAACTTAAAATGCTACATTAATCTGTATTTCAGAGCAAAAATATATAGTCCCCAGATAATATTTTCCTACACTCTATTACATTTATAAAGATCGCAAATCAGCGATCTTGGACGTCGCGAATATTCGTACTTGAATTTTCAGGGGCAAATCGTGAATACCTGAGCACCTGGATACTCGTTACAGCCCTAATTTGTGCATAACTTTGGATTTGTATGTGCGTAATTCTTGATTTGTAACTCATTAATACGTTTTGTGCATTTGTACAATAATTATATATATATATATATATATATAAAAAATACAATTTACACATGCACAAATTAAAGTTACAAAAAAACTGAGGTTTTGTGTGTGTGTAAGAGGTGATTTAATTCTGTTGTAATTTTCATTTGTGCATGTGTAAATTGAATTTTGGTATTTTTTTTTATTTAAACTTTTTCGTGCTTATGCTCATAATGTATTATATGAGTTACAAATCAAGAATTACTGACACATAAATTAAGAATACGCATTCACATATCCTAAAGTACACACAAATCAGGAATTACACATGCATAAATGGGGGTGATACTAATTTCTCTCCACAGAAAGAGGGAGGGACTTTCTGCTGCAGATTACCGGCAGCTCACTTTTGGTTTTAAAGTTTGATTGCTGGACAAAGGAAGGGAGGGAAAGAGGGACAGAGTGGATGCGTGGATTAAAACAGGAAGGGAGGTGAAGAAGACCGTTTCTCACTTTTAATTGAAGTTCATGTTTTTCGCGTGCAGCATCAGCATCACACAAACTTGGTGGAGGGATTGGGGTCTGTTACATCCCTTTAGAAAGACCGTCTGACATCCAAGTGATCCTAAGTGTTTGTGTAGAACCCACAGCTGTTGGCGAAAGGTGGAGCAACACCGATGGACTGGTGAATTACAGCAGCGTTCTCCGGTCTATAATCATTTCCAGAAACGATTCAATTTGATTCACCTGAGCCTGGACCGATTTGATTCCAATTTTTATTATTCAGTTAATTCAATTCAATTAAATTCAATTTTGAGTTTACACATTTAGACATATTTGTTTAGAAATACAATCATCATCTATATATTTTTTAAGATATTTATATTAATCTGATACAGTTCAAATACTATAAAATGTATCAGTGAAATAATGAGATTTTTAATAACAGTGTTACATGGATTCTCAAAATAAGAAGCGCCAACCAAATGTTTGGATCATAAACATAGTAAACATTGTTCTGCCTCTCCTGGAAGATGTTTCAGTTTAGCCACTAGATGGAGCTCACGCTAGAGCAGTACACTTTATTCAAGAGGAATAAGCAAAAAATACACACACACAAAACTGTTTTAGACCGTAAATAGTTACTTTAAAAAAGTTTATTTAAAAGAGTTTGGAAAATGGAGCAGCCGTGGTGCAGTGGTAAGGGGGTCAACTCCTGATTGGAAGATTGCTATGTGTCGAAGTGTCCTTCTGCAAGACACTGAACCCTGAATTGCCTCTGGTGGGAGGTTGGTGCCAGTGTTCAGCAGTGGAGCCACCATCAGTGTGTGAATGTGTGTGTGAATGGGTGAATGGGTCTGTGACTGTGGAGCGCTTTGGGCACTCAAAGGAGGGTAGAAAGCGCTATACAAGTATACGCCATTTACCAAAATTCATTTCTGTGAGTTTATAAATATGTTTATTTAGCAAACAATGTATGTTTAGGTCGACTGAGCGTTAGCATTAGCTGTCCTATGTGAAATTTCAGTAAACGTTAGCATTAAGCTAGCAGGCTTTAGCGTTAAGTGCTAAATTCATTTATATTTTTATGGATTGGTTATCAATCTATTAAGCTTAGATTGATTCAACTCAATTAATCTAATTTATCAACCCAACCATAGTCTCCAACCTTTTTTAACCCTCACCATATCTCATGGGGTCCAGATGACCCAAGCCTTACATTGACGTGTTATCCATCCCATGACGTGTGGGTGGACAGGATTTCATGTCTGCCAAGAACACCAGTAAAAATCTAAAATCATTGAAAAAATGACCAGATGACCCGCACTCCCAAAGTCAACATACCCAGGATAGCACAGGGGTTAGGCAAGCACCCAGTTTAATACCAGGCAAGATTTTCACAGACTGACCTAAACAAGGTTAAAGTCCAACTTTTTTTTTTTTTAGTCTTAGATTTCTCTTGAGTTTTCAGGATTAAGTTTACCTTCATCCTCTGTAAAGTATCTGTATCTGCTTTTAGCTTTATTTGTACACTAAATTTTCATGTAGATATGATTCAAATATGATACGATGGTGTAAATCCCACTATGCAGAAGACCAGGCTTACTGGCAGAAACTTAAACATATATATTATAAATGAACTTAAACATCCCAAAAAACATAGAGAAAAACAATGAAAACCAGACACTTAAATAGACTGAGGACCATCAACACAAATGGCGACAGCTGTGGATGATTGACAACCTAAACTTGGTGTGACTGACAAGAGGGACAACAACAAAAAACATGACCAAAAGCCACACTAAAGCACTCAATCCTCACAGATATAGATTTTCTCTTAACTCACATCAATCAAAGTTGAAGCTAAAAAAATTAGACGTCGACTTCAGCCTCATCAGATGGATAAACACACTCAAAAAAGTAGCTTCTAAATATAATAATAAACGTGAACCAGATGTTTGAGCAACTTTATTAGCAGCATCCTCATAACATTAGACAGGTGGTTGCTGAATGTTCTGCGTTACTATTATTATGGTCTGTGGGAGCAACTGTAACAGTAAATCCAGATTTGGAGGACAGATTGCTGGTTTTTACTTGTTAAATGCGGATTTCTTTTATTTTTTGCTTGTGCAAAATGTCCTCGATCGGATCAAAGATCGGATTAGAATAGAACCGTCCACACGGGCCTGAAAAACGTTATCTGATTGTAGCAAATGTTTTCATGGGCAACACGTTTTTGACATGCGCAGAACTGTCTAAAATGTCGGAAATAACGAGTTTCATTGTGAACAATATAAGATGCTGCATAGAGTGAGATGATACTCTCTGAGTTCCTTCATTATTATTAATAATATTTTTAAGTGAATGTTTGCTCATAATTTTCTAAATCCGTGCAGCAAGGTGCTGTATCTTGGCTGCATGCAAATATGTGGGAATTTTGTCTGGATATGATTGGAAACATGAATTCACAGGATTTTTGCATAGTTTCTCAGGACTGTTGGGTGTGCAAAGCAGCTTTTCCGCATTCATACCCTCCTGAGGTCGTTCAGACAGACACAGTTCTCCGGGGAGACACGGTTTTCCCGAATTCAGCATCTCACTTGCGCAGACCAGTTGTAAGGACTGCGGTCCGAAGCTCACACCATAACAAGCCTGGACTCACGGACATGAAAGATATGAATCCTGCTGATCTGCTCATAGAAACCGTTCGCTTGCGGAGAGCAGCCGATCGGTCCTGTTCGCGCTCCAGAGACGTCTATGGAGCGCCATAGCCTCTATGCATGATGTAGAATCCAGCGCAGTAATGACACAAGATCGGAATGGATTGTTTATATGCACTACAACAATCAGTATAACCCACCTATCTTGATCGGAAGGAAATTTGGATCCGAATGAGTCTGATTGGGTCACAGTATTCCGAATGGCGTTTTTATTCTGATCAGGGGTTTATTCTGATTACTTGTGCCCATGTAAATGGACACAAGTAATGGTTCTTCTTCTGTTTCCTCACTGGCTTTTTTCTGCCAAAAGAAAATTTCCAGATATGTTTGTTTCTGTTAACTTTGCTAGCTTTGGATTTAAATTAACGGGTGGATATTTGACCTTCAAAAACGAGTGAGATATGGTGAAGAGAACCCAGTTGTTTTTCAAAATAAAACTTCCTTCAGGATATATGTTCTGGTATCGCCTGTCCGTCCTGGGATAGGATCTCTCCCTCATGTGGGAATCCCTAAGGTTTCTTCTTTTTTCCTCACTCAGGTTTTTTTAGGAGTTTTTCCTTACCGGGAGGGAGGGTCTAAGGTCAGGGATAACCAGTTTATGTAGTCTGTTTAGTCTTTAACTATTGTTCATATTTTGAAGCCCAATGAGGCAAATTCTTTTGTGATTTTGGGCTATATAAATAAAATTGAATTGAATTGAATGGAATATAATTACAAATAAAACAGGAAAAGTTTTGTTTTTTCCTCTTCGGCCTGGTACCAAATGTCCCACGGACTGGTACCGGTTCGCACCGGTTGGGATCACTGTTTTACAGCATGTCCACCACCATCTCCACAACAGCCAAAGACTGCATTATTACAGACGCTGGGTAGATCCATTGGTGGATCTCATGCTCCACCCTTCTCTAACTTGGGAATACTTCGATACACAAAGACTCCCACCTGGAGGTGCTTTCTGACCTCCAGCTCTCACTGGTTTTCAGCTGAAAGCAAAATGGCAGAGATGAGAAGCTGAAGTTGCCTTTTGCTGCTTCAGGTTTGGCTGAATGTCAGAAACAATGTCTTAGTGATTCTTCCAGAAAGTGTCCTAACAGGTTACTAACATTCAACTGTTCAAACACACTCAGACGTCCACCCTCTGCTCAGATGAAACGCTCTTCTTGGACCTTTAAAGAGTTGCTGTGTTATCGCGGCTGTGACAGACAGACAGAGAGAGGCCGTTCTTCGTCCTCCGCTGTCCTTATCTGAACAGCAGCCATTGTCTACTGTAAACAGCCCTGTCCTTGATAGGAACGCCTAATTGGAAAGCTCTGATATTAATGAACCATGAGTGGCTTTTGTGTACTCTGAAGATTGCATTGAGGGTAGTAGGGGTTGGGGGGGGTAGTTTAATAGAAGTTTGATCATTCTGTTTCAGTTATAATCTCTTTCAGAAAAGTTTTTCATTTGTCTTCAATACTTTTATTGCTTTCCATTAATGGAAACAGATTCAATTCAGGCAGACTGAGGTTCTTTCCATCGATGCAAAATCCGAAGATGTTGATGTTTAGATTTCTTTCAACAGGTTCAAGACAAAAGCTGCATTTCCACCTTCAATAGAGTTCCCATGTTAGTCTGGATCGAGCGCACAGGTGTGGACACGCTCATGCAAACTCTGGTCTGAACTTAAGCAGACCGAGACCTGTCTGGTCTGCTTATTTCAAATAATATAAATATATGATTTAAGTAGGCTTAATAAAAACAAAACAAAATAATAATACAAATCCATAATAATAGTAGCAAAAATTTATACTGGAACATACCACTATATATACATCATGTGTTTACATTTAATCTTAAAGCAAGCAATACTTGAATATAATTTATTAGATCATTGGCATAAAATCCTGTCCACATTTGTCATGGAGGGAATCACACATCAATATGTGGTTGGAGTCATCTGGACCCAAAGAGAGTGGAAGGGTTTTAAATGTAGTTTTTACTTTGGGTGCTATAAAGTTGCAATGTTTTCTACTATTTAGTTCATTTATAGCAAAAATATTTTGTAAACCGCATTGAAACATAAAATGTTTGGCCTTATACATTGCCAGCAGTGTCTGAAAAGTACATTTCAATACTCGACTCATTTTAGAGTCTTATGCCTTATCTGTTTTTTTTTTTTGTTTTCTTTTTTTTTTTTTTTACAAAACTGTTAAAGGCTCTAGGTTTAAATCAGAAGAATTAATCCAGACTTCCAGACAATACAAAAAAATATGTTTAAATCAAAGAGAAATAAAAAATATGCTTTGCTTGGTAATTTAACAAATATTTCACTTTGTTGAAAATTTCAAGATTTTTCCATTTTTTTTTATATAGGCAATATCTTGCTTTCACTTTAAATCTTCATTCATAATCCCCAAAATTTAAATTAATTATTTATATAACACATTCCACATTAATTTAATATTTGAGAGTTTTTTGTTAGTGAACAACATAAACTTTGTTTTGTTTAAATTGAACTATTGGACTATTTATCTCAGACTTCCCTGTACAGTCCAGAAACAGGTTCTACTGGTTAGTTGGTGACAACAAACAGTTCCCTGAAGTTTAGTCACAACGGGTGTTTCCACAAGCTGTCTGAGAAATGGTCAAACCTTTACGGGGGACACAGGTGGTCCAGACAAAACAGCAGCTTTAGACTATTCAATGAACATTTACAAAGAAAAAGTTGGTGCACATTCTTTAAAGGCAGGCTGCACATTTTTTGACCACTGAAGCGTCGCTCCGGAACCGGAAGTCCAGAATAATTATCACGACAAGTTCAACATGTGAGACCTTTGGTGATTCATTAATGTTGCCCCCCCCCATGTCACTATTTCTGTCAAACAGGTGGAGTGATCTTCACACATATGACTCTTGCAGTGACATAAAAACAGCACAGCAGGAGAAATGGCCATTCTAGTTTTTTATTGATTCGGAAAAATAATATTGCTACATGAAAACGCTTTTGGACATGCAATTCCTAAAGGGAAAACTGGCACACACTTTCCCAAAATTGGAAAAACCTTTTCATTTCCAGGATTTAAAGGAGTAACTCTTGTTTTCATATTCATTTTCTTTCCCCTCTGCAGATTGGAATCCTTTTAGCAGTTCGGTTTTGTGAACGGTTTTTCATCTTCACTTAGCTTTTATGCGACACTTTCGGGCTTTAAGGAGAGAAAAGGGAATGTGGACCAGCTCTCTTATTTTTCCCATCATAAAGCATGTGGGACAAGCGCACCAATAAAGACGCACTTCCATTAGCCGTTCTAGCTGGACTCACCGGCTCAGCCTCCTTCCTTTTTCCATTCCGCTCAGCAACACTTCAACATGGCGGGCTCATCTATCACAGCGAGCGCAGCAAACGCCCATCGCTGCTGCCTCCTGACAATACAGAGGAGTCCAGGCTGGAGGGAACCCACGCATGCACCGGGAGAACACGCTAACTCCATGCAGAAAGCTGGGACTGGAACCACAGCCTGTGAGGCAGCAGTGCACTACGCTGAGCACACTTCACACGTCAAACTGCTGATCTGATTAAAAATCGCAAAGGGAGAAAGCTATGAGTTTAGAAAAGAAAATTAAATCCATGAAAAGAAAGGTTTTCAAAATAAAAGTAGAAGTTATGGAATTTAGTTCTCTTAGAAACTGCATTTTCAAATGTGGTTTTAAACCATATCAATAATTTAACATGAGTTAATGCTGTTATTGTGATATTTTCATCAACATTTTGTTAACTCCTAGAGAATTAAAAGATAAGATTGACTCTTTTGTCGGGGGTCACCGTGGACGGGTCACCAGGGACAGATACAGCCTAGAAAAGATGGCTTTTTGTCCAAATATGTTGTGCTCTACTTCGATTATTGTGTTCTTCATCTTAAACTTCTCTGGGTGTCAAATGAAGTAAAACAACAGTCTGTAACCAGAAATGTTCTGTCTTAAACCACTTTTCTGAAAGGATGAAGTGAAAAAAGTCTGTCACGACTGGAAGTGGATTTATCAATAGTTTCGGTACTTTTAGGTAAAAATAAACCAGATTACCAGATTATTCAGTCAGATTAGTTAATGGTGACTGTTTTTTATTCAGAGACTGAGATATGAAGTTTGTGTTAAAAAGGCACAATCAGAGGTTATATCTGAATGCCCATCATACTCTCTATATACTAAAAAACTACATAGTGCAGGACTATCTAGTGCCCTGGATTTTAAAAGTAATTCGGACAACATGCTCATATGACGTCACCGAGTAAAAACACGAGAAATTTGAACGTTCTACAAATACTTTTTATGAATCCATTCTTTTGAAGATGAAAACTTTGAATGCTTTTCAAAAGAATACATTAAAAACCTTTTTTTTTTTAATCGATCACAGTCGCAGTCTAATCTGCTAGTGTGGAGGCGGTCCTGGGAGAAGTTAGGGGAGGTCATGGAGAAAGATTAAGGCCCAATCCGAATTCTTCCCTTCTCCTTCTCCTTCATTTAGCCCTACAAAGGGAGAGTTATGAAAAAATAGTGTCTTATATTTCAGGCCTCGCTTTCATTTGATGACGTCACCAATAATCGCTAGTCTGCTAGCGTTAGCTCGAACCCACGAACGTTTCAATGCGGGCCCCATATGGTTTACCTTTGGGCTGAACTGGTAGCCCCCAGGTGGGTTTGTTAGTGAGTTCCAATGTTAGCCCCACCTGTGTTCGCCCAATTGGCTTAGGTGGGGACATGGATAGACATGAAAAGTTCTTCAAAGGCAAAGGATTGTGGTCTATATTCGGCAATCTAGTGAGCATCGATGCCCACTAGTTTTTCATGGAGACTTCTGGGAAATATCTTGGGCACTTGGTTTTAGAATTGTACATTTGAACAGCCCTACAAAATAGCGAATGCACTATATAGTACACAAAGTAGTGAGTAGTGAAGGTTTTGGACCCAACCAGTCATGTGACACCAATGTGATCCCAGCAAGGACAAATCTGACAGCAGCCGTTCAGCTTGTTCTTCAAGAAAAGAGAAGACTCGTCTCATCATGAAATAATGTTGAGAGTTGTTCTCACCTGAGTCCAGGTGAGTGTGTGTTCATGTGCACTCTCAGACCTGCAGATTGTCACACTTCAGATTCACACTCCACCACAGAACTCCTGGAAAATAGTTGGTTTTATTTTCAGTTCACCAGTGAAAATTAAACAGAGGTGACTGTAAACTTGGATGATTGTGATAAATGTGAGTGATTATGATGAATTATTCCCCTCCATTGTGCTAATAGTGTAATTAGCAATAATACTTGAGACTTGTGATGTTGAAATAAGGTGACGCTGCGGACAATTAGACTGCAAGAAGCTAATAACGAGGAGCGTATGGCGTTCTCCTTCAGGCCTGAATTACTGTTGATCCTGGAGAAATTAAGGTGTTTTTACAAAGCTAATTCTGATCTATGATGGGGGAACCTGTAATGAGCTGCTCTATTAGGGACAAACTTTACTGTTGACGTGAGCTTAGCCTGAAGCAGCACGCTGGTGTTTTCTTAAACTCCCACTCCAACTATATGTCGACCTATTGTAAAGCGTTCCCAATGGTCTTTTATGTTGATGCAGTTTTTAGCCAAAATTTAAAAAATGTATAGTTTCTGCAGAGCGGCATGAGTTCATTAGAAATATGCCTGTGAGTTGTGGGCAGGACTGTTGACACGGAATAAACCCCGCTCCCACTTCCAGGCATCCATCTGTTTACATGCTCTCCTGCTAGCTTACAGCCCCTCACACCTCTCACAATTCTGTAGTCTTTAGTATGTCACTAAGACCGCATTGTCCCATTAAACCACATACATGTAGAATCAGGGGATCATGTGACCAATATGATTCTGCAATGGCAAAAGAAAGCCAAAAAACTGCAACGCGAAGAGGGACGACACTGGAATATCACATTTTAGTAGTACACAGAGTAAAGTATGAAGCTCTGTTGGGTACACCCACCTGTCTGCCAATTAAAAAAAGCAATAGAAAATAAAACAACTTACATCCAAATTTTACTTAGAATGAAACCATAAATTTGTTTATTTTTGGTTTAGAATCTAATTTTGTTTTGGGAGTCATGGAAAATCTCTTCTGCCACCTGTGTTTTTTAAAGGGTAACCAAACAGGCAGTTGGGGGCTGACTCCATTAACCAGCGCAGATTTGAAAAATCCAAAAAAGGAGGCGGAGCTAGTGGGGCCACACTGAACGGTGGAGGTGTGGCTTGGATCTATGATTGACAGCTAAGTTAGCTTTATGTAGCTGTAACACTAGAAGACTCAGTTCTTGCACTGTTTACAGCTTAGTTTTTAGAGATAATAAAATGTTAATATACCACGACATCAATCATCATCAACCGACTACAAGCGGCTGAAATGAGTTTTCTCCGGAGGGTGGCTGGGCGCTCCCTTAGAGATAGGGTGAGGAGCTCGGTCACCCGGAGAGAGCTCGGAGTAGAGCCGCTTCTCCTCCGCATCGAGAGGAGCCAGTTGAGGTGGCTTGGGCATCTGATCCGGTTGCCTCCTGGACGCCTCCCTGGAGAGGTGTTCCGGGCATGTCCCACTGGGCGGAGGCCCCGGGGAAGACCCAGGACACGCTGGAGAGACTATGTTTCTCGGCTGGCCTGGGAACTTTTTTAAATGATCAAAAATTTGGCAACAACCAGCAGAAAGCACTATTAAAGCCCCATTTATAAACAGCCAACAAAACTTGATTTAGAGTTTGGTTACCCTTTAGAAGAACTACAACACTTGGAACTTCCTGTTTGGCATCATATTCAACAAGGAAAGACATGAGCTAGCTTAAAAGTAAAAACTTAAAAGGGTTTCTATGAAAACCGTTGGTCAAATCGGATGATTGACACTTTTATCGATCCGTCAGAATCAGATTGAAAGAAAAAAACTTGGATTAACTGTTTCTACACAATCAAACTGCTCAACTCCGATAGAATTTTTATTTATCTAAGATAGTCTTCCTCATTCCAGGTCCTCGAGAGCCGCCACTCTGTGAAGACATCTGACTGAACTAATCAGCAGCTAGCAGGGCTTGCAGATCTGGAAAGTAGGCAGGGTGGTAGCTCTCGAGGACCTGGAATGAGGAACACTGATCTAAGAGGTGAGCTACACCTGGAAAAGCCCCTTTTTACTCAGGATTAATTTATATAAGCATACATATAAATTAAACATTAGATATCAGCAGTCATCCCAAGTTTTCCTTGACTAACACAATTCCTCCTTTAGGGTCCCATTCTCTTAAATTATCTACCGACACACTAGAGTCAAACATGTCCATCAAAGATGTCCCTCCATCTCTTAATACAAATTAAATAAGAAAAAACATTCACACATTCACGTCCTTTACATATTTCTATTTTCCTGGATGATTTGTCCATAACTGTGAACGGGGCATCCATCCTTTTAAAATAATCTGCACTGATGGCGTCCTCTCATATTCTCGCCTCCGGTTTGAGGGGCGCTGTTTGAGATGGGCATAAAACCAAAGAAAAAAGAACAAAAGAACTCCAACAAACTCCAATTAATTTAAAGTCCTCCCTTAACAGACACGCTCACACAATCACCAGCACCAATCAGCCCAGAATAAATCTGCGGAAGATCTAATTACTGTGCCGTCTCCCAAGACCCCGGCTGCTGCAAAGCCAATCTACAACTCCTTGTTTGAACAGGCTGATGAACTAAGGGACTTGATGGATATCAAGTCATTTTGTTTAATTTATAAATGGATTTTCCCCTAATACTTAAATTATCATCAGCCTGAGAGACAGACTGCACCATGAAAAGCTTTTGGAAGGTAAAAAGTCTTGAGCAAGCCGTGCTGCAGAGGATGGAGGGAGTGATGGATGAAAGAGTGGATGAGAGAAGACAAACAGGCCCAGAGAGGACTTCCACTTCTCAACAGTTTAGCATGGAGGGAAGCAGGTTCATTCAAAAGATGAAATCAAAACAGCAGAAGGGAATGCTGATTACTGCAGAACACCAACAACAAGACTGTATCAAGATTCGACAATGAGGGACCTGAAAACCCAGAGAAGGAGACACTCAGATGTATGGACTAGTTCTAGTTCTGGTTTCCGTACTCCTCAGCACACTAAGGGTAAATGCTACATTTGAACATCCGAAGTAGTAAATAAAACAATTATTTTATTATTATTATTTAATAGCATGTAGCTGAAATATTAGCTAAACTCCAAAACAGCCTAAAAAACTGAAAAAAGCCTAAATTAGCCAAAATAGCTAGCACGTAGCTGAAATATTAGCTAAACCCCAAAATAGCCTAAAAACCTTAATAAATCCTCAAATACTCCAAAAACCTAACAGAATGCCATTATAACTTTCAACTTTACTACACTCTGACTTAATATAATATAAAGTAACGACTAACCGACTATTAAATTAGTCATCGATTACTTTAATAGTCGATTAGTTGTCGATAAGTGACTAATCGTGGCAGCCCTAATCGACGGAAAGTTTGGTCGTTTTCAGTAGTCTTTTAAAGAATTCCAACCACAAACGTTACCTGGTTCAGGTGTTTCCGAGTGCGATGAAGAAGAGGCAGAGGAGGCCCCGTCCTCGTTGATGGCTGCTTGGGACAGACTCATTCCTCGTCCTGGAGGAAGCTTCATCCCAAGCTGTTCCGCCATCTCCACGTGGTCTCCCGGGTGGATGTAGTCGAAAACACTGCTCCCAGTCAGCTCCACCTGTGGAAACATCGTGAAGATTGTTGCTTAGGAGGTCAAAGGTCGATGAGGAGTCGGTACGAACCGTACATGGAGAGAACTGGACTGATCAACCACTCCCCCCTCGCGTTGCAGTTAGGAATGACCAGCTAGTCCCAAAAAGCCAAACTCCCATAGACTTCTATGCAGAAATAAACAGCGATCACTCATTCCATTTATCAGAATAACCGTTCTTACTCTGGTGTCTCTTTTTTTTTTTTTTTGATACTTTTTATTTATTTTCATTTTTTAACAAACAGAACATACACACATGGATGCAAACCACTGTCAAAAAAATAAAAAATAAAAAATTAAAAAAATAGAACCTGGGGCAAGTAAACTTGATTTATATACTCAAAGTTAGCAGAAATCAATTATGCTTCTCTTAGTTTGAAGGCAGTCCATTTTCTCCAGCTTCTTGAAAATAAATGTCCTTGAAGTTGTAGAAAGAAGGTGAGCTTTTCCATCTGGTGAATTTCGTCCATAATTTGAAGCCATTGGACATCTGTAGGGGGGTCGGGTTTAAGCCAGTTCCTTGTAATAGCTTTTTTACAAGCAATCGTTAGCACCTTGAAAAGATAACAGTCCTCTTTCTTGATTACATCTTTGGGTAGAAGTCCCAGTAAAAAGATCTGGGGATCTTTGGGTATTATGTAGCCCATTATACCTTCTATTGTTTTAATTACACTATCCCAGAATATCCTCAGTTTGTCACAGAGCCAAAAAATGTGGGAGTGATTAGCATTTACATGTCCGCACTGTCTCCAGCAATATTTAGGTTTCCCCTGCTGTTTGGTAGCAATCTGTGGTGTTATAAAGAATCTGAGGATTATTTTCCATCCAAATTCTTTCCATCTACCGGATCTGGTTGACGTTTGTTGTGTTTTACACAAGTCATGCCAATCACTTTCCGATAGTTTAATATTTAATTCTTTTTCCCATTTTGATTTGGCTGAAACTGAGTTATCATTTTGGCTCTGTAGCCCCTTATATAGTCTAGAAATGGTCTTGTTTGGTAGATGTCTATAGGATTCTGTGAATATTGTTATCAGTCCCTTACCTTTAAGTGTTATGCCTTGTTTTACATTAGAATTATAAAAATGTCGAAGTTGCAGATATCTAAACAGATCCCTGTTTTCAAGATTGAATTCAGATTTCAACTTTTCAAATGACTTTATTTCATCTCTTTCAAGAAACAGGCACAGAGCCGTCAAGCCTTTATCTCTCCACCGTGCGAAGGCTGGGTCTGTTCTACCTGGTGGAAAGTTTTCAGTGAAGGAAGGCCAGATTAAAACTTTAACATCATTTTCCATTTTAAACTCTTTAATAACTCTGTTCCAGATCTCTATTGTGTTCTCTACTATGGAACTATTCTTATCAAGATCATTCTTACCTACGTTACCTAAGTTCTTTTGGGGTTGACACGCTCCCAGATTCATTTCAATCTGTTTCCATTGGGCTTTGATTTCTGGAGCGCACCAGCAAGCTATGTATTTCAACTGAGCTGCATAATAATATTGTTTCAGGTTGGGAAGGGCTAAACCTCCATGTTCTTTGTCGAGTTGAAGTGTTTTATATTTTATCCTCGGTTTTTTTCCGCCCCATATAAATCTTGATATTAGTTTATCCCAGGTAACAAAATAAGAATTGGGAACCACGATAGGTAGTGACATAAAGAGATATAGGAATCTTGATAGAACATTCATTTTTACAGTCTCTATTCTAGCATTGAGATCTAAATTTAGTATTGTCCAGCGTTTTATATCTTCCTGAATCGAGTCTAATAGTTTGTCGTAGTTTAGTTGTACCAAATCTTTCAAATTTTCTGATATTATGACTCCTAGATATTTTATTTTCTTTGTATCCCATTTAAATTTGTGGTTCCGTCTGGTTGAATCACTTGGTGAATAGTTTATTGTCAAAACTTGAGTTTTTGCAATATTTAAGTGATATCCAGATAGCTGGCCATATTCTTCCAATGTAGCCATGAGTTTTGGGAAAGTTATATCTGGGTTTTGTAAATAAGTAATGATATCATCTGCAAAAAGTGCTATTTTGTTATTAGTGTTTCCTATTATAATTCCTTCAAGCTCCTCATTTTGTCTAATGGCTTGGGCTAAGGGTTCTATAGAAATTGCAAAAAGAGAGGGACTGAGACAACATCCCTGCCGAGTACCTCTGAACAATTGAAAGCTGTCAGTGAGGTGGCCGTTAATTTTTACTCTGGCTGTTGGATTACTGTACAGTGCCTGTATACATGCAATCAATTTTTTATGAATTCCCAGGCGTTCGAGTACTTTGTAGAGAAACGGCCAGCTGACCCGATCAAAGGCCTTTTCTGCGTCAAGGCTGATTAAAGCTAGTTTAAGTTGTTGTCTTTTTGCCTGATCAACAATATGTAGTGTTCTTCTAATGCTATCATGTGTTTGTCGTCCTTTAATAAATCCTGTTTGGTCTTCGTGTATTAGATCTTGCAAATTCTCCTCCATTCTTTTGGATATTATAGAGGTAAATAATTTATAATCGACATTCAAAATTGAGATTGGCCGATAAGATTCACAGTATTCTTTGTTCTTCCCTTCTTTAGGCAGAACAGATATTACAGCCTCTCGCCATGATGGTGGTATCTCAGCTTTGTTAAGGCTCCAATTAAAGGAGTCCAGTAATATTGGGGCTAGCTCTTCCTTAAATATTTTATACCATTCGTTTGTAAAGCCATCACTGCCTGGGCATTTGTTTGTTTTTAATTTTCCAATAGCTGCATTCAATTCTTCTCTTGTGATAGGTGTAATCAAACTGTCACTTTGATTTGTTTCCAGTGAGGGCAAGTCCAATGCAGAGAGATAATTTACAATATCATTTTCTGGTATCGCCGGTGGGCTTGAATACAGTGTTCTATAATAGTTTCTAAAAATGGTATGAATTTTTTTATTTTCATAAGTTAAGCTATTAGTAGAGGGATCTTTGATCTTGATGATTGAATGTTTCAGTTGTTGTTTACGAAGGCGTTTTGCCAGAATTCTTGTTGCTTTTGGGCCAGATTCATAAAAAGTTTGTTTTGAATATCTTAATTTTTTTTCGAGCTCGTCATCCATCAGATTAATTATTTCATTCTTGGTCGCTTTGATGTCATGTGTTACTTTTTTGTCATTATTCTGTTGTTGTAGACTTTCAAGACATTTGAGTTTTTGTTCTAATTGGTCATATTTTGCTTTTTTGGTCCTTTTTATGTATGCTGTCCTAGAAATTAGTCTTCCTCTCATTACAGCCTTAACTGTGTCCCACACTAAAGTGGGGTTAACTTGCCCATCATTGTTGATGGAGATGCATTCAGTAATTTCAGTTTTAATTTCCTGAATAGTCCTTTCGTTATTTAAAATGCCTATATTTAATCTCCATAGTGTGGATTTCAACTGTTTTGACAGTTGTATAGTCAAGTAAATTATATTATGGTCTGAGATGTCAGATGTTCCAATAGTGCACTCCTTTACTCTAGATCTGTCAATTGTATTCATCAGGAAAAAGTCAATCCTAGAATGGACATGGTGTGTGAGTGAATAATGGGTAAAGTCTTTTTCAGCAGGATGCAGCGCCCTCCAGACTTCAAACATACCCATTTCTTTAATTAAAACGTTAAGAGTTTTAGATCTATATGTTTTTTGGCGTTTTTTGCTTGTACTGTCGATTGTAGTATTTAAGATTGTATTCCAATCTCCACCGCAAATCAACATTCCCTCACTCGAGGAGATTATCAGATCAAACAAATATGGTAAGTATTTTTTATCACTTTCTGGTGGGACATAAATGTTAACGAATGTGACAACAACATTTTCAATTCTCCCTTTCACAATGGTATACCTGCCTTCCCTATCAACAACCTCAGAAATCAATTCAAAATGTACCAAGTTAGAGATTAGAGTGATCACACCTCTTTGTCTGCTGTTTTTACAACTACTGTAGAAGGAATTTGCATATCCTAATTTCTTAAATTTTTCATGTTCTTGCTTTGTCATGTGTGTCTCCTGCAGGAGAGCGACTTGTATCCCATCTTTTTTAAGTTTTGCTAGGACTCTTTTTCTCTTGGCTGGATTGCCTAAACCATTTACATTTAAAGAAGCAATTTTCAAAT
The DNA here is from genome assembly GCF_002922805.2 of Oryzias melastigma. Taxonomy (NCBI): domain Eukaryota; kingdom Metazoa; phylum Chordata; class Actinopteri; order Beloniformes; family Adrianichthyidae; genus Oryzias; species Oryzias melastigma. Next base: position 23,828,676 of record NC_050533.1, read on the forward strand.
TATGCATTTTTACTCATCCTTCCAGAACAGTATTCAATAGCCCCAAAGAACACACAATGAACAAAAATGTAAACAGTAAGAACCTTAACAGAAGAACTTCCAACTCCAGTAGAGATAAATCCTCCGCTGTTCTGACCCCGTTGGTGGGTCCAGGGGAAAACCTCCCTTATTGGGAGGGCCCCGTGAGGATAGTAAAGGTGTTTGTAAAAAACAAACATCAACATCCTATTTGTCCAACCAACCTTTCATTGAAACCTTTTCCTCCCATTGGTTGATTGATACAGGCCGAAGAAACATTTTCTTCATTTGTAGCTCCATTTACTTCTCTGATGGGTCTCGTTGGAACCCTCGCAGCTTTTCCTTTGCTCTCTGGGTCATGTTGGGGTTGCTGTTGGTAACAGGCCTCCAGCCCAACATTTCACGAAGTCTTGCCTGGGCTCTGGTCTCGTCTTCAGGTGGAGCAGGTTCCTCAACCTGGAATCCGCGACGCTTCAGCTCGTTGTAAACATCCCTGGCAGAGCTGTATGTGCGAACACCATTTTCCCAGTGGATCCTCATATTTGTGAATGGGGTTTGGAAGCGTATACCTTTATTTTTGAGGACTTTCTTGATGGCGTTGTACTCTTTGCGCTTTTTGACAACATCTGATGAGTAATCATGATCAAAGGAAATGAATCTGGAACCGATCTGCATCTTTCCTTTTTTCCATGCTTCTCTTAAGATCATTTCTTTAATTGTAAATTCCAAGAAATTTACAATAATTGGCCTTGGAGGCGCATCTGGGCCAGGTTTGCCTGCCAAGGAGCGGTGAGCGCGCTGGATTTTCAGGTCCAGGTCTTCTGGTAGAGACAGTTGACTCCTAAAAAACTTTTCCATGAACTGGGAAACTGATGCGCCTTCTTCTCCTTCTCCAACTCCGAAGACACGGATGTTATTTCTTCGTGATCGGGATTCCAGGTCGGTTAATTTGAGCTGAAGTTTCTGCTGCTGTTCCAGACATGTACAGATCGCCGCGGTCGCCTCCTCTGCCCAGCTTTCCACATGACTCACACGCGACTCCGCTTCGTCTATTCTTTGTGACAGATTCTGTACTTCAGACGCAATATTGTCCAATTTACCGTTAATTTCTTGACCGAGTTGAACAATGTTACGTTCCAGACGTTCGTTATCCCCCTTGAGGTCTGCTTTAAGTTCCATTATTGCGGTAATTACCTCCGCGGAATTCATGTGCGTTTCCGTGTTGCTGCTAGCTTGATCCAGCTTGTTAGCCTTCGCAACCGCGGCGGTTTTCTCCTGGGCTTTCGGCATTTTAAGACACTTTTATGGCCTGATATATGTCTTATCCCGTTAATCAAAGTTCGAGAATGAAAATCAAATATATATTCGAGTTTAAATGGGACAAGTAATTGTTATGTTGGGAGAGCGGTTTCGTAAAGCTGCCGACTACTCCATGGGTTCACCGGAAGTCCCTCTGGTGTCTCTTTTTAACATCTTCTTGTTAAATCTATTTTTTTTTCATGGTATATTTTCTTTATCGCAAGATATTCAACAATTAAACTAGCCAATTAGATGCCTCGATGAGAGCATGTAGTACCCGTTGGCACATATATATATATATATATATATATATACACACACACATATATATATATGTATCCATATATATATAGTAAGTCTGAGGTCAAAATAGTTCATTTCCTCCTTCATCCTAGTCTTTAAAATGATCACATTTACCAAACAGGTAAAAGAAAGCTACAAAATAACTATCATGTCTCATTACTGAAAATGTTAATTTTCTGTCCTCTGTGAGAAAAATGCGTCAAAAACATGTTTAAAACAACAAAAACATGATTTTCATCTGAATGCATCTTTAATTAATTGAATAAACTGAACAAAAATGCTCCACTGACTATATTTGTAATCTTTTATAACTTAAATTAAATATTTTATATGTGTGTTTCTTCTGAAATAATATTATTTATCAGATTTCAGGTGAATATCTCTGGATTATGAATGAAGGGTTTTGGACCATAATGAGCAGAACTAAATAACCACAACTGGTTTTCATTGGAACCATTTGTCCCTCCATCAACATTTTCTGGGGCACTATTATCTCCTGGAGAGAAACGTAACTTGAAGCCGTAATGGTTTGAATCCAGGACTAATCAGCTGTCATGGCTCAGGGATGCCGCATTCCAATCAGAGCAATCCCTCTCCCAGTGCACTCACTGACGGGATGAAAAATACAATTCCCATGTCACATTTCTTCCCTTCGTCCTAATCCTGTCCTTGGCCGTCACGGATCATCAGCTGTGTTGTTATCCTTGTGGAAACAGGCAGAGCGCCGTCTCGCCTTTGAACAAACAGACGGTTTTGCACCTTAAAGACTCTCATTAGTGCGTCTAAAAGTGGATTTGCTCTTGTTAATGAGAGATCAAAGCGGAGGAATATCAAAACTGAACACACAGATTACAAAAACAAAGAGGTCATAAAGCAGAGGACTTGGTGTTGAACAGACAGACACAAATATGATGTGTTATTTAAAGAGGGCGCTTTTATTTGTACATATCAAAAGACTGTACACATTTAATTCCACGAGTTAATCTGGTTATGTGTGAGTTTGTGTGTGTGTGTGCACATGTTTGTGTGTGTTTTTAGGTCCACTGGGACAAAAGGGATTACATGGGTGTAATCCCCTTAATAAGAAATCCCTTTAAGGCAATTTAGTTTCCTCATAAAGTCTGATCTGGAGGAGAAAGCGATGATGGAGGAATGATGCTGATCACTGAGTCACGCGTGCACGCAGAGCTCCGCGGGAGCCGCCGCTCCTGTTTACACGTTACAGTGCTAATTGGATCTGCAGCGCTCTTCCTCGCTGAAACACGGTGACTTTTAATCAATTAAAAGACGGTAAAACTGTTTAACATAACGTCTCTGCTGGAGCTAATTACACAGACGGAACAATGGCGAGACAGTCTTGGAGCATAATCATCCATACATGGGGTTGGGGGTGGTTGGGGGGTTCAGTTAAAAATGACAGCACCCCGAAGGATTTCACTGTAACCAGGTACATGTTCAGGGACCTGCAGTCAGTCGGCACCTAACTTAGATGAAGCATCTTCATCCAACCACACAACAGATGGAATGACCGCTGACGTGATCAGGTTCTCAGTAGGGATGTTCTGATGCGATCACATGATTGAAAATCGGCCCGATCACGTTGTTGATGATTATCAATATCAGATGTTGTCCTCTGATCAGGATCGGATATTTCATTTATTCTTAATATTTCAATCTTATTATTCTAGATACATATTCCACTAGAAGTCTCACTAAATGTTATTACCATAAAACGCAGGAGAAAACGGCAGCAGCTCAAGCAGGAGCCAACATAAACCATTCGTCAAGCTAGCTAGATGATCACAGATTCAGATTTCCAGGACCAATAACTCTTTTAAAAATGCTTTAAACTGACAGCAAGTGTCTCTATTGGTTTTTCCTAGCACAAACAACAACCTATAAAGGCATTTCAACAGAAGATGCAGGTTTTTGTTTGCGTTTAATGTGAAGCTCTTTGTGCTGCAGAGCAGCTGCTAACTGTGCTAAGCTAAATGCTAGCTCCGTGATTTAACTCCTTAGGACCCGAGTTGTTCTTTGATATGCCCGTTTTATTTATCTGACTGGGAAATAACAGTTAAGAAAGTTAACTATTGTGTATATAAACTGAAAATGTGATGTCTTAAGAACGAAAGAATCACATCATCTTAACAAAATAAATAAATGGTTTTAATGATATGAGCTACTCATGAACGCTCATTAAATTTATGCCAAAACAAAGTCATTTTCATTTGTAATCATTTTAAATGAGGACAGGAATCACATTTGATCAAAAATGTTCAATAGCTCTAAAGATGTTAAAGCTAAAGTCACTAAACTTTCTCACATGACTAATTATCACTTATATAACAAGAAAATTGTATTTTCTTTCCTATTTTATATTTGCTCTATTTTTACTTGTTTATTAAAGCTACTTCACAGAAGTGTTCTATTGACGTTTTTAATGATAAAAGAAGGTTAATGAAATATAAATAAGGTTTATTCAGTTTGTTCATGTTTTAAATGTGCTACAGAAGTATTGGATCGGGACTCGGTATCAGCAAGCCCACAAAATCAAATGACTCGGAATCGGATTGGGCCCAAAAAAACCTGAGCGGGACAACGCTTGTTCTTCGGCATCCGATTTTCTCAGGAGGACATCAGGCGGATCAGAAATCGATGAGGATTAGAGGAGTTTGAACAACACACCTCCAATGAGCAGAACCGGGTTCAGAGCTTCATCCAGTCAAACACTCTCCTCTGACTTGACAATCACTAGCCTTTCTTCTAGACTCAGAGATTACATCTACACAGGAAAACAATTTTGAAATGAAATGAAGCTTTATTTGTCATATGCAGCATCAACACAGGTCAATACATCAATGAAATGCTTGGGATGAGAAGAACACACTGGGTACCACTTCTGTCAAATGAGGCTACAGTTTACACAGACTCACCAAAATTGGACGATTTGGAAAAACGTTGACCAGTCTGGTCTCCATTTCTGCTGCTACATTCAGATGGTCAGAATTTGGTATCAACAACATGAAAGCATGGATCCATCCTGCCTTGTATCAACGGTTCAGGCTGGTGGTGTAATGGTATGGAGGATATTTTCTTTCTACACTTTGGACCCCTTAGCACCAATTGAGCATGGTTACAACACCACAGCCTACCTGAGTACCATCCTCTGATGCTACTTCCAGCAGGATAAGGCTCCATGTCATAAAGCTGGAATCATCTCAGACTGGTTTCTTGACATTGAGTTCCTGGACTTTAATGACCTCCACAGTCACCAGAACCCAATAGAACCTTTGAGATGTAGAGGAACTCAAGATTGGCATCACGGATGTGGCGTCGACAAATCTGCAGCAACTGTGTGATGCTGTCATGTCAGGGCAAACTAAAGTCTCTGAAGAATGTTTCCAGTACCTTGTTTAAATCTATCCCAACAATGATTAAGGAAGTTCTGAAGGGAAAAGGGCATTTTGATCCGGATCCGGCCCTCAAGGTAATTCTAGCCGGCCCTCCAGATCATTTTATTTTATTGTTATTAATGATCCGATGTTATCTTACGCTTATTTCTAACTTGTATAATTTTAACAAAATACATTTTTATGGAGAGTAAAATATTGAAAGTTATTTAAGTTTTAAGTTGATTTATTCTTAAATATTATTCCTGCTTCATATATTCATAATTATGTTAAGGAGTTATGGTTTTGAAGTTTAAAAAAAAATCGCATTAGACCTCTTTGGACAATTTTGGCATTTAGTAAGATTTTTTAGGCTATTTTGGATTTAGCTAATATTTCAGCTACATGCTAGCTGTTTTGGCTAACCTGTTTTTTTTTTTTAGTGGCCAAATTCATCTTACAGCATTCACACTAGCTTAATTGCAGGTAATGCTATATATTTAGTTCATAATTATGTTAAAAAGTTACAGTTTTAAAGTTTTAAAAATGTAGTTTTAGAGTGTTCAATAATTTATCCTGTTCGGCCCGCGACCTAAGGTGTGTTTTGGATATTGGCTCCTTGTGTGATTGAGTTTGACACCCCTGATCTACACCGTCATCAATCAGCCCTTTATTTTGAATCAATATCTAAATAGCCAACCATTGGATGCTGGATGGATGTGGTGGAAGCTGTAGATTTGTTTATAATTGTTCACGGTTTTTCCTTGATATTTGGAGCATTTTTGTAGCAGTGTTTACTCATCAAAGTTGTCATTGTGATTGTTCATCATGGAAGAGTTTGGTGAGGAACTGTGATACTTTCTTCTCTCTCCTTGAGCCGGTTAATTTCCATGTTTTTAAGCCGCACAGAAATCCACTGCAAAGCTCTGGAGACGCCAAAATCTAATCTGTGTTCGTCCCAAATCTCACAACAATGTCGGCCTTTTAGCGTCTGGAGTGAGGGCCACCGACTCTGATAAGCGCCGTGTTGTGTGACCCTCCCCTTCCCCATCCTATCCGAGTCTGATAAGGACACAATGGAGGAGGACTTTTATCATGTTTCTAACGCTAATGCTCTGCAGCTTATTCATTTATTGGAAACTTGATTTGTAAAGTGTGTTAATGACTTGTGCAGAGCTTCAGGTGCTCGTGTTATGAACTTGGGGCAATGATATTCAAATCCATGTGGGCGAGGCTAAAGAACAAACAGACCAAACAAAGAAAGTTTAATCACCTTTTTACTTTTGGACGAATCCTTCAACATCTTAGAGATGAGTTTCTAATGAAACTGTGTTCTAGAAAATGACAGTTTTTATTTAAATGTTGCCTGAAAACAACATGATCAGAATTAAAAGACAAGTGGGAAAGCTTTTACAGTAGAGGATGGGAGTGGGACTTTAATGTTTAAATGTCATATTTGTGCCTGTTTCAAAGATGTGATAATAAAGTTGTGAGGAATTGAAATTTGTCTCCTTTTCTTTAACTTTAGTGTTTGTGTGTCCGCAGGACAGCGAGTGTTTGTGTGTTTGCAGCCTTTCTTCTTTCATCATGCAGAGCTCGCTCTCTGCTTCCCGACTCTCATCTCCCTCCTTTCACCTTTTCCTCTCATTGTCATTACAGATCCATTCCTTTCTCTTTACGCCTCTTCTCCCTCACCGCCTCTGCTCCTCTCTGCTCCTGCTGTCCCTCCTAATCTCCTCGCCCCCCTCTTGTCGCCTCCCCCCGCTCCGTCTCTCATCTCCCTCTCATCCTCCTCAGTGTAATGCAGGATAAAGACACTGGGATCACATATGGCAGAGTGGTAATGGTGGCGTTCCACTTAAATCCACTCATTTAAGTGCAAATCAGAGCCGTTCTGGAGCTGCCGAGCAGATGCTGGTCCATGTCAGCATAACTGCATCTGACCTCTGCTGGCTTCAGGTGTGCCTCTGCACGTGCACGTACGCGTGCGTGCACCATATTCTGAAGTAAAGCACTAGATCCTTGGAAGGAGGAAGCAGAAAAACTAAAACCCAGAATCTCTGCAAAGGTGAACGTTGATGATTCAGGATCAGAACATGAATGTTTCTATGCATATTTGATAGTAAAAACCTTTATCCAGTCATGTGACTTCATGCTGCGCTTTCCTGAAGCATTTATCAAACTTGAGAAACAAAGCTTTGAGGAGTAAGGTTTAAATGCTGGGCTGACCCTACCTGCAATGTTCCAAACAAAGGTCAAATTTAAAGCCCCGAATTCTCGTAACATAAAAAATTTTTAGACTTTTATCCAGTCATCTAACTTCACCCGTAAGATCTGCTACACCTTATTTTAGTTGTTCATAGATTAGTTTTTAAAGGAAATATATCGAAACTACATTTTTGAACTTTAAAACTAACTTTTAAACATAATAATGCTAGTGTGAATGCTGTAAGCTGAATTAAGAGTCCTAAGATGCTAGTGCTGATAGCTGAAGATGCTGAAATTGATAGCTAAAAATGCAGAGGCTGAAAGCTGAAAATAACTGAAATCACTGAAGCTGATAGCTGAAAATGGTGAAGTTGATAGCTGAAATCACTAAAGCTGATAACCAGCTAAAATATTAGCTAAATGCCAAAATACCCTAAAAAAATAACTTAGGTAAGCCAAAACAGCTAGAATGTAGTTGAAAAAAAGCTAAACTTCAAACTATCCTAAAAAAGTAGAAATTAGCAAAAACAGCTAGTGTGTAAATATTAGCCCAACTCCAAAACAGCCTCAAAAATGTTAAAAAAGCCTACATTATCCAAAACAGCCCGTAGCTGAAATATTAGCTAAACTTCAAAATAGCCTAAAAAATCTTAGTAAATGCCAAAATTGTCCAACATTTTTAAAACTGTAACTTTTAAACCTAAGTATGAACGAGATATGTAGCATTACCTGTGATAATGTTGGTGTGATTGCCAAAGCGGAATTTGGCAGCTGAAGATTATAGCTGAAATCACTGAAGCTAAAAGCTGGAAAATGCCAAAAAACTAGCAGAATGCCAAATTTTTAAACTTTAAAACCATACATTTTTAAAATAATTATGAATAATAAAAAGGAAGGAATATTATTCCAGAATAAATCAACTTAAACCTTAAATAACTTTCAATATTTTACTCTCCATAAAAACATGTTTTGTAAAGATTCAACAAGTTAGAAATGAGCACAAGATAACATTCGGCCATTAATAACAATAAAATAAAATGATCTGAAGGGCCGGATAGAATTACCCAGAGGGCCGGATCCGGCCCCCGGGCCATGACTTTGACACATGTGGACTATAGGTTTGAGATACTTTTGTTAGTCTTCATGTGTGACTTCCTGATCAACTCATCGATCAGCGTGCTCCATCAGGAAACATCCCTCCTTCGTTTGCATCAATGATCATCTCCGAGCTCCTGCGTGATTCCATGAGTCTCTATCTAAATGTTTCCACTTCAGCTTCTCCTCCCAGAATTTTCCGCTGAAATCAGATTAATGCTGAGAGTTCTGAGGAACAATCGATCAAAAATGAGATCCAGAGAGGAACCCTTCAGCTGGGAGGTTCTCCGACACACACTCCCCTCCACACGTCCATGAAAGAGGCATCAGATTCAGTGGCTGATCTCTTTATGGCTGCAGGACACCAGATAACTGCAGGCTGTAAATCTGAGTGTGAGAGCAGACGCAGAGAAAGGAGGGCAGGGAGGACACCAGGAAAGATGAGCGACCCTGCTGTCCCGTTTCAGATCGTTGGTTGAGAAGATTTCTGATTTCTCACCAGATGTTATTGGTAACCTAACCCCCCCTGAATGGAGCGGGGTTTGTGAAGCCTCATGAAGCTCTCCTGCTGCTTCTTCCTGTTCTCAGACTGCTGCTGCGTCCTCGGAGCTGAAGTCAGACCTGCTGTCCTTGAGCCTCACCTTCAGTCTCTCTGAAATGTATGAATTGGATGTGACGTGAGTCTGTTGAGCAAATCGGCTGTCGGCGCCTCGGCGTATGAGCTCTGGGGAGGTCAAGGAGAGCAAACGCTGAGAGGCCAGAACCTCTTTGCACCCGCGACCACCGCCCACAGGTTTAATGCATGAAAAGAGCGAGAGGAGACGGCGTTGGTTTAAATGACCCGTGTGTGTGCGTGTCCCTCAGCAGACCCGCCTCACCTCCTCCTGCCCGTCTCATGTTTAAAAGGATCAACTTTCTTTACATTCTTGTGGCGAGTGCGGAGCTTTTCTCTGACCTTTCTTCTCTTCGTGCAGCTTTTTCACTTTGTATTTATTCACTCAGATTCTACATGTTTGGAATTTCATCGGCTGCTTTGGATTTTTAGATGCGTTTTCTTTTTTGGTGCAGGTCCAAGAGACACTTTGTTTTTTTGTCTTCACAGTGAGATGATGAATGTCCTCACATCTTATAACAATACCCTCTCTTATTTTTGGTTTGGCTCAAAAGTTCTCAGAATTTGGGCCCCAAGGAGCTTTACCTCAGGGTGAAGGTTTTTGTTTGGTTTAATAAAGTAAACTTGGAGAAAATGGAAAATATATCTGTAATTTATGTTCCTGTTTTTGGCAGTAGTTTTACTGACCTGACAGCTAATAAAAGACTCTTAATATATGGAGCTTATGTCATTTCCTCTTTTTAGTTTGTGGAAAGTCCGTCTGCGTTCACACTAAAGGGAACCGCACCAGAGTTCATTTGCAGGACAACAAAGACCCTTGTTCTCAAGAGGATCTGGGTTTTCTTGTTTGGTCCAATCCAGAGTTCTTCCAAACCAAGAGGACCAATCAGAGAAAACCAGACCTGGATCACATCAGAACCAGACTCGTGAGTAAGCCCTCTCACACACCGTGTCCTCCTTGTTGTTCTATGTCAGAGGCCAGCAACCAACCCCATGTTGTCCCATTGTATCAGAACATCTTTGATGGTTAACTGTAGGGCTGTGTATTGATTTTAATTTACAGAAAAGATTCAATTTGATTCACAAGAACCTGAATCGATTTGATTCAATTTTGAGTTTACACATTTTTACACATTTGTTTAGAAATACATAAATAATCTACTATATGTTTTGATTATATTTATATCAATGTGATCCAGTTCACATACTGTAAATGTATCAGTGAAATACTGAGATTGTTAATATCATCCAGTGTTCCATGGATTCTCTAAAGGAGAAGTTCTAACTAAAATGTTCAGATCATTAACATGTAAACATTGTTCTGCTTCTCCTGGAGGACGTTTCAGTTTGGACACTAGGTGGTGATTGCAGTGCACTTTTTTCCAGAAGAAGACGATAGTACAAGGACAGTGATAGCTGAAGATGCTGAAATTGATAGCTAAAAACGCTAAGGCTGATAGCTGAAAATGTTGAAGCTGATAGTCAGCAAAAATATTAGTTAAATGCCAAATTAGCCTAAAAAAACAAACAAAAAAAAAACAGCTTAGGCTAGCAAGTAGCTGAAAAATAGCTAAACTTCAAAAAAGCCTAAAAAACTGAAAAAGCCTAAATTAGCCAAAACAGCATGTAGCATGTAGCTTACACGTGGTTCACATGGTAACATCATATCTTGATCACATCAGTAGGAACTGTCTGAACACAAACATGCTTTTGTTGAGTAACAGGATCAACTCAGAATTAAGAACCAGAATCCAAGAAAGAAACTAATAAAATAACAAATATTTGTTTACAAAGCTGCAGGTTTCAGAGGAGATTGGATGATCAAAGTCTGTTTTAATGTTTAATGCCCCCCCCTCCATAGATTTCTCTGATCTCTCAAGTCCCCTCTCAAGTTTTGCTGGATGTGGTCACAGTTTTTCTCTTCCACTTCTGATTAAAGGACAAAGAATGTTAAAAAAAAGTCTAATTTGGGTGTAAAATGACCAGAGTTTCACTGATAGTCAAACCACAAAAACTGAACTAAATTCTTCATGATGTCTTCACCAGAATAAAGAAATAATGAACCTAATCTCATCCCAAAACACAACAATGGGACAAAAGCATCTGCAGACCAAAGGGATCACGCTTCTGTCAAAGCAGAAGCCTCATCACAAAAGCCGCACTGCAAACATGAAACAAGGGCATCCGAGTTCAACCAACAGCAGGAGGATTGAAGGCTCTTCTTTCTGCAACAGATGAGCTCATCTCCAGCGTGTCGGGTCGTATAGACCCAACGCGCAGATGCGTGTTATGATGTTATCACTCAAACAGACGGCGGGAGCTCAAAGCAGGAGCTGGTTATCATCTGGAGCCAGGAAATGACTGAAAACTTCTGCCCACACCCCCCTCCTCAGCCCAATCCATCCACCTCTCCCTCATTTGCACTGCATTATGGGAAATGTTTTTAATGTTATTCAAACAACTGCTGCCCACGACTGCAGCAGTTTAAAGCAGGTAAGTGCTGAGAATGACCCCTTTGTACCAAATACCGATAGTACTAGTGCGGTATACAACATTTACCTTGATCAGATGAAACTGTATCAGGATTCATGGCGTCATCATATCAGGACATTCAAACGCTTGTTTCCGTCGGCAGCCGGCTGCTTCATCAGGTGTGAATCCTCACCTGTACTCTCCTCTGCCGTGTGAATGAAGACGGTCAAACGCTGACACAAAGCAGCATGGATGACTAGCAGCTGTGGGACTGGAGGACCTTCACAGCAGGTTTAGGCTGCCGGGCTTGTGGTTCGCTCTTACAGTCATGTGTGAAAACAAGAGAAAGTCGTGAAAGTTTGACTTTTCCTGTTTCCCTGATGTCTCTCCTCCTCCTTCCTTAGATGTTTGTTCTCTGCCTCTGCCACGTTTATGCTACTGTTAGACCACCGACTCGTCTCTAGTCTTCTAAATCAGAGACGCTTTAATGTCAGACAATATTTTCACAGACCGGCCTTATGAGGCTGACAATGGAGTCTGATCATTTTTAAACTTTATTTTTACGTTAGATTTTGTGTGGGAACCAATAAGTAAAGATAATGCGGACAAGAAGTGCATTATCAGAAATTAATGGATGATGTGGGAGAGTGAACCATCCAATGTGTGTTTGTGTATGTCTTTGTGTGCATGTGTTTGGGTGTCTACGTTTGTATTTGTGTTTGTCTAAGTATATGTGTGTCTTTGTGTGTGTAGGTCTGTCTTTGTGTGTGTAGGTCTGTCTTTGTCTGTGCATTTGCTGTGTGTCTTTGTTTGTGGCGGTGTGTTTGTGTTTGCTTGCATGCTTGTGTGTGTGTGTTTGTGGGTGTGTATTTGTCAGTATGCATGAGTGTGTGTTTGTATTTTTAGCATGTGTGCCTTTATGTGTGTGTGTGTTTATGTGTGTGTTTTTATATCTATGTGTTTGTGTGTTTATGTGTGTGTTTGTTTATGCATGTGCGTGTGTGTTTATGTTTGTGAGTGTTTTTATGTATTTTATGTATGTGTGTGTGTGTGTTTATGTGTGTTTTGTGTGGGCAGGTGTGTTTTTCTTGGTGTGTGTGTCTTTGTCAGTATGTGTGAGTGTGTGTGTTTGTATTTATTTGCATGTGTGTGCATTTATGTGTTTGAAATTGTGTTTGATTCTTTGTGTGTATTTGTTGGTGTGTGCTTTTATGTGGGTATTTGTGCATCTTTAAGCCTTTATGTGTGTTAGTGTGTGTGTCTGTGTGTTCATGCATGTGTGTGTGTGTTACCACAGCTACCAAAGTAGATGCCATGAAACATGAACAATAAAGCGTTCATGCTGTGATGTAAATCTCTTCAATGGTTGCTGGTTCACTGTGTACGTGTGCGTGTGTGTGCGTGCGTGTGTGTGTGAGGCCATCGTGTCACCTGTGTGTCAGTGGTGTGAGTTTGTGCACGTAGCTCTCATGCTGCTGCATATGCTGGTCTGTTACAGAGAGGCTGGCTGCTGACCATATCTGCTGTAACGGGCCGCGATCCAACGGACTAATTTGAGTTTGGCTGAAACAATGCAGTTATTATTTTCCTTTGGAGCATAAGGCAGAGGACACACAGCCATCTGCTGCACGCACACAAACACACACATCTCAATTAGATCACTAAAGGAGGGCCAGCTGCAGGCATTGGCCAGGCCGTGCAAACTAACAGAACCCTAAACATAGAAGCGTTTGTGCATTCATGAGCGTGCACGTGTCTCTGTGTTGTTGGATCAGAGAGATGCTTCTTCAAATCCACTGTTTTCTGCAGAGGACATCAGGAGAGCTCTCTACAATCTTTTTAGGAATGTCTTGATGTTATCTTTAGATTAAAGATTCTCTTTGTTTACACTCTCTCCCTCTAGCTTACAGCCCCTCACACTTCTAAGCTAACATTAGCGATGCTACAAAAATGATGAGCGACATCAGAGCTATACAGTTCTGATCCAGATTCCAGCTCAGACCAGGAAAACAAAGACGTTCATGGATCTATTTGTCTGAAAGTGGATGAATCAAATATTTTTTCAAAAGCTGTTGTTTGTCTGCTCCTGATTCACAATGATTTGAAGACAGAAGTTCTTAGAAATGTAGCACTGAGCTTAGTTTTCTTTGATCAGAAAAGACAAGAACATGAGAAAACACCAAAAACAGGTGAATTCGGGGGATTCCAACAGCGCTCTCTGCACCTCTGATTGGTCCTGGTAAGACGTGGACGAACGAGACAGAGGTGCTGCTCTGTTCAGCGACACTCTGCAGAGCAGGGGAAAGCATGCACACACTAATGCATACACACTTTAATGGCTGTGACAAATGTTCAGCAGCTGATTAAAGCAGAGGGATAGAGATAAACTGCTGAGTAGAGACAAGAAGCTTCAGGGACTCGATTTACCAATTAATCAATTATTTGATAGAAATCAACAGTCAATGGGATGAGGATTAATTCAAAAGGGGTGTGGGAAGGTTCTTTTTCCTTCTACATTAAGTTCAGTTTGTTATTTAAAGGGACCATAGAATGTAAATTAAACTTTTAACTGTATTTTAATGTTTATTCCTCACTGTAAACAACGCTAAATGATATTTTGATCCGTTTATGTATTTCTGAGTAATCCTCTAAAAACCTGCTCTCATCAGCAGCCCCTCCCATACCCATGAAAACGAGCGGGTTCTCACATGCTTGCATCACAAGTTGAGAACCGCCCCTCCAGGAAGAGTCTGCTCCACCCCCAGGCTAACACAAAGATTGTGTCTGAATCCACTATATAGTGTGTTCACCATTTTCTAATGCTGTCTGAATCTACTAATCCAAAAATCGAGCACTAGAAATTTCCCAGAACTCTTTGCAAAAAACTAGCGTGCACTTATGCAAATATGGACCACAATGCATTGCGGTTGAACAATTTTGAACAAAAAAACATGTTTAAATGTAATTTTTGAATAAACCATCCACATTTTCACCATCAGAACACACTGGAGTCATTAATAAACCTCATGAAATGTTCGTAGTGATTCGATTTTCACTTTGTGAAATCAGTGACGTCATATCCGGTGTTTAGAAAAACAAAAGAAAAGTAGTGAGCATCTTGTCCGAATTACCTTTAAAATACATTTTTTTAATGAGACTCACCCACAAACGCTGGCTGTCTGTGTTATGAGCCACTTTACCAATGGCCAAGAAACGCTCATTCAGTTTAGCGTTTAAACGTTGTGAAGAAACCTCTGGTGAGGAATCTGTGCGATATGGGATGGATCCTGAACATATGCGAGAATGGCACAAGCAGATGGGTTACTGGGAAGACAGCAGGAGAAAGGGAGCAGACTATTTCCTCTTGAAGAGAGGGAGCAGACTATTTCCTGGTAGACAAAAGGAGCAGACTATTTCCTGGTGGAGGAAGGGAGCAGATTATTTTCTGGTGGAAAAGCGAGTCACAAATTGGGAGAACTGGTCTGCACCTGGATTTTTGAGCAAAGGCATAAAGGTATGTGTGAAAAAGATTTTTGATATGGAGATTAATGATGCTTTAAAGAGAAAATAAACATTCACAACCAGTTCTAATCAGAACAATGTTTTCATCATTTCAATAAATCTTGAAATGTTCGTCTGGTGTTCTGACGAGGACGGCTCTAGGTTGACATCATGAAATGGGCGGTACCCTCAAGGAGCAAAAGGCGGTGCCTGAGAGATCGAGTCGTTTTACTTCTAGGTATAAAAAGGTTCACAAAAATAACTTACATTTCATAGATCATTTGTTTTTAAGTGTTCCCAAAATAACAGAATTATTAATGTGGACATAGCTTACTATGAAAGAATTAGGAAAAGCATGGTATGGCCCCCTTAAAAAAGAAAATCAGGATCATGACTTTAAGATCCTCAGAGGTCATCAGTCCTGCACATATTTACATGGATAATAAAGCTCCTAAACATGGAGAAAAATCTGCTCTCCCCTCTCCTGAAGGTCAAAAACACATGTGGGCTGGAACTCCCACACTTCATGCTCTGGATAAAGAGCATACTAGGGATGAGACTATTTTACAGAAGTACATGAGTGACAGAAACAACATTCCTATTGATCACAAAAAATTTAGGACTAAGGGTTGAAAAGTTACAGTACGTTAAAGATTTTGTGTTTAAGTGTCACTTGAAACTTTGATTTAAAAGCTCATAACTTGAGTTCCGTTTCTTCTTCTTGGCGACAGGAGCTCAAAGAGATCCCCTCCACCTGTCTGTGGGCAGAGGGATGAGCTAAACCTGACCCCTTATGGAGGAGGAAGAGCGCCTTCAATCTTCGGACGCAAACATAAGACTCACCTGTGACAGGCCCAGGTAGATGGAGACCGTCTCAGAGATGTAGAGGAAGCGCCCCTCCTTATTTAGTGCAAATACGAAGCCGTCCAGAGACTGAAACACATGGAGGAAAGACAGGAAGAAAGATAAAAAATCTGACCTTTCTGGAAAAATTAGAATGTAAGAAAGTAAAGAGAGGTTAAGATGCAAAGAAACTAAGGTCAAAGTGTGGAATCGATGCAGGAGTTGCTGTGGTTTCACTGTAAAGACAGGGCCTTCAGAAATAGGGCATTAACTTTTACCCTGTTGGCAGATTTTCTTTAGATAAAAAACAAAAAAAGACCAATGGTGTCAGGTCCATGTGTCAAAGTCGAGCTCCAGGGGCCAGATCCGGCCCTCCAGATCATTTTATTTTATTGTTATTAATGACCTGATGTTATCTTGTGCTCATTTCTAACTTGTATAATTTTGAGAAAATGTATTTTTATGGAGAGTAAAATATTGAAAGTTATTTAAGGTTTTAGTTGATTTATTCTGGAATAATATCCCTGCCTTTTTATTATTCATAATTATGTAAAAAGTTACGGTTTTTAAGTTTTCAAAATTCTCATTCTGATAGCTTTTTGGACTATTTTGGCATTTATTAAACATTTTTTAGGCTATTTTGAATTTTAGCAAATATTTCAGCTACATGCTAGCTTTTTTTTGGCTATTTTAATGTTTTCTTTTTAAGTTTTTTAGGCTGATTAGGAGTTAGGCTAATATTTACATGCTAGCTGTTTTGGCTAATTTAGGCTTTTTTTTAAGGATTTTTTAAAGTTTAGCTATTTTTTTCAACCAAAATCTAGCTGTTTTGACTGACCTAAGTGTTTTTTTGCTGTTGTTTTTTTTCATGTTTTTTTAGAAGTTATCAGCTTCAGTGTTTTCAGCAATTAGCTTCAGTGTTTTCAGCTATCAGCTTCAGCGTTTTCAGCTGTCAGGTTCACTGTTTTCAGCTATCAGCTTCACAGTTTTTAACTATAAATTTCAGCATCTTCAGCTATCAGCACTAACATTTTCAGCAGCCAAATTGAGGACATTGAGCGAATAAGACAAATCAGCTATAGGATTTCAATAATTTATATGGATGTTTTATTTTTAATTTTTAAGGTTGATAAACAGTCAAATTTGACTCCACAACTCGGCACAGAAATATTCTCAGTGTGAATATCAGCAGGATTTCTATACTTCCAGAAGCTGCTGGACCTGGAGATGAGAATACTGTAACTCAGGTTTCATGCTAAAATGTTTTCTTATACAGTTTGTAACTTTGTTCGGCGAAAAGTTTGTGAAGTCTGTCTGCTTTTAACTGACACTCTCTGATTTGCTACATGAATCCATGAATCCTTCAACAAGTGTGTCTGATGGTGCATTTATGTGACCATCACGGAGCAACACTTGACTCCATCACGCACGCAAACGTGCACGAGCGGCTGGGTGTGTCGAATGGCGTTGCTCTGCAAAGATCATGCAGCGTACAGCTCCAGCACACACACGCATGCACGTGCATTCTGGTAGCTGTGACTAAAACACAAACGTGTGAAGAGCTGTGATGGGAGGAGGGACCTGGAGGAGGCAGACGGACGAATTGTGAAGCAGATCAGGAGCATCTTTGCTTTGGATCATTTTATTCTTTATTCTGTAATATATATATATATATTAGAGCCGGAAATCGATTGAAAAAATAACTGAATATTCGCAGATCTGGACGAAATTAATCATCTTTTTGTTTTTTATTTTATTTTTTTATTTATTTTTATTTGCCAGCCACTTATTATCTGCAAATAATCATGACATGAAATAACATTTATTTTTAACCTTTTGGAACCTATAGGGTCTAAAACTCTGTTTTGGTCTGTATTTAAATTTTCTGTATTATCAATTTGAAAGACTTCCTGTTAGCTTATTTGAAGTCATTTTAATCAGCACAATCTCTCCCATATGACACAGTTTTTATCTAGTAATTTTTCAAGCTATATTCACACACTACACATAAAAACATGTAAAAACTGAAAATTCTGTTTGGAAAAATATGATTCATTTTGCTGTGAAAACCCCCAAAAATGTTTAACAAACTGTTTTTACAAAATAGAATGAAAGTTTTAGTTATAATTTTATACATATAAAAAACAATAAGAATAAAATATGTGGCTGTTTTGGAGTTTAGCTAATATTTTAGATGGCAATCAGCTTCAGTGTTTTTAGCTATCAATTTCAGCATCTTCAGCGGCCAAATTCAGCTTACAGCATTTACACTAGTATTATCACAGGTAATGCTATATATCTGGTTCATAATTATGTTATAAGTTATGGTTTTAAAGTTTTAAAAATGTAGTTTTAGAGAGTTTAATAAATGTTTATCCTGTTTGACCTAAGGTGTGTTTTGGATTTTGGTCCCCTGTGTGATTGAGTTTTATTAGTCTTATCAAAAATTTTTATCTTTAAAAATCAATCAGACATATTTTCTTAAAACTATGATCATTTCAGAATTTGCTCTGAGGACTGCAGGTGGTCATGAAGGCTCTGCAGGTCTGGCAGTCAGAACCATGCAAACAAACAGTTCTGCAGTTTTCCCCTCAGCAGTTTCACAGTAAAGGCCTGAGAGGATGAAGAACATCAGATGCACAGAGGGGTTTGTCTCCTGAAAGTACTCGTTCCTGCAGAGATTCAAACTTGTATCATCAAGCTGGGACGTGTCGTCTGTTTTGTTTCTCTGAAGACTTTCAGCCAAACATGTTTGTTATCCGAGCCCTAACAGGAACAAACTGGGGGGGCGGCATGGCAGAAAGCCCCCGGACTCACTTCCACATCTGGTCATGAGTCCTGACAGACCGCGGCCCAAGACAGGAATGCATCCCGCCTCAGCTGTCAGCGGCAGAGCAGACGGGGTTTGCACTTTCATAAATCATCCTCATGCAAACACGGAGCTTCTCTCTGCAGGTTTTACATACGTGCACGTCTCTGTGTGTGCACAAAACATTACCACAAATATATACAGACACAACAATGAAACCCCCCCCTCCCCCCGTATCTCATGGACATAGGTGAACACACACCCCGTGGCAGCCGCCTGTGTGAGTCTCATTATGGAATCACAGAGGCTCTGGCTGCCGCGCAGTAATTATGCTAATTGCCCGGATGCCCTTGCCTTTATTTTCTGCAGAGCTGCTAAGATAAATAAAAGGAAATTGCTTTGGATCTGACTGTATTCATTTCAGCATGCTAACGAGAAAACCCACGCCGCTCTGAGAGCTCGCACGTCCAGAGGACAAGTGTGTGTGTCTGCATCCGAGTGTGTGTGTCTGCATCTGAGTGTGTGTGTCTGCATCTGAGTGTGTGTGCGTCTGCATCTGAGTGTGTGTGTCTGCATCTGAGTGTGTGTGTCTGCATCTGAGTGTGTGTGCGTCTGCATCTGTGTCTGTGTGTCTGCATCTGGGTGTGTGTGTCTGCATCCGAGTGTGTGTGTCTGCATCTGTGTCTGTGTGTCTGCATCTGTGTCTGTGTGTCTGCATCTGAGTGTGTGTGTGTCTGCATGTGTGTCTGTGTGTCTGCATCTGTGTCTGTGTGTCTGCATCTGTGTCTGTGTGTCTGCATCTGAGTGTGTGTGTCTGCATCTCAGTGTGTGTGTCTGCATCTGTGTGTGTGTGTCTGCATCTGTGTGTGTGTGTCTGCATCTGTGTCTGTGTGTCTGCATCTGAGTGTGTGTGTCTGCATCTGAGTGTGTGTGTCTGCATCTGTGTCTGTGTGTCTGCATCCGAGTGTGTGCGTCTGCATCTGTGTCTGTGTGTCTGCATCTGAGTGTGTGTGTCTGCATCTGTGTCTGTGTGTCTGCATCTGAGTGTGTGTGTCTGCATCCGAGTGTGTGTGTCTGCATCTGAGTGTGTGTGTCTGCATCCGAGTGTGTGCGTCTGCATCCGAGTGTGTGTGTGCGTCTGCATCTGAGTGTGTGTGCGTCTGCATCTGAGTGTGTGTGGGTGTGTGTGTGTGTCTGCATGTGTGTGTGTTTGTGTATTTATTTCACTGCAGTTGTGGTGTCTCCTCACAGATGGTTCGCTATAATAATTCATACATTAGACTAAAACCAATGGAATTAGCATAAAAAGTTAAATTCTTTTTTTTATTCTGAAAAAACACTGAATGAAGTAAAGATCAGATATTTTTCTACATCTGATATTTCAGCTTTGAGAGCGATCAGGACTGTAAAACATTTACACTCAAAAAGGATTTTCAATTCAAAAATTATATTACAAATACGCCGTGACAGACTGGCGACCTGTCCAGGGTAAACCCCGCCTTCACCCATTGGTAGGGATAGGCTCCCCCCCCGAAAGGGAAGAAGTGGACAAGAAGATGGATGGATGGATATTACAAATACAAACTTATATTGCATTCAGGAATTTCTATTAATGTGATTTGATTTTGAATAAAAACACTGTAATTTGTAAAAAATTTTTAGAGATGTGATTCCTAAAAGCAGAACTCCATCAAGACTCCACAGTGAGACAGAAGCTCTGTCATGATTTAAAGACTTCCTCGTCTTTCTCCTCAGCAGGTGGATTTCATAAACAGTTTCTCTTCTTCTGTTGACGCTTTAGGGTTTAAGCAGCTTTCCTATTGGTCACACAATGAAGCTGTTTGATGCTGAGAGGAAACGATAAGTAAATGTTTTGTCCATTTATGTTTTAACCCCTTCTCCAATGACAGAAAAAATACTCTTTAGTGTTTGTTTCCCATTCAAGGAGATGCTAACATAAATGGATTTAATGACATGTAGCGAATGAGTGACTGACAGCAACAAGAAGTTTAAAATGAATAAATACATTAAGAAGTCTATATGCTTATCTTTGCACTGTTAGAAACTTTTTTGATGTAATTCTTTTTTATTGGGACACGGAAAAGACTTAATTTAATGCAAACGAGGAAATTGTTCAGGTGATTAAATTTCAGTTTAAGGTCAATGTTTGGTTTTTATATGCAAACATAGTAAAATCTGTAGTGAAAGCAACGCAAGAATGTCCAGCAGAGGACAAGTATAAGAGGAATAAGTATAAAACAGAGTCAAAGTGAAGGAACTTGGCATAAAAAATACATTTTGAAGGTGTAAAAAACAATGAAAGTGTTAAGGTCACACAGGAAAAGTGTTGATACTGTGCAAAGACCAGGATGTCTGATCTGTAAGAAGCTGTTCTCCTTCATGTTCCTGTTTAGGAACTAATAACGATGGTGGCGACGAGTAGATAGACGGATGGCAGGTCAAAGGTGAGACAGAAAATTTGGAACAAAGAAAATTAAAAAAATAAATTGAAACAAAGAAAAGAATAAAGAAACGCAACAATGACATCGCCATCAAGCATTTCTAAACAAAGATCTGGTGCATGCAGGCGGGTCAAAAGAGAACGAAAAAGCTCATATTATTCACACACACATGCATACATAGACACACACACACACCTGTGTATACACACGCACACGCACCCCCCCCCCCCCACACACACACACACACATGCACACAGGCACCTTTAGAAATGTCTAAATCTGTGCAGACAGTAAAAGAAAGGATTGCAATTGATTAGTGAGCGTGGCTGAATTGCTGCTCTCCTGCTCTCCACCTCCTGCAGATTACTGCATTGATCGGCCTCATGCGCACACACACACACACCCCCACACACACACACACACACACACACACAAACGCACAGCAGATGAGGCCATCTTTTAACCACAACGTACCGCTTAAATGTTACGATAGCTCGCTGCCTCCTTAATGACAAATGGAGAAAGAAGTGTGCGTGCACGTGAGTGTGTGTGCATGAGAGGGAGTGTAAGATGAAGAAACGATAGAATAGAGGAAAATGGAAAGAGCAGAAAGGACCAAACAAATGAAGAAACCATCTCTTATCGATGGGGGTGGAGCAAAGAAGAGAACGTCAACAAGAGAAATGAAAGCAGAGCTGGAGGGTTCTCGTGCAGCTAACTCATCTGCTGTCATGACGGAAGAGGTCGGATCGTCCTAAACATGCAGGAGGGGGTTTGAGCTGGACCCCCCGAACAACCTGAACCTTCAACTGACAAAATAAGATGAGTTTAGAGGCAACGGAGAGTCAGAAACACGACCTGAAGAAGACAAAGAGTCTGTGGGACACAGAGGACAGGCCTGTCATTTTCAGTTCAGCCACTAGAGGGCTCTGTGTACTGAGAAAACGGAGGACTGAACATCTCACACAACTTTGGTCCCAACAAACTCCAGAGCCTCTGATCTCCAGTGAGACATGAGCCAGCAGCTGCTTTAGTCAGCCTATGGAGCTAAAACGGGGCCATTTTTATTTGAAACACAAATTAAACAAATTCAAAAAATATATTGGTGTTTGGCCTAAAAAAATGTTAAATGTCCAAAATAATGTTGTTATTCTAAAATAAACTTAATTATTTTCAGCTTCCAATGTTCTGTTTTTTAGGTTTCAAAACTCAAAATGTCATTTTCAAAACTTTTTTTGTTTTCGAATCTGAGAATTTTCCAACCCCCCAAAAAAGAGTTGAAAGTGGAAAAAAAAAGTTTTGAAGGTGACATTTTGAGTTTTTAAACCTAAAAAGCAGAACTTTGAAGTGGAAAATAATTTAGTTTATTTTAGATTAGCAAAAAGTTTCAGATATTTTAAATTTTTTTGGCCAAACACCAATATTTTTTTTAAACTTTTTTTATTTAGGTTTCAATATAATATTGGCCCCATTAAAGTCCATGATGTTCTATTCAGAATTTGGTTCCAACAAACATCTGACAGAGGAAAACTTAAAAAAACTAAATCGGAATGCAGGAAAAGAAGATAGAAAACTTGAAGAAACCTGCAGTTTGTTTTACGGGAATTATATCTGGTGTTTTTTTTTAGCCTAAAAAACAAAATAAAAATGTCCATAAAGTGGAGATTCATCAAAATGGACTTCACTGAGATGAAACAGAATAAAAATAAAAAAAAAGTATTTTCTCCGGATGCTTTTCCACTTTAGTTTTTCATGAATTTTGTGCATTTGCTGAAATCTTGTCGAGTTTCCTCTTCCTGCCATGGATGTCTGGACACCATCTTGTCTGCAGCTTCCCCTCGACTTCCTGGATCCTTTATTTGTCTTTTAGTCCACAAAATGAAAAGAAGGATTTTTACAGTTGAACGTCTTCATCCTGACTCTGAAGGTTGTTTGTATCCACAGCTGCACTGAAGTTAAAATGTTTCTGCTGGTTTCTGTCCTCTACAAAAATGTATTGATCTTTCTCCAGAATTTTGGATCCTAAAAACATAATAAAAAGCTGCAGACTTCCTGAAGAACTGTGGTTCAGTTTAAAAGACTGGATATTAAATTTGAAGTATTGAGGGACTGGAGCGTACGGCAGAGAGGAAGACGAGCACAATCACAGCGAATGAGGCAGAGACGTTTCGTCTGGATTCCTCCAGACTCTGAGTCTGTAAACAACTGTCAGCCTGAAACTCTGAAATGTTGAAAGCCTGATTGAGAGCAGAGCTGCTTCCTGCTCAACAATCGTTCTGACGAGCAGCGTCAAGAGCAGCGTCCACACTCTGCCTGCAAAGGTCAGCACGTGCACGCCCACGTGCACTCCCTTTCCCGAGCGAACAGATGCACACAAATCCACACAAACGCATGATGTCTGAGTATCATTGCCAAGCCAAAGGTCAACATGCTGATTAGTGATGGAGCAATCAACTCAACCAATCAATGTAGGAGGAAGACGAGGAGGAGGAGGGACAGGCTAGCATATATAGAAAAAAAAGAATTAGCTTGAAAATATGGAAAAGGTAAATACTGGGAAAAAATGACTTGAAATCAGCAACCACTGCTAATAAATCTAAACTAAAACATGACAGACTATTGTTTGTCACATGAGGGTTCCCAGGACTCTGCTCTTCCTTTCCTCAGGTTGGAGGAGGCCTTCTTAGGTTGCACAGAATTCTCTTGTGGAAACCTGTAGTAGGTGTAATCCTTCTTGTACTTAGTACAAGTACAAAGTATCTAGAATCTTATCTCAACTTTTTAAATGATTTTTTCAGGGTTGCACGCTGGCGCAGTGGTCAGCACCTTGACTCACAGTTAGAAGGCGGTCTGGTTTAAATCCCAGCCGGGACGTTTCATTGTTCTCGTGTTCTCATCGTACCTCTGATCTTGTAGTTGATCTTGTATGTAATCTTGTGTGTGACCCTGTGTGTGATCTTGTAGTTGATCCTGTATGTGATCCCGTGCGATCTTATATGTGATCCGGTATGTGATTCTGTTTCTGATCCTGTAGTTGATCCTGTGTGATCTTGTGTGTGATCCTGTAGTTGATCTTTTTTGTGATCTTGTAGTTGATCCTGTATGTAATCCTGTGTGTGACCCTGTGTGTGATCCTGTGTGATCTTGTGTGTGATCCTGTATGTGATCTTGTTTGAGATCCTGTAGTTGATCCTTTATGTGATCCTGTGCGATTTTATACGTGATCCTGTATGTGATCCGGGGTGTAATCCTGAGTGTGATCCTGTTTGTAATCCTGTTTCTGATCCTATTATGTAATTTTGAGTGTGA
>NC_050533.1:23853023-23879432 GCF_002922805.2 Oryzias melastigma
AACACCTTCACCCAGCAGTCATTGGGACAGGCTCCAGCAACCTCATGACCCCCAAAGGGATTCATCAGCTTTGGAAGAAAGATAGATGGAATCCTTTGAGATGTTTTAACGCGGTAAAACTTTCACTACACACTCTCTCAAGCAGACGATTCACACTTTTCTCATGTTTTGCCCCACATACGGCGTTGAGGAAAAGAAAAACTTTTATTTTAAATATAATACAGAGAAGAGAGGATTGCTGAAATCAGGAATAAAAACTCTGAATGGTGAAGCAGTGAAGGCTGCTGTTGAATGTGAGGACCGATGTTTGGAGAAACCAGACGGCGGCGAGCATTTGCACCTGTGAACGGGGCTAATGAGGGGTTCAAGCACAGATGGGAGAAAGGAAAACTGTTATTGTGCCGTGACACGAGCTCCAGATTATGACTGATGAGGGAGCTCCGTCCTCTCTTTTCTTCAGTCACTTTAACTCTCTGGGTCAACATCAGCACTTCATGATCTTTGTTCAGTCACTCGCATTATAACAGAGACGTATTTATACTAGAAAACATACGTAAGGATACTGAATAACTCCTGTTATATAGATGTGCGGAAACTGCAGTTTTTTTTAAAACACTCATGAATATAACGTTTCAATGAAAATCTGAATTTTCAAAACTTATTGATAAAAAAATCAAAAGTTACTAAGCAGAAAAAACCCTGAAAGAAGCAGCAGAGCAGTTTAGATTTAGAGAACAGGACGACAGACGTCCACCTGAACTATGCAGTCAGAGTATTCCTGCTGGATTCCAAATATCTGTCAGACATTGAATTTAAAATGGTTTTACTGCCTGGTTTCATTTGTGTTCTGCTGCACGGTTTGACACCACAGACAGAAGCAGCAGAAGAAGGAAACCAGAAACATCAGGATTTGTCAGCATTTCTGTAAACCACATGTGTCAAAGTCAAGGCCCAGGGGCCGGATCCGGCCCTCCAGATCATTTTATTTTATTGTTTTTAATGGTCTGATGTTATCTTGTGCTCATTTCTAACTTGTAAAATATTGAAAGTTATTTAAGATTTAAGATGATATATTCTGGAATAATATTACTGCCAATTTATTATTCATAATTATGTTAAAAAGTTACAGTTTTAAAGTTTTAAAAATGTTTTTAGGCTAATTTGGCATTTAGAAAATATTTTAGCAGGTTGTCAACGTCAGCATTTTCAGCTATCAACATCAGCATTTTCATTTACCAACTTCAGCGTTTTCAGCTATCAACTTCAGCATTTTCAGCTATCAACGTCAGCATTTTCAGGTATCAACGTCAGCATTTTCAGTTACCACATTCAGCATTTTCAGCTATCAACTTCAGCATTTTCAACAATCAACTCCAGCATTTTCATTTACCAACTTCAGCATTTTCAGCTATCAACGTCAGAATTTTCAGCTATCAACGTCAGCATTTTCAGCTATCAACGTCAGCATTTTCAGGTATCAACGTCAGCATTTTCAGCTATCAACGTCAGCATTTTCAGGTATCAACGTCAGCATTTTCAGGTATCAACGTCAGCATTTTCAGCTATCAACTTCAGCATTTTCACCTATCAACGTCAGCATTTTCATTTACCAACTTTAGCGTTTTCAGCTATCAACTTCAGCATTTCCAGCTATCAACGTCAGCATTTTCAGCTATCAACGTCAGCATTTTCAGGTATCAACGTCAGCATTTTCAGCTATCAACTTCAGAATTTTCACCTATATACGTCAGCATTTTCATTTACCAACTTCAGCATTTTCCGCTATCAACTTCAGCATTTTCAGGTATCAACGTCAGCATTTTCATTTAATAACTTCAGCATTTTCAGGTATCAACGTCAGCATTTTCCGCTATCAATTTTAGCATTTTCACCTATCAACGTCAGCATTTTCATTTACCAACTTCAGCATTTTCAGCTATCAACGTCAGCGTTTTCAGCTATCAACGTCAGCATTTTCAGCTATCAACTTCAGCGTTTTCAGCTATCAACTTCAGCATTTTCAGCTATCAACGTCAGCATTTTCATTTAACCAAATTCAGCATTTTCAGCTATCAACGTCAGCATTTTCAACTATTAACTTCAGCGTTTTCAGCTATCAGCTTCAGCATTTTCAGCTATCAACGTCAGCATTTTCATTTAACCAAATTCAGCATTTACAGCTATCAACGTCAGCATTTTCAACTATTAACTTCAGCGTTTTCAGCTATCAGCTTCAGCATTTTCAGCTATCAACGTCAGCATTTTTAGGTATCAACTTCAGTGTTTTCAGCATCTTCAGCCACCAAAGTCAGCTTACAGCATTCACACTAGCATTATCAAAGGTAATTTTATATATCTAGTTCATAATTATGTTAAAAAGTCACGGTTTTACAGTTTTAAAAATTGGCATTCTGCTAGCTTTTTGGACTATTTTGGCATTTACTAACATTTTTTAGGCTATTTTGAAGTTAAGCTAATATTTCAGATATACCATCTGTTTTGACAAATTTGTTTCTATGCAATATCCACGCTAGAAAAGTTAGCAACTTTAGCGTATTCACAACACCTGTAACTCCGAACCTTGTTTGCAACATAAAAAAACAGACTGATACCGCTAAAATAAATGTCACTGTGACTAAAACTCCTAACCTTGTTAGTTACACGTGTAAAAAGCTGTAACTAACACCGCTACATGTTAGCTTTGTTAGCATAGACCCAACAAACACATTTTGACAGAGCGCCGTGTACTTCTGGAAACTGCTTTCACATCAGTGAGCACAGCCAAATTGAATCCTTGTACCAGACTCTCCAGATTTTAAGACCCACTGTTATTAAAAAAAATAATAAGACTCTAAATGTATCTTATAGTGCAGAAAATCCAGTAATGTCCAAGCAGTCGACAAGACTGTCAGTCAATAGACAGAGTGTTAACTTTTTGTTAACTGGTTCTTTATTTTTAGTGTTTTATCTCTTCTTTTTTTCACCATTCTGTGTCAAACTAAAATGAGCAAATAAATGTGTGGTACCCAGGCTCCACATCACTGGACAGAAAGGCTGTGCAGAGGGTCATCAACACAGCACAGAAAATCATCGGCTGCCCCCTGCCCCCCCTTGCAACCCTATCAAGATCCCGCTGCCAAAAAAGAACATCTACAATCCTGAAGGACCCAACCCACCCCGCCCACCACCTGTTTGACTTGCTGCCATCAGGACGCCGCTACAGGTCAATCAGGTCACATACCTCCAGACTCACAAACAGCTTTTTCCCCTGGTCCATACGGATGCTGAACAACATCCAATGAACAATCTGAAATACTGCCAATTTTGCACAACTGCACACCTCACTTTAAATAATATTTATCACAATGCTGCAATCATGTTGTATACTTCTCTTTTTGCCCTACCTCTGTACAGTTTCATATTATTATTACTGTTAAATACGTTATATCTTTTACTTTATTCTACTTATTTATTTTGTTCTTATTTTTAACTTCTTTTTTATATTTTTTTATTGTGCTGTGCATTGCTGCTGGTGGACTCCCCACAATTTAACTGTTCCTGACAGTTACAATAAAAGTCTTTGAATCTTTGAATCTTTGAAAGTTATTAATTAAAAAAAGTTTAAAGATGTTAAAAGACCGTCCAGACAAAACACATAACAGCAGTGAGGATGTTTTCCTTGAGTGGAGTTCTTTGAGTCAGTCCAGGTGGGCTGACCTGAAGGAGTTTAGTGTTGTGTTTGAATGCTTTCAGACTGGATAACTCCTTCATTTCTCCTCCACAAACACACTGAACTCTGACCCCAGAGCGTCATCCTGAATCCTGTTTCACCTCAACATCAGGAAATCTGCTGTGGTTCTGCTTCCTGCATGTCATCAGAAGGTAAAATATGGAAACACAAACATGGAAAAAGAAGTTCTGAGAATTGCATTTTAAGATGATTTTACTTTTGCACCAATAGTTCTCGGTATTAAACCTTTCTCTGTGGGGACGTCAGTTTCCTCCTCTTTTCCTGCGATTGGGGGATGAACAGCAGAGCTAAGTTTGGGGCTTGACCCACAAGTTTTCTCAGCTGAACGTGACCAATCGCTTTCTGACACAGATGCAGAGGCTCAGGAGCTCTGTTTCATGAGGATAAAATAACACAAATAGCCCCCGTCCACACCCCGGCCCTCCAACAGCATGACAGTCGTAATGCCGGAGGAGGAGCTTCCTCTTCAGAACATGTGCTGTGTTTACAGGCTGTGTTTGTTGGCCTTCTGGAGGTTTATTTGGTCTCACTTTATGTCAGATTTTATGAAACAGATGGACCCGCACAAACTGCACCCTGTCATCCTTTTCTAACCCCCCCACCCAACATCACCACCCGCCCCCAGCTGAGCTCACAAGCCAAAAATAAGGGGCAAAGAGCACAACCTCCAATCATTTTCAAAACAGATGAAAAGGGTTCAGTGGAACACAAAATAAAAATGTTTCCGTCATTGAAAGATGTGTGAAAATGTCTGTAAAGCGTGGATCTGGGCAGAAACATATCGATATGTCGGCTTTAAAGAGTTGTACAAGGACATCCGTGTCTGGTGTTTATATAGACATGCTGCCCTGCAGCTGAACGGGGGGAGGAAGGGATGGGGGGGCCGGACAAGGACGGAGGGAGCATGGAGGGAAGAAGGAGGAGAGAGATTATGACTGCAAAGCAGCGGACAGCATTTGTCTTCATTTAGCAGAACTGCCTTCATGTGTTATTATTAGCGGCTGACAGAGAGAGACGGAGCAGGGCAGGAAATGAAGTGGGGAGAACACAGGAAAGGAGAAACACAAATGGAGAGCGATGGAGGGAAAAGAGAGGCAGCTTTGTTTTCTCAGCAACAGACAGCCAAAGAGACGAGCGTCTGATGAACTCGCACACATCCGAGCGCCGGGAAGTTGGAGGCGGTCCAGCACAAGACATCTACTTTAAATATTTGTCCTGCTCACAGGAGGATGAGGGAAGGTCAACGGACTTTACACGACGTTCCACAGTCCTGCAGCAGCTCTCCAGGTTCCCGTGGAAACGCCAACTTCCTGTCCGTGCTTCATTAGCAATCAGCGATTCATACAGTCAGCCGCCGCCACAATTAACCAGCAGATCTGTGAGGATATTATGTCTGATATTTCCTGTGATGAACACTTCCACGTCAACTGCTGCTTGTGTTTCAGCTCAAGAACAGCAGGAAACCTGAAGAAAGGAGAAATATATGATCCAAACCAGATTACAGAACCCCAAAGACATCTAGCTTCTGATGTGAGCTCTGGAGAAAACAAAGGGGAATGGGTGACCCCACCCATGTGGCGTTCTAAACAGGAAGTACCTGCTGGCTCCAAGAAGCCAAAATGCCATTCTGTAGAGAAATAGACAGCTGTTACTCAGTCATTCTATTAGTCAGAGTAAACATTCTTGATCTGATATCTTATCTCTGAATATTATATTTTTATGTAGTTATTCAAGTTGTAAACTGACCAATCAGACGCCTCAATAAAAATATGTGATCTCACATCCAATGTTTGAACATTTGATCGCAACATTTGACAGATGTGAGGAAGCCTCTGCTGACCTCTGCATGTTTGGTGATGAGAAGAAAATGACCAAAATACTCAACTGGAATTTAGTCATTTTAATAAAAGGTTGGATCAAAATCGTAGAGAGCTCTGAGTCACCATCATGACAGACAATGCCCTGTAAAATGGAGTTCACAGATATATCCCCTGAGGCGGGCCCTGTGTGGTTTCACGCCAATGTTTGGCAGGAAATAAGAAACCTCCCATTTCTCTCTGGAATCTCTCATTTCTGCATCTAGACCAGGAGTCTTCAACCTGCGGCTCCAGATCCACATGTGTCTCTTTTATCTCTCCATGGTGGCTCCTTAGTCAAACATAAAATAATTCATGGAGATGCTGATCCAGCCATGTCGACCGTCAGAGTCAGCAGCTCCCCCTAACCAAAACTATCTAAAGAAAACAAATAAACAATGTCTGCAAACTAAGACTACCAAGATCCAAACTAAAATAACAAAACCCAGCAGAGTAAGACTGCTGAGGACAAAGAGGGGAAGAAGAACAAAAATAAATCAAAGGGAAAATAACATAGAAATTCTTTAACTTAAGGATTACTTAATTAGCATTTATTTATTTTAGATTTATAAAATATTGTATGAGGTTCACACAGATGATAAACTATGTAGGTTTTTACATCCTGTTGACCTGAAGACGTCTTGTTTGATCAACTCTACCTCCAGAATGAACAGATTTTATATGCAAAGAAAAACTTTGGTAAAAAGTTTGATCTTTTATGAGTTAAAAGCACATATTATCTTATGCAGCATTAACATTGATTACTAGGTGTTCAGAGCTGCACTGAGATGATCCTGTTTGGCACAAAGCATCTTTTATTTTGAAAATAAGAAGAAAAAAAAAAGAAAAACACATTTTGAGAGATTCTAGGTTCTTTTTACATTTTTGCTTTTGTTTGTGCCAAAAAATAGACAAAATTCATATTTATTATTAAAAAAAGAAGGTCATGAATGCAGATCCAAATTTTTTTAAAGTTTAAAGTAAGACTATGTGGCTCCTTCTAGGTTTTGATCTTTAGAAAACGAGCACAAATTGCCTTTTTAATGTTAAAGATTGGAGATCCTACACCATCTTCCAGCATCAAACCTTCAACTTCCATTTGTTCCGTCAATCTCTTTCCTGCATAACACTTCTATCAAACTCTTAGGATAACTTATCCATTTTTCTCCCACAAACATATTGAACTGCTCCTGGTGTCAAACCCTGACTACCTCGTTTACCTGCTTCTCTGAACACTGAGGACCATCTGGCATCTCTCAGAGATGTCCTCTAGAGTCTGTGACTGTGGTGGGTGAGAGGAAGATGTTACAGAAACTGGAATGCATTATGGACAATCCTCCTCATCCTCTGCAGGAGGTCCTTCCTCATGGATATTGCAACTTTGTTGAGTATAATATTAGTGATATTCTGTTTTTTTGTAGGTAAGGTTAACAAATTAATTCTCCCGTTAGGGATCAACTAAAGTTCTAATCCTAAATCTGTCTTCTTCATTTTGTAGTTCCAGTATTTACAGACCCTGCTGATGATGCTACACTCTCCGTCTGTGAATACGCCTTCATCCTTTCCTTCTTTAACCAGCAGAATTTCCTCTGGCGCTCTGCCGGTCAGCGGCACAGATTGTCGCTAACAGCCATCAATCTGGAATGAAAGTCATGTTTGTGGGTTCATGACATTTTAATGTTGTGTGTCATTGCTGTGCTCGGCAGGACAACAAACTCCAACAAACACGGCTGACACTTCTGAAGCTCAGCCAGAATGGCACTTCTCGAGCTCTGTGGGAACCTTTATGGGGTTCTGGACACGGAGAACACTCGGAAAACAACCCGCCGTCTTCTTTACGTTAGTCTACTGCTGGTGTCCAAGAGCTTCAGCTCAAAGAGGAGACCGAGCCGCACAATTCACAAGATCCTAGATTTACCTGACAGAGTCTACACCTATCGTCTGCTTCTGAAGATGGAATCATTGTCAGAGTCCAGTCTGACTGCTTGTTGACTAGAATATGTTCTTTTTACTGCAGCATTAACTTTGCACTGCAACTATGCCAAACTTTCTGATGTTTTCAAAGTAAAAGCACTTCTACTTTAACCTTTTAGCAGTGGAGAAGTTGCCAGCCACATCTAAATAACCCACTCTACGGTTTCCTTCAGCCGTTTACGTGGTTAATGCAGATTCTGATGCAGTTTTTCAAATCAACTTTGAACTGATATGTAACACATGACTAACAAAGTGTTGCAAAACCGCTTTATTCATGCTGTCTATAGTTTGATTTTTGTATTTTTTAGTTGAAACAAAAAAAAATGTTGATGGGCCAGCTCCTAACCAACGCAGACATGCTTGAAATGATCGGTTTTATTCAGTTCCAGTTAAAAACAGGAATGTTTAATATCGGTATCTTTAAGATGGTACTCCGGCAGACATCTCCCCGCATGAATAAAATCACATTGTTTGACACAAACATCTTCAATCGCTGGCTAAAGTTGTTTGACTCCTCCAGCTCTTTACTCTAACCAGCCAATTTGCTTTAGCGGCACGCGCTCGAGAGGAGAGCAGCCGCCTTCAGCAGCAGCAGATGGAGAGCCAGAGGTGGTGTTTGACACCACTCTGTGGAGAAACAGACATGCAGGGTTCTGCAGACAGACAACACCAGAAGTCTCTGAGGCAGAGGGAGGAAATGCAGGCGAACAAACAGGCTGCTACTGCTAAGATGTAAAAGACACGACGGGGGAAGACGGTAACCTGCAGTTAGCAGGTTCATGCTTTACCAACTCGTTCACTGATCATCGAGGTTTTCATGGAGGATTGAGGAGAAAAACAAGAAAGCAAGAGACAGAGAAAAATCTGAGGAGGATTCCAAAATCTACCAGATTAAAAGAATCAAAATGATCAGGATCCAGGAGATCTGGGTTCAGGGGATAAAAGAACCCGGATGTTTCTGACCCGATTAGCCTGAAACAGACACCTGCTTTCTATAACATGGACACACTTTCACAGGCAACAGTTTGTGGTGGAAGTGAAGCAGTAACACCCTCCCTCTGGGGCTGCCCTCACCAGCTGCTGCCCCGCTGACAGAGAGCCCAGCAGAACCACCAGAGCATGAAGATGAACAAACACAAAGGAGATACTTCACAAACAAATGACCAAAACCAAAATCATGAAGAGATCAACGCTTCAAGTAAAAGAAGAGACGATCCTGAAACATCCTGATTCTTTCCTTCTGAGACGTTCCTCTCCTGGTTTTTTTTTCCCAGATTCTCCTCTGGTTCATCTCCTGGCATCTCTACTGGTTTCTTTCCTGGCTGCTTTCCTGGTTTTTTCTCTGGTTTCTTTTCTGGTTCTTTTCCTGGTTTATCTCCTGGTTGTTTTCCCAGATTCTCCTCTGGTTTTTTCTCCTGACTTCTTTCCTGGTAACTTTACTGGTTACTCTCCTGATACTGGTTACTCTCCTGGCTTCTCCCCTGGTTGTTTTCTCGGTTTCTCCTCTGGTTTCTCTTCTGGTTCCTCTCCTTGTTTCTTCTCCTCTGGTTCCTCCCCTGGCTTCTGCAAGTATTCATCTCCTGCCTTGACTCCTGGTTCATCTCCTAGTTCCTCTCCTGGCTTCTCTTCTGGTTCTTCCTCTCCTGGTTTTGTCTCCTCTGATTTCTTTCCTTCCTCTTCTGTGGTTTCGTCTCCCTCCCTCTGCAGTTTGTCGGTTGTAATTCCACTCGCCTCTCAAGGTTGTTGGTTCTCTGCGTTTGACATTGACATCACGTCAGCCAGAGCAGGGTGTCAAAGTTCAGCTCCGTCCTCCTGCCTCGGTGCTTCTCTCTCCCTGGACTTTTTGATTGACAGCAATCATGACTAACCTCCCCTCTGTACTGTACCCTCCACCCCCAAACCTGTCAAGACAATGGCTGCTTGTGGGCCATTTCCTCTGTCATTTACAATTATACAAATGGTATTCAGACAACCCCAGAAAAAGTCTTGCAACGCCGCCGTCCCAGAAGACGCGGCGCCGCTTCCTCCAGCATGAGAAGTGTGTTTGTTTGAAGGGCCAGAGCAGCCAGCAAGAATCAAGCAATTAGAAATGGAGACAAGGCTCTGCCTATTGACTGCATAAATGAAAAGACTCATCTTTTTTTCATCCTATTTTCCGCTGCCAGTGCTCCTCTGTGGGCCAGCCCTCTCAGTCCATCACTCCACAGTTGCTCCCACTGCTGATGACCCTGTCAGACCTCACAGGAAGTCAAACAAGGGGATTGTGGGTAATCAAGATGTGAGGCTTGGCGCTCACCGCCGTGACCTTTAGTGTTGCCGCTGCTGGGTCACGGCAGGCCTCTGGAGTCATCTGTTCATGCGGGCAGACCAAACCTGCATGAAACCCATGTTGTGTGTGTCTGTGTGAGTGTGTTCTCCTATTCATTTTTGAATATGCAGATCTAAATAAAACATCTGAGGCTCTGAAGTTTAACAACCTGACAGAGATAAGGAGAGAAACAGATCTCCTAAGGCTTGTCAAACATCTGAATACTTGGATCCGTCATGAATATGTGATCCAGCAGTTTCCATCCCAGATTTGACTAAATTTTAGTAAAATAACTGCAGTTTACTCGCCGGCATACGTTCTATGTCTATAGACAAATGCAGGAACAGTGATGCTCCAGAAAATTCTGTGGTTTAAAACAGGGATCCCCAGACTTTCTCTTGTGAGGGCCACATAACTGTTTTCTTCTCTGATGTGGGCTCGGGGTCAGTTTGTGGGCTAACAGAAAAAGTGTAACAATCACAGCCTAAACGTAAACATTTAAGATTTTCCAGAAAGTCACACATAGCCACATTTAAAATAATCAATTTCTGTAATGTTCATTGAAAAAAATAATACTAAAACATTTTAAAACTACATATCTAGCATTATCTGCGATAATGCTAGTATGACTGCTGTAAGTGGAATGTGGCCGCTAAAGATGCTAGTGCTAAAAGCTGAAAACGCTGAAGTTGATAGCTGAAATGGCAGAAGATAATAGCTGAAAAAGCATTAGCTGATAGCTAGCTAAAATATTAATGAAATGTCAAATCAGAATGAAGAACTGACAAGAATTCTAAATTAGCCAAAACATGTAAAGTAGCTGAAATATTAGCTAAATTAACCTTAAAAACTGGTAAAATTTCTAATTTAGCCAAAACAGCTGACATAAGGCTAAAATATTTGCTAAACTCAATTATTAGCCTGTAAAACTGAAAAGAGTCTGAATAAGTCAAAAGAGCTTGCCTGTGGCTAAAGTATTAGCTAAACTCTAAAATAGGCTAGAAATCCTTTCCAAATGTCAAAACATTTGAAAAAGCTAGCATAAAAAGAGCTGAATATTTTAATAGATGAATGAGCTAAATAGCTTACAGAGCTGAAGAGCTATAGACGTCCAAAAAAACACACAGAAGAAAAAGTGAATCACTATAGTGTGAATCCTTTACAGGAGTCACACAATTGAACCAATAAATAGTCTATCCTCTTTCATCATAGTTCAGACTGGTGAAGGGTGGAATAAAAAGTAGTGTGTGGGGGGGCCAAATGTGGAAGCGGGCCTGATCCGGCCCACGGGCCGTAGGTTGGGGACCCCTGGTTTAACACAACTGAAGGTCCAAAGAAAATCCAAATTCTCCCTAGTTTTCCCTTTCAGTTCCCCTGTGATATATAAATCAAAATGTTTCAGAAGTCAATTCCTTTCTGCCATTCTAAGTGAAAACCTCTTAAATAAAACCATGTTTCCGTCACAGAGAAAAAAATAAAACTTTATTGACCCTGGTAGGAAATTGGAGGAATTGGATTTCAAGACAATTTGTCAACTTTCTCCTGGAACTTTATCTGCTTGTGGGGTTTTATGACAGGTTGTGTTTGATGCTTTTCTGTAAAATCAGAATCACTGCCAGATGGATGTGTTTTACTTACTTTTTCTCAAATTAGTTTTTTCCTCCATGATAAACCTTGTTGATGCAATTTGTTCATCAAGCTGTCGTAGTTAACAGATGCTTGAAAGCTCACTTGATTAAACGGCTGCAGGAGTCAGAAACTGTTTCTGTTTGCAACTCCTGAAGAGTTGAAACAGATTAAACTGCTCAGTCATAGGAGGACCACAGGATGAGTTCCATCTATGAACAGTTTTTGCTGCTAGCGCTGTTATTTGTTATTATATTTTCCTGTTTTTGTGTCTCTGAGAGGGCTGCATCCCAGCCAGCAAGGCCAAGTGGCCCCATGTGGTTTAAAAGTGGGTAGAAAATGTGGGTCCCAATTGGGTTTGTCCGCAATTTCTGTGGTGGCCCCACCTGTGTTTGCCCACGTCGACGGACACTCAGTGGGTTGACTCGCTATGCTAGCCAGCCGTTCGGTGGATCTCAGAGCTTGCTAGCTTGATACTCTGGAGCTAGATAGGTCTCTAGAGCAGAGTTCGCTAGCTCTCTACTGAAGAGCTTGGTAGCTCAATACAGTGGAGCTTGCTAGCGGTCTTCTGCGGCTCTCGATACAGTGGAGCTCCCTATGACAAAGCTCGCTACAACTCGCCGTCAGAAAGAGAAACTGGGCAGGTTCACGCAAGCATATGTGATGGTTGGTCAAGGGCGGTGTCATTTTTCATGTTAGCATCCGTACAAAGATCAAAGAGGTGGAAGAACTTGCAGGAATGGAGGATTCAGAGCCGCCTAATGGAAAGTTCTTTTTTATCTATAGTGAAAATAAAAGCTCTGCGTCAAGACTTTTGTCTCAGGTTGAGAGTTTGATGGATTTATTTAGCTACAGTTACAGCACGAACATTTCCATTCATCCATTCTCCAAACCTGCTGAACTCCCTTTTTGGGCTCATGGGGTTTCCTACCCAGCTACTGTCGTACAAAGTAGGGCTGGGTTAATAAAATCGATTAATCGATTTGAATTGATTCAAGCTTTATAGATCAATAATCAATTCATAACAAATATAAATGGATTTAGCACATAAAGCTAAAGTCCGCTAGCTTGATGCTAACGTTTAATGGAATTTCCAGTAGGATGGCTAATGCTAACGCTCGGTCAAATTAACCATACATTGCTGACTAAATGAACATCTTTATAAACTCACAGGTCTGAATTTCCCTAACTCTTTGAAGGAAATATTTTTTAAAGTAACCATTTGTGGTCTAAAGTACGTTTTTTCCTCATACTTTCTTCTTTTTCTTGAATAAGGTGTAATACTATAGTGTGATCGCCACCTAGTGGTCAAACTGAAACGTCCTCCAGGAGAAGCAGAACAATGTTTCCAATGTTAATGATCTGAACATTGTAGTTAGAACTTCTCCTTTAGAGAATCCATGTAACACTGGATGATATTAACAATCTCATTATTTCACTGATACATTTACAGGATGTGAACTGGATCAGATTAATGTAAATATATTCACATAGATTTAAATGTATTTCTAAACAAATGTGTAAACTAAAAACTGAATTGAAGAATCGAAAAAAAAAAAAAAAATCCGAATCGATTTGATACCCCGCCCTAGTACAAAGGTAGAGTTCATCCCAGACAACTTCTGCAGTCCATCCCAGGGCAACACAGGAACACACAA
Organism: Oryzias melastigma; assembly: GCF_002922805.2. Lineage (NCBI taxonomy): Eukaryota > Metazoa > Chordata > Actinopteri > Beloniformes > Adrianichthyidae > Oryzias > Oryzias melastigma. Next base: position 23,866,197 of record NC_050533.1, read on the forward strand.
CCGCACAATGAGCTTTTGTGGTTGTGATTTGATCCTCTACAAACAAATGGAGATGAACACTGAAGGTCCACACTGTCTCCTGCTTCTTTCTTGTGTTTGTTTTCCTCTGTTCATAGAATACATTTTAAAGTGACGGCTTCATTCAGTCACAGATCAGCTCTGTCATTTGGACTTTTCTCCGTCTTCAGGTTCTAGCTTTGGTGGCACTCATTGGCTGACAGCTTGATTGACAGGCAGACAGGAAATGGTGTCACATCTGTGTGCTGCTGTCATCTTTGATCATCGGCGTGGAGCAGTGACGGCACAGACAACTCCCATCTGCTCCCACAGGGAGTCGTGGGTCTGACAGCGCCCGGAGATCTGAGCTCCCACAAACGTTCCTGAAGGGTTTCGTCGGACACAAAGTCGCAGCTTTTCAAATTTGTTGTAGTTTAGCTGGTTTTATGTCTTTGAATAGATTGTGCTGTTGTAGTGGAGTAACTTTGGATTATCTGTGGGTTTGTGTGTCTCCTCACTTCATCTCTGTTGATGCAACAATTCTACTAAGACATTCGGAAGCTTTTTGTTGATTGATTACTTTTTCTTTTACCGTGTGCAGCAGGAACAGGATTATCTGAAGGAGGAAGGAGAGTCCACTGGTTGGCTCTGGTGGTGAGTTTTTTCACTCCAGTCAGGAGGCCAGAGGAGCCTCCCAGAGATCTGGATGATCAGATCAGGAACGAGGAACGAGATAGAACATAGGCATCGAACAATGAGGATCTTACCTCCTAACACAACAGGCTGCTCGATAAACTACGAATCCAAACCACACCTTAGGTCACGAACAGGATAAACATTTATTGAACACTCAAAACTAAATTTTTAAAACTTTAAAACCATGACTTTTAATCATAATTATGAACTAGATAAATAGCATTACCTGTGATAATGCTAGTGTGAATGCTGTAAGCTGAATTTGGCAGCTGAAAATGCTATCACTAGTAGCTGAAGATGCTGAAATTGATTGCTGAAAACGCTGAAGCTGCTAGTCAGCTAAAATATTAGCTAAATACCAAATTAGCCTAAAAAACAAAAACTAAAAAAAAAAATAGTTTAGCCAAAACAGCAAGCATGTAGCTGAAAAAATAGCTTAGCTTCAAAATAGCCTAGAAAAACTGAAAAAAACCTAAATTAGCCCAAACAGCTAGCGAGTAGCTAAAATATTATCTTGAATCCAAAATAGTCTAAAAAAAGCCTAAATTCGCCAAAACAGCTAACATGTAGCTGAAATAATATCTAAACACTAAAATTGCCCAAACAATCTTAGTAAATTCCAAAATAGCCAAAAAATCTATCAGAATGGCAATTTTTAAACCTTTATAACCATAACTTTTTAACATAAAAATAAATAACAAAAAGGCAGGAATACAATAAATCAACTTAAACCTTAAATAACTTTTAATATTTTACTCTCCATAAAAATATATTTTGTAGAAATTATGACAGTTAGAAGTTTAAGATAATATGGACCATTATTAACAATGAAATAAAATGATCTTGAGGGTCGGAATGAATCACCCGGAGGGCCGGATCCGGCCCCCGGGTCCTGACTTTGACACGTGTGCTTAAAATGCTGATATCTCTGAGTAATAAAGACATGAAGACAGAAATACAATCTTCAGTGGTGTATTCCCTCAGATAGATGCACACAGCATCTCCGACCTGACAGGAGACCGTGGAGCTTTACATCCTGTTTAATGACTGCTCCTTCTCCCTCTTCATTAAGCCTTATCAACCTCTCTGGCCTAATCTCTCTGATATTAGTGTCTGGTCTCCACCACCTAAGTGACTAGCTGGCATTCATTAGCGCTGCGTTTTAGCTAAATCAATCAGGGCCGCGTTTTGTCCGCCAGGCTTTCTTAAAATGTCATCCTCAAACTTCTCACAATCAATTAAGCTGGAGATTAATGAGGCCAATTTGCTGCCAACACGTTAGCCGTCCTTGTGCGGCGGAAAAGGCAAAGCACGCACAGGCGAACACGCACTGACTCACAGCTGCAGACACACAACCGCACACAGCACACACAAGCTGGACTGAATTCATTTAAAAACCGCCGTTGTCGCATTTCGCGGTACGAAAAAAACAAAACATTTTCCGAAAATGAGATGTAGGGAGAACATTTGGAGCATAAACAGATGTAGAGGTTTCTATGCTCCTTGTAGTGTCAGAACGTCTGTATGTAGAACAGACGGGATCATGGGAGTTCCACTCATGACTTCAGCGCAGCAACTTTAAATGATTTTATTCATGAATTACTTGATTAAAGTCCCTCCCTGATGTTCTTGTGTCATTTTTCTGATGAGGAAGGACATAAAGAGAAAATTAACCTCAAAACAAATGTTTGAGTATTTTTATATTCAAATTGTTGTGAATCAGGAGGAGATTAAAAAGTTGGAAATGGAGCAAACACAGAAAGTTTGCTCCATTCTGAGGGATCCACTTGCAAACAAATAATCTTTGTTTTCCTGGTCTGAGCTGGAATCTGGATCAAAACTGTACAGCTGGATAACTGATATATATCTGTCACACCTGTTGTAAGTTAGTGGGACATGGTGTGGACTCAGTCATAGCTGACAGGAAGAGGGGGTGTGATTGTCCTGTGCCAACAGACACGACTCAGAGTTGAATTTCTAATCAGCTTCTGCCGCTCTACAGAAACTATGTCCTAGACAACAAGTTTTGGGTTTTTGGCCAAAAATGGCAGAATCAAAAAACAAAACACAGGAAACGCTTTGAAAATCGATCAAAAGACGATCAGATTGGAAATTTAAACTGAAATGTTTAGAATGAAGTGAAACATGGAGTCCAAAAGCTTCAATTCTTAGTAAGAGTATCTGTCTAATGTTAAATTAACTTGTTAATTATTTTGAGAATATTTTTATAAATCTGAATTCTCTAATATTTTGGGTTTTCCAGCATTTCCTGTAACGTGTCAAACACTTTACTTATAAAATATTCATGTTTTTATCACGTTTCTTTTTCCTGGAAAAATGACAATTCGCTTTCAGATGTCAAACATGAGAACAGAAGATCCCAGAGCTGGAAAGACACGGGTTCAGGAGCTATTTTCAAATCCCCTGCAGGAATCAAGGGTTTCTCCTGCTTCTTGTTGTTTTAGTGGTCAGTTTAATGAGCTGCTGCTATGTTATCATGTCTGGACAGAATATAATACAATTAAATAATAATTTGGCCTGGCACACGGGTCCCCACTCGGTATAGATTCCAGTTACACAATTAATAAATGTGTGTGATAAGAGTGTTGTTTAATTCATTAGTGATTTGTGCGTCAATTACGTCGTTTTAATGTGTTATGTGCCCCATAAACATGATATAAAAGTGATACATCGGTGGTACATGCGTGAAAAGTCCGTCCGACAGACGTGGATATCCTTGAAATGGTCGTGGAAAGCCAAAGTTGGCATGTGCATCTCGCAAAAACATGCACTATTGTGTAAGATTTATAGAATAGTTGCATCTGATATATACATATTACATATTAAATGCATACATATATTACACATAAAGAGAATAATTCTCAACTGACCAAAAATTTTGTAAAACTGAAACTCAAATTGACGTAAAGACCTTTCAGCCGAGACCGTCGACAGACATCTGTGCACAGCCCCTGGCTCTGGGCTGCATGGCGCCCTATAGGCGAAATGTGATTTTTGAACAAGGGGCCAAATTCCAAAACGCCCCTCAGGTCGTGACCTTGACACACGTGGTCTACAGGCTCACTGGGTTTCTCAATGACCTTAAACTTCATGTTCTGTACAGGTGTGTCCATCATCACCCGCAGACAGTGTGACTGAGGCTTACGTCTGATCCAGTGATCCTTTGGGCTTTCATAAGCAGGAGGTCGCCGTCAAACCTGAGCTTAAATTCATGTTGGTGGAGTGTTGTCAGTAGTGAGGAGAGCAGCTGTGCTGAACGAGAAGAGACTCTGGAAAGGAGGAAGTTTGTTGGGAGGGGCCCGACTGCACATGCGCAGAGAGAGGACCAGCGCAAAACACAAATATTATTCCAATTTGCTTTATCTAAACTCTTTTTTTGCAATAAAAAGTTTTAAGCCCCGCCCCTTTGTGATGTAATTTCCTCTTGAGCATTTTTTCATCTTTTATTGCAACACATATTTTTGATTTTGACACTTTTCCAACCAAATGCACAGAATGCTTGTGTTATTCGAGATCAACTTTACTTATCCCTGCAGGGAAATTCTATAAAATATGATCAAATATAAAAATGAAATAAAATATAAAATTTGATCACACCTGTGGGTGTTAAAGTTTGTGAGTAGGGGTTGTATTTATACATGTGTTGTACGGTAACCATGGTGACACAGTTAAAGATTCAAAGCCATTGTCGATTCTGTAAACACTTTTGAGCATGATATTTGCACATCGGGCACTAAAATGTCTTGAGAGGAAGAAGGAAAGAGGAAAACATGGTCCTGGGGGGTTCGGAGGGAATTCAGTGCTTTGGGATTTTTGTGACTTTGTCCTTTAAAACTTCAGTCATCTCTTAAATGAAGAAGTAGCTCTTACTTAAACAGTACAGTCAAAACATAGGATGCATTCTAAAGCAGAGCCCCCCCCATGCCTCCTGGGGGGGTGGTTTATGTCCTCCCTCTTCCAGGTGAGAGCAGCTTCTCATCTTTTATGCCACTTCGCATCTGAACACCAGATTTAATCTGCCTTTGGATCCGCCTGGTATCGTTGTCATAGCGATTCTCCGGGGATTATAACAAGATGTTAGGGGACGCGTCGTCTCTGGAGCTGCAGGATGGAGACACCGTGTTAACACGCACTCTGCTCAGCGCGGTGTGGGTGAACGCACAGCAGCTCATCTTGTTCCAGCCCGGTGTTAACACTCATGCATGACAACATGATGTGCACGGAGGCGGAAGGAAGAGGGAAGCCGGTCGTCAAGGCGACAGCGACTGTCTGCGGTTTATAGCAGGAGCGTTGAAGAAATGAAGAACAGATGCGTCTGTGGTGGCAGGAGCTTCAGGAGTCCAGAGTGACGGCAGTTCGGACACAGCGCACTCGGATGAGCAGCTTTTATCTTCCCACACTCCTCTCCCAGGGGGCCGGGCTGGATGTGGACCATCTACTGCTTAGTGATGCTCTGATGCTCTTCAACAAGAGGATGATGACCTTGAAAATGCATCCATCAAACTAAAGTCAGACATCAGAACGATGCATCCACCTCCAGGGAAATATCAATAAGAGATGTCTGTTTCAGTAATTTGGCTAAAACAGACAAATGATGAATGAATGCAAAATAAATGTATGTTTTATGATGATCACAAAAACTTAAAAACATTATTTGAAGTCAATAAATTAATGAATAAAAGCCCCCTACTCTTCTAGATGACCTGTATTTATAGAAGACCACAGAACTAATAGCTGTTCCAAACATCATCTCCTAAACCATAGAGTGGAGGGCTAAAAGGGTCACCACTGAAGTATGGAAGCGTTTGTGACTCATAATTCAAAATAAAAGTCCAAATTGGAAATGCTTTTTCATTTTCACGATGTACCTGCATTACCTGTCTCTTAAATGAAATTAAAAAGCAATTATCAGAATGGCTTTTTCTTTTTTTCTTCAACACCGCTCATTTTGTACCTTAATTAAAATAATAAAGAAAATTGCATTTTATTTTCAAAAAGTTCTTTCATAATTTTGTACCAAAATTCAACAAGAAATATCAAATTTGAAAATTAAAATACATAAACAGAAATACTTTTCCATTTTCACAATGTAACTGCATTACTCGGCTCTTAAATAAAATGAAAAAGGAATCCTTAGAACGGCGTTTCCATTTTCTTCTTTATCACCTCTCATTCTGTGACATAATTAAAGAGACAGAGCCAATGAAGACTGCTTTTTCATTTTCGCCTCCCGCCACTCACAAAGTGTCTCATAAATCAGTTTGAGTCAGCAGTTTCAAGGGATGCACCACGATGACGTCTGCGTTCGCTAATCCTCTGCTTTGGTTTGTGCTGTCAGCAAACGACATGCCGTTCTTATTGACTTATATGGAAAAAAGGAAGGAATTGGAGGAAAAACAAACTCAAAGCTGAGATTCATTTTTTCAACTACAATTAACTGGTGCCGCTTTCCTCCTTCAAAATCTGCTGGAATTATATTGATCGTGTTGACGGTTGAAAAGTTGAAGTAAATTAAAGAAGATCCTAAGGACGCCCCACACACAGATGGATCCTGGACATGGACTTCCACTGTCACACTCAAAGCGAACTCCAACGGATCTCTGATCAACTACCATGTTTGTAATTGTCGTTTTCCTTTAGGAATCAGGGTGGAGAAAGAGAGGAGAGGGTCAGAGTCCAAGCTGTTGGAAAGGATTCGTGTCATCTGGTTTTGGTACACTCAGCCTGATCGGGTCAGCACAGCATCTACCAGGAAGTCTTTGTTCTTCTAATGATGGATTCACACCGAATGGGGTAGGCGCGGCAGAGGCGTCAAGTTTCAATGTCAAGTCAATGTAAAGATGCGGTAAGATGCGACGCGGCGCAATTTGGGCATCATGTGCGGCGAGTGCATAAACCAATCAGGGACTCAGGTATGGGCACATGACGTTTTTGTGACTAGATCAAAGGGTAGAAGCAGAGATTCAACATGGCGGCGTGATGGAGGATTTTTGTTGTGAACTTCAGTCCATTTTCTAAACCCACTGGTGTTGCAGGATTGACAGAGGTGGTCCCGGTTACTGTCGGCGAAAGCAGGATACACTCTGGACAGGTCGCCAGCCTGCCACAAAGCTGCTGGAGCTGGAGTGATCACTCCCACGAGGCAAGCTAGCTCCCCGTAAGACAACATAGCAAGCGCCGCCACCCAGGGTCCAACAGAGCTAGAATGCACCACGGCACTGGCTGTCGGTTCCTGGGCACCGTGGAGGTTGGCTGCCCGCGCCGCAATGGCTGCAATTGATCCCCTGATTTGGATTTTTATTTATCCTCACTTGAGAGATGCTCAGACTGGACCAGACAGACGGAAGCAACGTTCAAAACAGACATAATCCAGGCACAAAACCATATAAACACAAGCTACTCGCTCAGCATCATCTATGTTTTCCATGATATGGCAACAAATGAATTCCAGAACAACTTTGGTGGTTGCTCCGCGGCAGGGGCGTCCAGGCGTTAAGCAGTAAATTTGACAGGCGTCAAAAGAGAGGCGGCAGATGCAAATGTGACATGCCTGCTGTATTAGGTGTGAATGCACCATAATACTTTCTCTGTTTACCAGCTTCAAGAAGATGCTGCCTTCAGCTTTTGTAGGATTTGGCTCAGTCCATGTCAGTGGTCCTGGTTTCAGAGCCCCACTGACCCCATAGAGATCTCAGTAAACCTACCTGACCTGAAGAGGGCTTGTAGCACCCTGAAAATCTACAAATCCGTGAGCTTATCAAGTCTACACTTTTCAGAGGTGCAGTATTTCTAAAACAAAATGATCTTTAACCAGTTCTGAGAAATATTAGCATTTCTGAGATCCAGAGAAGCTGTTTTTCCAAAGGTCTCATCTTCCTCCCAACTGTTGCTAATTTAGCACACGCCTTGTTTGCTGGAATCTGTGATGTCAGCATACTGTGGGAGAATCATCTGCTGAAGAGTTTGGACCTTCTGATGCTCTGAAATAATCCATTCTCATACTTCTGCTCTGGCCAGAGCTCTTCTGCTGTCGTGGTCTGAGGAGCCAGTGAGGTCGTGTGCAGACAGAAACACTGCTGATTTGATGAAATTACATTTATAGCGCTGCTTTAGTTGTAATTACTTTTTCTTATCAGTAAAACTTTTCTGTCAGTATTCTTGAACGTGATAAAGGGATAAAAAAGGGATTTTTCCTGAGCATACACCCACTGATGCTCGATTATATGAGGTGCAAACACACACACACAACCTTGATGCACACATTTAAACATGCGCAAGAAATGTAAACACACTTGCAAAGAGGGAATACGAACAAACACGCACGAGCAGATTACCAGACTTTATCAGCTGTGGCATCACATCTGCCTGGTTGTGATGTTAAAAGCTCAGCCTTTGGGCTGTATGTTAAACAGATAAGGAGTGGAGCATGTCAAGGATTAAAACTGCAAGACACACATTTACACACCCCACCCACACACACACACAGAAACCCGAGGGAGGCAGCAGCGATAACCCAGACATTATCATACTTTCATAATTCCGTTTAATAATTCAGTTGCGTCTTAGCAGCAACTGGATGTTTAGGAATAATTGAAGTCGTCTTTGGTGAAAAATCGGAGAGTGAATTAAGAGGAATCACTCAGCTAATAATATGAAAGTACATTATGTAGAGTAATTTAGCTTCTGAAAAGCTCAAAGGCAAAAACTACGAAATAATTCAAACAAATTGCTGTAAAATCCTCATTCTGGGTGAAAAAGGCCTTTGACGGAGTTTGGGATGTGCTATAACATTTAGGAGATTTAGAAACATGAAACAGAGAGAGAAAATTAATTAGAGCAGAGTGAAAGGGCGGCAAACTCTTCCATGAAAAGAAAAGGGTTTTAAAAAGTTGGTTACATTCACATCTTTACTGGTTTAACAAAACTGAGGAGGTGCTGGAATAACTCACAAAGATAACTATTAAAGGGACCCAAACAGGGCAGCTGGAGGCTGACTCCACCCTCAGCCCAGATTTGAAAAATGAAAAAAGGGGGCGGGGGTAGTGGAGCTGGACAGAGCGGCAAAAGTGTGGGTTGGATCTATGATTGACAGGTTAGTTTTATGTAGTGTATGCTGGGTCTTCAATATGGAGAGTGGTTTTGCTGCATCACATGTGTGTTGTCCGCTGTGATGCTCTCGGTCATTTTTACCTAGAATGTCTCAATCCAAACAGAATTTTTCAAAGATCAATTTCTTTCATTTTAATACTACTTTATAACGTTTAGGATCAATTTGATTGACAATATACTTCAAACGGATTGATCTGGTTGGATTGTGAGAAAATAAATCGATTTATCGCTTAAGCCAATTAAACGTTACACCCCTAAAAAACATGATCTGACAAATAAATCACAAATAAAAGGTTAAAACGTCAGCAAAAAGCTAGTCTATATAAAATCATCTTAAACACCAAAATAAACAAATGTTACTGTAACTATGCTAACTCTCAACCTTGTTAGCAACACATGAACAAAAAACTCATACCGCTAAAATAAATGTTACTGTTATTAAGCTAACTCTCAACCTTGTTAGCAACAGATGAAAAGACACACTGATACTGCTAAAACTAACGTTAGTGTGACTATGCTAACTCCTAACCTTGTTAGTAACCCCCCCACCACCCCCCACCCCAACACACACACACACAAACACTGCTACATGCTAGCTGCATTAGCATAATAACCATAACCTCCAACCTTGTTTGCAGTAGATTTCTGGACTATAACATTGCAGATTTTAAGTTCCCTCAATAGTCCATAAAATACAGTAGACATCATTCTACTAGATTATTTGAGACTTTTGGAAGAAAAAAGATTAAGCAAAGAACTATTTAAGAAATGATTTGTAAATGTTACACTGGCTTTGACTTTAGGCTAGAAGTTAATTAATTTTAAATTCTAACATAAAACAGACCAGGGATTCTAAAACCATTGTTGATGTGATACTAAACTGGACATAAATTCTAAACTCTTTAGAGTGAAGAATGTCTATAAATGCTTGTTTTGAGAAGCGATGGTTTCTGTTGATCCAAACAAAGAGTTCTTGGTAGAGTTTTAGCCGACAGCTTATTCCTGAAGATCTGCAGCAGACTGAGCCGCAGAAACTCTCTGAGTCCGTCTGTGGATGAACTGAATGAGCAGAAGAAGAATGGAGAGGATGACTGCAGTGTTCCCTCCCCCTGTAGGAAGCAGCCGCCCCCCTGCTTTCAGCAGGAGTGACCTTAAAGCTCTACTGCAGCCAGATCTCTGGGACAGCTTCTTCAAGTATACAGCGTTCCCGCCTGATCCATCATCAGACACACGTGACGGACACTTTTAGACACTTGGAAACATTCCTACCTGCAGAATGTGGCTACCCAGGTGAGGTTCGAAGATCTCTGAGGCAACGGCGCTGGGACTCCTCCTCCTCTGAGAACCGATAGCTGAACACAAACGTGCACACAGGAGAAGAGAGAAAGCACAGGACAGGACAGGAGAAGACCGGTGAGACTCGGACACATTGATACGAGCAAAGCTGCACACACACACAAACACAGATTCACACACACACAATTATACAGCCTGGCGTGACAAACACACATGGCACAGGACAAGAGGAGCCGGTGAGGTGAGCGTTAGTGCAACAGGTTAGCACGGTTAGCTGCACTCACTGCACTTAACCCAAGAGTTAGTTCTGGTGAGGTAGTTCAGCAGGTTAGGTCAGCATTTGAGACGAGAGCCCACAGACCGCTCCTCACGGTCTACAGTCTGCAAAGGAGCACCTCTCACAGACTCCTTTTACCACAAACATCGTTATAGTTTGAATGAAAAGAACAACTCAGGTTTTCAGGGCGAGCTGAAGGGAAACAGGCTGACATGTTCCTGGTAAAGCCTCTGCTGAGCACATCCATATTTAGGAAAAGCCTCAAACCTTTCCAAATATAGGATTCTGGAAACCCTTTCAATTCCCCCAAAATACCTTTATTTTATTCATATTTTCCTATGTATGGAACTGGGGAGTAAAGTTTGTAAAAGCAGAGGAGTGTCTCGCCGGACAGCATGGTGAGGCGTTCAAGAGCAAAAAGAGAGGAAACAATAAAAAAGATGATTTATTTATTCATTTTTATGCAATATTAAGAAGCAGATTGACCAAAGTGTTTAGAGGAAAAGCCTTCTCAGTGAAGTTTTTGTTCTTTGATTGTAAAAACTCAAATGTGCATATATGTCTATTAAATATTTTAATAAGCAAAATTATAATTGATTTGATCAGAAAGAGAATTGACATGCCTCATTTTCCTGAACAACCTTCAGATTGTCTTTTAAAATATATAAGATCCTTTCAAAAGAACAGAAAAACAAATGTTTTATGGAGCAGAAGTTCAATCTCATACCTTTGTTCTGTTCCACTCTGGCTGCCTTCAGTGTTCAATAGAAATAAAACCTAGATTACCTGTGATAATGCTCGTGTGAATGCATTTTGCTGAAAGTAGTCAGTGAAGATGCTGAAGCTTTTTGCTGAAAATGGTGACACAATTTACTTTAATTGCTGAGGGGATTTACTGAAAATGCAAAAACTATTTGCAAAATGTTAAATTTGCTAAAAGACTGGAAATTTCATTAAAGAACTATGAAACACCTTCTGAAAAATTTGTAGTGAGAATGCTTAAAAATCCCTAATAAATGCCAGTTTTGCAAAAATATTCAGTGTGTTTGTTAATATTAGCTAAACTCCGAATTATCCCAAAAAATCTCAGTAGATGACAAATTAACCAAAAAAGCTAGTTTGTTGCTTAAATACTTGCTAAACTCCAAAATAGCATTAAATTCTTCAGTGAACTAAATCAGTCAAAACTGTTAGCATATTGCTAAAATAGAAGCTAAACTCTAAATCAGCCTAAAAAACCCCAGTAAAAAACAATTTTGCCAAAAACGTTAGCATGTTTTTTAAAATATTATGTAAACTCCAAATTTTAAAACACATACGTTAAAGGATTAAACATATTAGCTCAAGAACATTGTTAAACTTCTGTTGTTAATCTACTTAAACATTTGAAATTTGAAGATTTTCTCATTTATTTCTTATAGGGCATATTTTGTTCAATATTTTAAAAACTATAATGTTTATGAATACCAAAAATACACGCAGTAATGTTCTGAACGAGCTGAACATTTTGATACAAAGATTACTGAAATCACTGAGTGTGATTGAGCTTTTATGAGCTGATAAACGTACGGAGAGGAGCAGGAGAATCACTTGTGACACAACAATAGAAAGCACACTTTCATAAGTTGAAACAATAACTACACATTATGTTTTGTTCAAGCACAGGTATGAGCACCAACCTGACTTAGCGCCCGGTGCAGACCCCCCCCCTTCATGCTTGGTTTCCCTCCTCATCATGGTCTCTGCTTGTGAGTTTAAACACATTTCTTTCTTTTTTACAGTCCAGAATTGAGGCGTTCGGGTTCATTTGTTTGGGTTTTTGTCAGGTTTCAGTTTATTCAGTCTGCTGCCTCTGAGCTTCCAGCAGCCGCTGCAAACCATGACAGGTCATCAGGTCCGTGCACGCTGCACATGAAGCCCCTGCAGGTGTTTCCGTTAGATCAGGAGTTCTCAAAGTTTTTGTAGTGGGGGGGCAAAATTAGGAACTCAACATGAGACTGGGGGTCAATTGTGGTGATAAAACTTAGTCAGAAAAATGTTGTTTTATACAACTTTAATGACCAAGTGTCATTTGTACAGTTAACAGAGCAAGATTTGAAACACTGTTTTAACTAATCATCAGTTTAGGTCAACATCAGACCTGTGTGATGTCTCCGTGAGCTACTTTCAGCATACATTCTTTTGTAAACTCGCCGTCACTGAAGAACTTTCTACGCCGGTGTTGTGCCAAGGTACGTTCCGCCTGCCAGAATTTGTTTCCCAGCTCTCTGGTATTGTCGATTCTTTTGGTGATGCTCATGTTTTGTCCTAAAAAGCGTTAAAAGAAGGTGGATGATTACACTATAATTTATTCTGGTTTATTGTCATATTTCCATATTTTTCTACATATTCTACAGAAAACAACAACAGCTTTTTGTGTTTCAAAAATGCCTTTGTTTGACTAATTTAGAATAAAAAAATCCAATTTATGAAAGCGTCTTTATAATGGGAGCATGTAACAATTACCAAACTAGAAAGGTTGCATTACCTGTGATAATGCTCGTGTGAATGCATTTTGATGAAAGTAGTCACTGAAGATGCTGAAGCTTTTTGCTGAAAATGGTGACACAATTTACTTTAATTGAGGGGATTTGCTGAAAATACAAAAGCTATTTGCAAAATGTTAAATTTGCTAAAAGACTGGAAATTTGTTAAAGAACTGTGAAGGAATGCTGAAGTTGATCTAAAAAATTGGTAGTAAAATTGCTTAACACTAGAATTCCTAAGCCTGCGCAAATTTGTGCAGGGAAGAGTTCCCCCCCTCTAGTCCGAGAGCCCATTGTTGTGTCATGGTGGGTCAC
>NC_050533.1:23880484-23917771 GCF_002922805.2 Oryzias melastigma
TTTGAAAAAAAAACAAGTAGTGTGTTGCCTAAATACTAGCTGAACTCCAAAATAGTCAAACTCTTTAGTAAACTAAATTAGTCAAAAACGTTAGCATGTTGCCAAAATATTAGCTAAACTCCAGATTAGCATAAATAACCTTAGTAAATGCCAAATTAGCCAAAAAGCTAGGTATAAATAGGTATAAAATAAGTATAAAATATTAGTTAAACTCAACATTTTTTTTTAAATATCACACCTCATAAATATATTTAAAGTCTTGTTGCTAATCCTAAAACTTTGATAGTTTAAGACTTTCTCATTCATTTCCTATGGAGCATACTTTGCTCAATATTTCAAAAAGTACAAAATGCCAAAAAAAAAAAAAAAACGTATGGAAGGGGGAGGGAAAATCGCTGTTAATGAATAGTTAAACAAGTAATAAATAGTTGTTGGTTTTACAGTAAATATTTTGGGGGCACAGATTCTGGCAAGCTGGATCAGCAGCAACCCAACAGAATCCGTTCCCCCTCTTGTTGTTTTACATAGAAAATGTGGGGAAAAAATGCGATAATCATCGATTATTATTTATTGAGGGCCACAAAAAGTCCTCCTGCGGGCCGCCATTGGCTGAGAACCCCGCGTTGGATGCTGGGATGCAGCCTCACAAACGCCTGACGTTTTCTGCTGCCACGCCTCTCCATCGTCTCCCAGCAGTTGGAGATGAAGCCGCTCATTAGTGATGGAAAGGACGCGCTCTCCTCCCCCGTCTCTTCCTATCCCGTCTAAACTCTCATCCTTCATCACTGCTTTATCATTGGGGAGGGACGGAGATCAAAGATGGAAAGATGACAGACAAAGAGGCAGAAAAGGAGAGAAGGAGCTGCTTTAGGGCTTTTTCAAAATTTCACCCTCAGGGCAGAACTTTCACTGCAGAGAAAAACAGAGAACAGCAGCCAGAAGGAGAGTGTGGTGGGGTGGGGGTGGGGGGGTACCTGCCCGCAGGTTAAACTGTCCTTCCTACTTGAGGAAAGTCAGAACCAGGAGAACCGAGGCTTAGCAGGCGAGTCACTTCAACCAAACGAGCCGTTTGCAGCCAGAAGACGGCCGCCATTATCCTGCACATGCACGCCCACGTGCACACGCAGGGGAAGACGGGTAGACAGTCCAGCATTAAAGCAAACTATGAGAGATGCTTTTTTTTCTGCCCTCAGGAAATGTTTCCTTCTGCGCCCCCCGGCCTCCCCACAGACGCTGTTAGAGCAAATTTAAAGCCAGCAGCACGTTCAGGCTGGCATCAGCAGATGGAGATTCCACCACTTCCTCATTTCAGGAACATGTTCTGAGAAGGCGGAGCAGGAAGCTCCAAAACTCAGACGGAAATGGGTTTTCTAGGGGGAGGCAAATCCAGTCCTGTAAAATCTGCAAAACGAGAGAAAGAAAAGAAGAAGACGGAAAAGGAGGAGAATGAAAAAAAGTATTTAGGTGACTAAAAGAAAAGAATCATTTTGAACTTTATCCTCTCAAAGTTTAAAAAAATGGTTTAGGATTATGCGCTTGTTTAGTGGTATTTTTCCAGCTTTGAATAAATATTTCTATTGTTTTCAGCTATTAATTTCAGCATCTTCAGTGGCCAAATTCAGTTTACAGCATTCACACTAGCATTATCACAGGTGATGCTATATATCTTCTTCTTCACCATTCGGCTTATCCCTTTCGGGGTCGCCACAGCGATTATGTTAAAAAGTTACAGTTTTAATGTTTTAAAAATGTAGTTTTAGAGTGTTGAATAAATGTTTATCCTGTTCAGCCCGTGACCTAAGGTGTGTCAATGTCAAGGTGTTCTAACGAAATCAAAATGTTCTAACATCATGATAGAATGCCCTGGCAAGAAACAAACATCTTGTGGCTTCTAACTGGGTATAGACTTTGCTCATTAAATGTCACTGATGAAAACAATGGAGGAAATGTATAATTTCTATCACAGCTACACAATGAAGCAAACACAAAGCTTTGCAGCAGAAATTTTTGGAGGTTCAGGTTCCAGGATTATAGAGGTCAACGGATTTCAACTCACAAGCGGCTGTGTAAAAATGAGGAAGAGTGGTCTGAGGATGAAGGTGACATCTCTAATAGGCTCCACCCCCATGACCTCAAAGAAAAGCAGTAAAACGCTGCATCAGCGAAATCTGTTGCAGCATTAAGCCCTCGGGTCAGAGTGGACCCAGATAGGAAGAACTGCAGAACTCTTCTGGATCGGTTCCAGCTTGTAAGGTAGGGGTGTCAAACTCAATCACACAACAGGCCAAAATCCAAAACGCACATCAGGTCGCGGGCCGAACAGGATAAACATTTACTGAACACTCTAAAACCTACATTTTTAACACTTTTAAACAGTAACTTTTTAACATAATTACAGTATTACCTATATATATAACATTACCTGTGATAATGCTAGTGTGAATGCTGTAAGATGAATTTGGCAGCTGAAGATCCTAGAGCTGATAGCTGAAATCACTAAAGCTGATAGCTGAAAACGGTGAAGCTAATAGCTGAAAATGCTTAAGCTGATAGCTGAAAACACTGAAGGTGAAAGCTGAAAACACTGAAGCTGATAGGTGAAAGCACGGAAGCCGATAGCCAGCTATAATATCAGCTAAATGTCAAATTAGCCTAAAAAAAAAGAAAACAAAAAAAACCTAGGTTAGCCAAAGCAGCTAGTAAAAATAGCTAAAAAAAAACGCTAAGATTAAAAATATCCTAAAAAACTGAAAAAAGCCTAAATTTGCCAAAACAGCTAGCATGTAGCTGAAATTTTAGCTAAACTCCAAAATAGCCTAAAAAATTATAGTAAATGCCAAAATAGTCCAAGGAGTTAGCAGAATGGCAATTTTAAAAACTGTAACGTTTTAACATAATTATAAACAATAAAAAGGCAGGAATATTATTCCAGAATAAATCAACTTAAAATAACTTTTAATATTTTACTCTCCTTAAAAATAGTTAGAAAAGTTAGAAATAAGCACAAGATAACATCTGGTAATTAATAGCAATGACATAAAATGATCTGGAGGGCCGAATAGAATTCCCCAGAGGGCCGGATCCGGCCCCCGGGCCTGGACTTTGACTCATGTGCCGTAAGGTGTTTGTCCTCTTCAAAGCTGAGAGGTCTGAGCGTGTGTCAGCGTGGATGCAGGTGGACTGAGGGCTTTCTTTGGTAAATCATGGACTCCGTGCTCAGGATGACACTACAGCGTTCCCGGCGTGGAAACAACCAGAAACTCCTCTGCAGCCGCTTGGACATGAGGAGACTTTCAGAGCTCTGTGCTTCATCTCTGCTGCCTCTCCACTTAGCTGAGATTCAGCCATAAGAGTTTGAGTCAAGGACAGCAGAGGACGGCG
Source organism: Oryzias melastigma (assembly GCF_002922805.2). Lineage (NCBI taxonomy): Eukaryota > Metazoa > Chordata > Actinopteri > Beloniformes > Adrianichthyidae > Oryzias > Oryzias melastigma. The sequence goes on from NC_050533.1 coordinate 23,883,866, forward strand.
TGTCGCAGAGAGAAACCAGGGAGGAAGAAACGATGACATGAAGGGTCAGGAAAAGGGAGGAGCACAATCTGTAAAAGCCCGTAAATATCAATGATGGCTTCACTATGAAGGAAAGCTGTAAGAACAACAACAAAATAGTGAAATTAAGTAAACACAACTTCAGAAGTCTATAAATAAACCTGATCCTCTTGGTGTGGGAGGGGTGGAGTCACCACTGCAGCATCAGCTAATTGATAAAATAACGCCTGTTTCATATCAGAGCTTCATTTGTTGTCAGTGTTTCCAAAAAAGAAGGTGAGAAAATAGGTAAAAATTGGTTGAAATATTTTCACTTTGTAGGGAGGAAACAACGTGCTAAACCAAAAAGAAAAGAGAGAGAGTGTGTGTGCAATCTTTGAGAGAAATACGTTTTTTTAACCAACAACCTTTAAAAGTTTCCCTCTTCTTCAAAAGCATAACAAAGTGATCTGGAGGGTTGTGGGTTCCAATCCCAAACCTTACAGTGCATCCTTGGGAAAGTCGTTGCATTAAGATAAATTAGCAACAACAAAAGATGCATCGATCTTTGACTGATGGAATGAGGAGTAAACGTTTCTGACGGGCCAGAAGGAAATGAGAGAAGGAGGAGACCTGGGAGGTGTGGTCTGCCTTTCAGGACTCCCTCTGTCTCAAACAGGCTGACATTCAGTGAGGCGAGGAGGTGTCGACACCGAGGGAATACAGGGAGCAGACAGTAATTAGGAAGCAGCCTACTGTACTGCACACACACACACACACAATCAATGTAATTCAGCACAGGTCCCAGTGCCCCGATGGTGCAGAGTACAAACCCATGAATACACACACAGAACGCCTGAGGATCATAAGCTCTGCACACACACTCTCTCTCACACACACACACACACACACACACACACTGGGGTACAGTAATTAAGTTGCAGGCTGCTGTGTGGGGGGAGCTGGACAGCCGCAGTGGGGGTGTTCCTGGACCAGCAGCAGTTAGGATTAACAGGAGTTCACCTGCCACAGCTGAGCGCCCTCTGCTCGCTCACATCTTTCTTTCTCGCCTTTCCTCACGTGTCGCAGCAGCTCCGCTAACACGAGGACTGGACCGGGCTTTCTGGGGTCCATTCGGTTAATGAGGCACTGACCTCCATTTAGGCAGAGACAATCGGTGGATCCAGAACCGGCGGGACACTCGACGGGTCTTTTAATAAACAGTAGTAAAGCGTCCAGATGGATCTTCTGGACTGTCAGCAGAACCACTTCCTGATCATCAGGGAATCGACTGAAAGTTCACTTTCAGATGCAAGAAAACATTCACACATAAGTTCAGGACCGTGAGGTTTACAGCGCCACCTGTTGGTCAGAACTCAAGCTAAAGAATCTCAGAATCAGCATCATTACCGGACGCTGATACCTGATCTCCCTCAGTACCAGACGTGAACCAGTGCCAGGTCAGGGTACCAATATTGGGTTAGGGTACCAATTTATGGAACTGGTACGGCCGCGATACCGGATACGGTACCAGCCCTGACCCGATGCCAGAAGCGGTACCCAAGGTGAACTGGGCCCGGACATGGTACCGGACGTTTCCCAAAACTTGGTTAGAGTTAGGGTCCCAATATTGGGTTAGGGTACCGGTACCGGTTTAGGGACCAGATGCGGTACTGGACTTGACCCTGTACCCAAAGTGAACCAGCCCTGGACGTGGTACTGGTACCGGCCCCGATACCAGATGCGGACCAGGCCTGACTTGGTACCAAACACGGCACACAACATGAACTGTGCCCGGACATGGTATCGAACATTTACTGTTACCGGTTTGGGGTTAGGATACCGGTACCGGCTCAATACCAGATGTGGTCCCAGATGGGATACCCGACTTGACTCGGTACCAGATGTGGTACCTGACGCGACCAAGACGTGGTACCAGGCGTGAACCAGTGCCTGGTACCAATTTTGGGTTAGGGCCACTGGTACTGGTTTAGGGTACTGATACTGGTTTAGGGTACTGGTACAGCCCGCAATACTGGATATGGTATCAGATTTGGTAACGGACCTGACATGGTACCAGACGTGAGCCGGGCCCGGACGAGGTACCAGACGCGAATTGGTGCTGGGTTGAAAAGTTAAAGAATGTTGTTGTGTTCACTGAATGTCTCTCATACCCCTGATGTAAATAACTTGAACATGTCTTTTCTGAAAATGCACGCCAGCACTTTTCTACCACTTACTCATCATTTAGTAAACCTGTGTATTAGACAATCTGTATTTCCTGCCATGTGGAAAACAGCCCTTATCCACCCTGTCTTCAAGTTGCAAATTTGAAGACAGGGTGGATAAGTTCAACCCCACTGATGTTTCCAACTACCGCCCAATCGCAATTCTTCCAATATTTTCCAAATTATTGGAAAAAATATTACATAAACAACTAATCATGTACCTTGAAAACAATCATCTGCTTAGTGACTTCCAGCATGGCTTTCGTCCTTCTCGTTCAACCCAGACAGCACTGCTGCTTTTTACAGAGCAGATTCGTGCATCTTTAAACAAAGGCCATGTAACAGGAGTCATATTCATAGATTTTCGCAAAGCTTTTGACACAGTTAATCACCAAATTTTATTAAACAAACTCAGTTCTTTTCATTTCTCCTTCTCAGCAGTAAACATGCTTGCATCCTATTTAAATAGAAGATCTCAGACTGTAAAAATTGGCTCGGCAACATCACCGACGCTGGAGTGTGACATGGGCGTTCCACAAGGCAGCATTCTGGGTCCTTTACTTTTTGTTTTGTACATAAACCAACTGCTCACTGTACTTCAATTTTCCAGCTCGCTCCTATATGCTGATGACACTGCTATTTTCCTGTCTGGTCCAAACACTGACATGATTAATGACGGACTCAACACAGATCTGCAGCATTTACATGACTGGCTAAATGAAAATCATCTGACACTCAACCCTAAGAAAACTGAATGTATGTACTTTTATTCATCATGCAGACAGTTATCTCTTGCCACCTACATCACCTTTTCTGGCCACAAACTCTCAGTTGTCTCTAACTATAAGTACTTAGGTGTTACTCTCGATTCTCACCTTACCTTTACTAACCATGTCCAAAACCTAACTAGAAAACTGAAGCAAAAACTATATGTCTACAGCAATATCAGACCCTATCTATCTCTTTCAGTTTTCAATATCTACCTTCATGCAATCATTATGTCTTCTATTTCATATTGTCTACCTGTTTGGTCACTCACAACCAATGAACTTCTACATTCAACAGCAAGACTTTACAACAGAGCCTACAAGATTCACCACAGGCTCCCCGGATGGACTCACCACTGCATAGCACTCTCACACTCCAACGCTCTAACATTCCAAGACTTCTCATTAAACAATGGACTCAGACTGTATCACCACATTTTAAATGGACATACTGCTGCAGCACTTACGGCAATGAACCCAAAACTCAGGTCTGAACATTCCACCAGATCCTGCACGGATGGACTTCTGCCTTTACCTGCTTTTCAAAACTCTTACGGACAGAAATCCTTTTTTTTTGTTTTTACTAAAGCTTGGAACAACCTCCCCCAAGACATCAAGGCAGCAACCACAAAAATTCAATTCAAAAAGAAATGTGCAGATCACTTAAAAGATATTTACACTTGTAATCACTGATGTGGCTGTTGACCCCCCTTCATGTAAAATCTGTGTTTTGTCTTTGAGTGTGTGATTGTTGCCTTCTGTCTTGTTGCGTATACTGTATGGTGTTTTTATGTTCTGTAGAGCAGGAACCCGCTGAAAACCAGTTTTGAACTGAGTCAGGCCCGATTGTTTTAATCTTTTCCTGTTTAATAAATATGATTGATTGATTGAATGTTAAAGATTATGTGTTTAAATGTCACCAGCGACGCCTCGGGTGTTAAAGGGTTGAAAGGCACTGAATAAATAAAAGAATTCCTCTAGAGCAGGGGTCTCAAACTCAATTCAGCCGAGGGCCGCTGGAGGCGGAGTCTGGGTGAGGTTGGGCCGCATCAGGATTTCCACAAGAAAAACACTGCTAAAACATTCCAGTGTTCTCAGATATCTTTATTTTTAACACTAAATAATGAATAAATAATGAACGTCGTGTATAGATATTTGTGTGTTGATTTATATATATATATATAAAATAAGGGTAGTTATGTCTGTTTGTGAATTAGTTTATATCGAAGATTAAACTTAAGATATATTGCTAGGGGGTAGAATTGAAAAAGTTTTTTAAACTTCTTCCTACTCCATTTCGAACTACATAATTGAGGTGTAATGTATTTATTTATAATTTATATAAAATTTTCTGTTGCTTTCTTGGTTTTTTTCACCATGTGCTTTGTATGTGTTGTTCAAAATAAAAAAAAAACAAACTAATAAAATAAATAAATACATTAAAAGATAAATAAAAAACAAATAAATTAGTAATAAATAAATAAAATAATAATAAAGACCATACAACAAATACATTACTGAAGAAACCACATATTGACTGACTAGAGAAAACTCATTATTTTTATTCAGTTTCAAATATCTGTATTAACAGATCCTCCTTCAGAGTGAGAGGAGTCCCGGTAATGAGAAAATCTTTGAAGGATTTCATTTTTGTAGATTTTTGTAGAACTCCTCACAGTAATTAAATTGGATCTGTGTCTTCCATTCATTGGAGGTGTGGGGTGCTCGCGCGCCGGCTGTATCAGCGCGCATTCGGGGGGGCTGCTTTCTATGGGGGTTCTATGCAAATGCGCGTAGCAGAATATCGGACTTCTACTCGCGTTTACATGGGCTGGAATGCGCACCGACACAGCCAGTGTGTGAACCTTAAAATTCCCAGACACGCCCATGCAGGTGCGAGTCAAGCTCAGAATCACATGTTTGACAGGCGGGAGCAGCGGATCGCCACGCGGTGAAAGAGGGCGGGCTACAGGTATGAGGCTCGGAGCTCGAGGAGCTCTGATTCAATAGGAACAGTCAGTACGTCAAAAAACGCATTCCTCGACATATTCTGTGTGTTCATTCTAAGACAGACATCCACAGACAGAGCTGGTAGCTCGTCTTACACGCAGCGACAGAAACACATTTTTTGACAAGCCGCGAGCAGCAAATTCCCCGCACGGGGCACGCGAATTTATCACGTGAATCGCGTTTGGTGCTTCATGGCTCCTCCTCCGCCCAGCTGATTGGAGGAAGGAATGAATGATAGACAGAGGCACTGGACAGCCCGCCGATGTCCCGCCTCCAGAGTCATATACCTCACTGTGATTCGTTCATTGGTTCGTTTAGCTCTGAACACAGCAACGTTCATTCATATCAGCCTTGCGGGCCGCACTAACAGTAATCTTTCACATGAAGACGGGGGCCGCAAATCATCATCCTGCCGGCCGCAGATGGCCCGCTGGCTGCGAGTTTGAGACCCCAACAAGATGAACCGTTTCAGCACCGTCTGAACGGACAGCTCCGCTGTGGCTACAAAGAGGGAAAAGGAGAAAACCTGGACATTCTGAATGTTTTATGTCGACTCTTACAAGGCAGAAAATTCAATGAGATTAGTCGTCACTTTGGATAAGTGTTGTACTTGAACCAGTAATCTGTCAAATAAATTAAAGTTATTAGCAAATCAAATGTCCACCACACAAATCCACCATAAAACAAGCTGATGTAATCGAATGAAACCTTTTCCAACAACAGTCTATCCTGAAGGTGATCTGCAACAAATTCAGATATTATAACTTATTGTACAATTTAAAAAAATAATTAAAAATAAAAATTAATAAATAAACTTCTGCCTGAGGTCTAGAATGAGTCAATCTCCTGAAGAAGAACAACCTCTGTGGCCTGCTCTGAACACCCATGATGCTTCATTTCAAAACAACCAAGCTAGAGACTGAATTTTTTTTTTTGCTTTTACTTTACATTACTCATATTTTGATCTGTAGTTGAACATAGCTGGTGTTGATGTGTTTTCATTTAATTTGTTTATTTATGTTTATCTTGTCCAGTCCAGGAGCCGAGCAAACAGAAAAGGCTGCATTCACACCGGGCCCGGAAATGTGCATTTGAGTGACCGCGTTCAATGAAGAGTCTGTGTAAACGCGTGTATATGTGGGTGTCTGGGTTGTTCCTTGCTTCCACACATTGCTATGCAATTTTTAAAGTCACTCTGCATATAGAAAGTGTTGTTTTGGAGGTGTTTGTTTGGTTTCTCAGTGCAGGCTGACTGTGGCTCCTCCCAGCTGATCTCCACCGTCTCCACAGCCGTCTGCATTCAGCTGGATGAGCGTGCTCCCTATTCAAGTTGAGGTCTTTCTTTGCAGAGGGTGAGCAGGATATTGTAGAAAAGCGAACAGGGATTTTTTTTTTTTTTTAAGTAAAGTGGAGTAAAAGACATTTGGAAAGTCAAGGGTTAGCTCTTGGAAGTCTCCAGCTCTGGACTCCGTTCTGGAACATCGGGAGCCGCAGTTTCAGGTTGGCTCTTTGATGGTGTGAGGAGATCGTTTCCATCTGCTCTCTTCAGACAAACGCTCTTCAGCGCAACGCTGAGAGGACGCTTAACAACTCCACTGTAATAAGATGCACATTATTACTCCATCGAGGACACACGAGAGCTGGGACAAGGAGGGCAGAGTGACATGATGACAAAATGAGTCAAGAGGACCTTCTGGAGATAATAGCCCTGATTATGGACCTGGGAGCTCGGCTTGTTAGGGACTTGGACATGGAGGCGACTGCACAAAGAATTCCGTGATCAACTGGTGATTTACTGGTTCTTCTGATTCAGAGAAGGCTGTCCAAATGTGAAATTGACTGTGAGATCCAACTGAAGGACCAAGAGATTCGGGACAATTCCATAATCCAACTTTGTGGGAACAAGATCCGTCATGACTGCAGATCAGAGCAGAAGGAAGGTCCAGAACGGACGACTGGTCGAGGGGCCCCTGGTCAAGATGGCCCCAGAAAAAATCTCAAGCCGGAAGGGGAAATTTTGCAACTTTAGCCGGTTGCGTAAGCGGAAATTACCTAAACTTTAGGAAACCCTTTCAAAAAGGAAATATTAATTTTTCACAACTATCAGCTTTTAAATGCGAATAAACTGTAACTGTCTAGCAGTTTAGTGTGAAAGACGACCTTCAAAAGTGACAGAGAAGGTTAATCGTTTATTTAATTTCTTTATGTTACAGGTACATAAAGCTAACCTAACTGTCCATCACAGATCCAAGCCACACCTTTGTAGGATTTTTCAAATCTGGGCTGAGAATGGAGTCAGCTTCCATCTGCCCTGTTTGGTTACCCTTAAAGCTGCAACGGGTGGACTGATGTCAAATTACACCCTATGGACTCTTTTAAGGCAAAAGGAGAAATAATGCAGGAAAGGTGCGTCTCCTGCTGCAGCTGTTTTGACGTTTCTCAGTTTGCTGGGGAAGTGATGAGGCTGCAGAAGCGCAGTGACACACACGCCGCTGTCACTGCAGCCATAATTGTGATGTTAATGAATATAATTATGAGGGGAAAAACAATCACTTAAATTAAGTACCTCATTAAAGAAAGCTTGGATAAAGTGACAAATGAAAACTTGAAGCCGTGTGTCTTCATCATCCAGCTTCTGTTTTCCTTCCGTGCAGGTCTCTCGCTGCTTCCTCCCGGTTTTCCTGATGCGTGTTTCCCGTCACAGTTTGGCGTGCGCCTCCTCCATTCCTGCTCCGTGACTCTGATGTCTGAGGCTCTGCAATCACCCGCAGACACGCGCGCACGGCCACATACGCTTTTGTGCAGATAGCGGAGTGTGACTTTGACTAATGTGATGCTGGTTCAGACACGTTGGCAATAATCGATTATCATCGCCGCTCCACAGAAGGAGAGCGCACAAACAGTCTCGTGCGTGTGCACAGCCTCTGCAGCTGCCATGAAATCATGGAAATGGAGAAAGAAAAAGTTTAGAAAGCAGGAAAAATGAAAGAATTGATAGAGGAGTGTACATTGTGAGAAACAGAGTTTACGTGTCCTCTGAGTTCTACTGTCCTTCATCAGATCAGATGTCTATCACTTTGTATTAAAACAAATCTGCTGAGGAGGAGATGCAGCTGCAGCTTTCATCACTTCCCTTTGTTTTAAATTAAAAATGGACTTTTCTGTCCATAAATGTTTTAGGTGTTTGAGTGCATATAGGTGTCTCATCGATCGCACAATAAGAAACACACAAATGACTGAGAATTGATGCAGATGTTTGATAGTGCAATCATGTAATGTTATGTATTTGTGAGTGTAACTTTGTGGGTTTTTGTAATTGTTTCTGTATGTTTGTGTATGCAAGTATAAAAGTTTGTGTGAACATTCTTTTGCATGTGTGTGTCTGTATATGTGTGTTGGGCAGGGGTGTCAAACTCAATCGCAAAGAAGGGGAAATTCCAAAACACACCTGAGGTCACGGGCTGAACAGGATAAACATTACTGAACACTCTAAAACTAAAACTTTTAAAACTTTAAAAATGTAACTTTGTAACATTATTATGAACTACCTGTGATAATGATAGTGTGAATGTTTTTATGAGTTTATCTTTTTGTGAGAGCTTCTTTTATTTGGAAAATAAGTTATTTGAGGTTCTGTTAAAAGAAAAAAACAAATTAAAATATAAGAAAAAAAAATCAGCTTTTGAAAGATGTTAGATTATTTTTATATGTTTGCTTTTGTTTGTGCCAAAAATTAACAAAACAAAAATTAGCTAAACTCCAAAACATCCTAAATAACTTAAAAAAACTAAATTGGCCAAAACAGCTAGCATTTAAATGAAATATTAGCTAAACTTCAAAACAGCCTAAAAAAAGCCTAAATTAGCAAAAAAAAGTAGCATGTAGCTGAAATATAATAATATGTAAATTCTAAAATAGCACAAAAAATGAAGAAAAACCAAAATTAGCCAAAACAGCTAGCATGTAAATATTAGTTAAACTCCAAAATAGCCTAAAAAAATCTTAGTAAATGCCAAAATAGTTCAAAAATCTATCAGAATGCCAATTTTTCTAACTTTATAACTGTTAATTTTTTACATAAATATGAATAATACAAAGGCAGGAATATTATTCCAGAATAAATCAACTTAAACCTTAAATCATTGTCAGTATTTTACTCTCCATAAAAATATATTTTGTCAAAATTATTCAAGTTAGAAAAAAGCGCAAGATAACATTGGGTCATTAATAACAATAAAATAAAAGGATCTGGAGGGCCGGGTAGAATTACCCGGAGGGCCGGATCTGGCCCCCCGGGCCTTGACTTTGACACGTGTGGTTTAAGGTCGTCTCAAACCTGCTAGATGTCTCTGACCCAGAGCCGAACCCCCAAAAATTTCTGACTATTTTATGCTCATTCAATGACAATTAATCTTTCAATCACATTTTCCAGATCTCTCCTTATTGAAATGACAGGAACCTGACAGACAGTCCTCAGACTTTGTCATAAAATGACCCGCTGGTGTGTCTGAGCTGCTAAACGAAAACACTGAACTAAAATCTGCCATCAGGAGTATTTTCCAAAGTTAATGTTAGTTAAGAAGTAAAGTTCTAAGTACCGCTCTGCACAGAAAAGTGTCTGGAATATTATGATGAAAGGAGAGTGAAATGAAGGATCGACCTCCACCTCCCCAAACAGAAAAATGATGATGAAGAAGCTTTGATTCAGCAGAGACCAAACATGCAGTTACTTCAAAAACAGACTCTTCTGCTGGGCTTCCTCTTCAAAGTCAGTTGGCTCTCGTGTTAAACAACAGAGAAATCAAGCAGGAAGTGTGATGATCAAACAGATTGAGTGGCAGGCAGACGGCGACAAATTAATCAGTGTCTTCAGGGAGCAACGGCGTTCAATGAAGTTTCTTCGTTTATCGCCTCAAAGCATCTTCTCTGAGTTCATGTACAACAGACGATCTGTGGTTTCCAAACAACAGATGCTTCAAGCTGAGCAGCAGATTGTCTTTGAACAGAGAAAAGAGGAACCGGGATGGAGCTTAAGGAGAGGTGGGAGGCATGCGAACAGGCAGGGGACGGAGGAAGTTATGATGGAGAAACGAGAGTGGAGAAGAGTTTGGAGTAAATGAAGAGAAAACGGAAAGAAGCATGCAGGACGGTGAGGGGTCAAACACGATGAAAAAACAGGAGAAACAAACCAAATGACCTCATACGGAGGTTTTCTGATCCTACTGAGAAGATCTTTGGTTTTTCCAGGTGTTTTTCTTGAGGACTTGTAAGCACCATGCCCCATTTCCACTTTTACCCAACAGCCTCTGCTGAGACACCAGAAGGTCGTCCTGCACAAAACCGGTCTGTCTGTCTGTTTGTTAGGGAGGGGTCGCTGGCATCATCCAGTGTGCCTCGTTGGAGGGGGTCCCCAGGATGCCCCTCTTCCAGAGGCATCCGTGATGCTGTTGTGTGAGGACGCTCCTCTTCCTCCCCATTGACCCCCGAACACCAGTGTTTTCAACACATTCTCACTCCCTCCGCATCACTTTTTGACGTTTTGGGTATCCCCAACACATCGTTTTTTGATGTGCTGGCTGTTCCCATTACATCACGGTTTCCTGACCTCCAAGCCGCAAACCAGAACCGGTCCAGTACCGCGACACGTAGTGCACTGGTACCCAAACCCTGTATCCTGTTTAGAATTACAAACCCCCTTGAAGACTACAAATTCCATTTAAGACCACAAATAAAATTTAGGACTACGAGATCCCCTGAAGAACTACAAGTCCCCATTTAATAACTACAAATCCCACATTTACATTTTAATGTAAGTAATTACCGTATTTTTCGGACTATAAGTCGCACTGGAGTATAAGTCGCAGGGGCCAAAAAATGCATAATGAAGAAAAAAAAACCATACATAAGTCGCACCGGAGTATAAGTCGCATTTTTTTCAAGTAATTTATTTTACAAACTGGTTGAAAAAAACGATATTACATCATCCTGGAAGGTAAGTTATAACATTCATAAGTGAATAGAAAACAGGCTGAATATGTGTCAACACATATTCACATATTAGCATCATGAAAAAAACGAAAAGGTGTAGCATTTATATAACATAACAGTTTTATTTAACTATAGTCTCAAGAACTCATCAACTTTGTATCTTTACTGTAATTAATTGCACGCAATCTCACTCCATATCACTAAATCCCTTAAATTCTTCGTCCTCTGTGTCACGTCTGAATAACTAAAGTAAATAAAGTAATTGCATAGATCACCATAAGAGGGCACTCTAGACTTACGGTCCATATCTCATCATTAAAAATTCGTATATAAGTCGCACTGGAGTATAAGTCGCAGGGACATTCAATCTATGAAAAAAAACGCGACTTATAGTCCGGAAAATATGGTACTTTTTTTGTTTGTCTTTTTAAAGTTATAAACCAATGTTGTGCTAACAGCAACATGCAAATGTACATGACCGACTAATAGTGGCGACGCTATTGAGGAGTAGTCTCGTCCAAATTTGAAGACACTATGTTTCCATATCTCTCCGTTTGAAGGGCTAGATGTAAGGGTAGGGAGGAGTCATGGGGTGGTGGACGAACTCAGATTTGGCCAAATTGTTCACTCATTTACACAATTAATGAAATTCCAGTGGATTCTATAGCGGAGCAAAGCAGAATTAAGCCTTTATGCAACACTTTACATTAGTAGAGTCCAAAGCTGATATAAATAGCTGCTTTGGCCACTTTAAAATCCACTGGAATTATGGTGATCCTGTAAACCAGGGGTCCCCAAACTACGGCCCGCAGGCCAGATCAGGCCCACCTCAATGTTTGACCAGCTCTTTCAGCTATTTAGCTCTTTCATCTATTAAATTATTCAACTCCTGTGCTACCTTTTTCAACTATTGGAAGTTACTGGGATTTCTAGGATACTTTGGGGTTTAATATTTTAGCCACAGGCTGTTTTGGCTAAGTTAAGATTTTTTTTTTCATTTTTTTGGGGCTAATTTTTAAGATGTTTTGGTATTATTTTTTCTATGAAGATTACAGAGATGAATTATTTTAAATTTGGGTACGTGTGACTTTCTGGAAAACTGTAAATGTTTACATTTAGGCTGTGTTTGTTACACTTTTCTGTTCTTTTTCAGCCTACAAACCAACCCCACATCAAAGAAGAAAACAGTTATGTGGCCCTAACAAGAAAAAGTTTGGGGACCTCTGGTGTAAACCACGTGTCAAGGTCTGGATCTTGGGAACTTCTGACCCACCAATTATAACAAATACAACCTTTTTCAAAATGCCCAAACAACAATTTGAATAAAGAAACACTCAGAAATGTAATTTTGAGCTTAATTTTCTTTTATATATGTCCTCCACAATCAGATAAATGCTACAAGAACATGTTAAAAACACCATTTTCATTGGGGTATATCGTAAGGAAGCTTCAGTCTCTAACCAAAGCAGAGATCCTGCAGTCCTCCCACCAAGGACCAGAATGTGAATCCTCATCCTTCAGCTTCAGTCCCAACACCTCATCCACACAGAGAACTTCCTATCCTAATCCTTGCAGTCGTGAAAGAGGAACCGACCGACTGGTCAGTCGATTGCAACAGAGGAGACAATGCAACAAAGTACTCACTCGCGATCCCACAACATGAAGAAAGAACATCATGTTACTGGGAAGATGGGAAAACAAAACAATATAGATGGACTATAGATAGCTGGAGGCTAGAGCGGAAGAGGGATGGAGTGTTTCAGAGAGCAGTTAAGAGTGTTATTAAGAAATGGCTGAACTGCTAACGGAGCGTTCAGATGGCGGTGCAGCTGAATGCTTCATGGCCCGGCAAACACGAGCTTGACCGTACGCTCTCTGTTCCCCTACAGTTATCGAATTCTGTGTGTGTGTGTCTGGTTCATTCATCTTACTCTTCAGTGTCCTCTAAGTCTCCTCTGGAACATTTTAAATTGTAAAAATCCATTAAATCTATTGGTTTCAATTAGAGAGTGCAGCGGTCTGCGTGTGCGTCTGTGTGAGTCAGGGGTCTGTGTGTGTTTTATCTCTGTGTGCGTCTTTATCTTTACTGCATGAGTGTGCATGCGTGCCTGAAACTGGAAGGCTGTAAACAAGGTAATAACGGGGCTGAACGGAGCTCCTGCACATGATTCACTGCTATCAAAAGCTGTGATTGATGCAACCATCTACGATACACACACACAATAAGACGACTCTGAATGTTCAAGACCTTTGTCTTTTGATGTTTCATCAAAGCAGCTTTAAGTTTTTATTACAGAAAATGACATCAGATATTTCAAACCTAAAAGGCTTCAATCGAGAGCTTTCTTTCAAAAACAGCTCTGGGATCTAACGCTGGGATTTATTACAGCATGTGAATCCACATTTGGAGGATTAAAAAGACTGCGATGATCGATTTGGATGAATTCATATGAATATCACTCATGTGGATTGAATAAAGCATTTGCCATCATTTCAAGCTTATATTAAAGTCAAACTTTGCTAAATATTTTTACCCTTCTAGGCCTAATAACAACTGAGGAACCAGTAAATATATTTTACTGGAATTTATGTGTGTCAAAGTACAAACAGTCGACTTGATCTTTGAGGGTATTTCTCTTGTCAGTATTGGCTTTACTGCGCATCACATACTCTATTGACCTGTACGCTGTTTCCACGGCAACCAGATCTCCACCATCCACAGTCAGCAGGCTCAGAATCTGACAGGTAAAAGCTCACATCCCCCGTCCGCTCCCCAAAGTCCCGCCCGGTCCGCTCACATGTTCGGCGTGTGCTAAAGCTCCCCGGAAAGCGCCTTACTGCCCGCTTTACTCTGACATTTTGATTCACGATCAGCGGTGGGAGGAGGAGGGAAAAAAATCCTCTGAGACGAACTCGGGCCGCTTAACTAATTACCTACATATATCACCGCTGGCTCCGACAAGCCAATTACACCTGATTGGAAATACTTTACTTTGTTTAACACGCACTTTCATGTTGGTTTTAATTCATTGTCAAAGCTTCCCTTTCTGATTATTAGAGGCGTGATTGACTGCTGAGGGCTGTCCAGTGTGCAGTGCAGAAGTTAATAATGCCCCATTTGTCTGGTATGGAGGGAAAGTGGGATAAACAAATTACAGAAGCACATTAGATGTATAACCAGGTTAGTGAGGACATCAGCTCCGAGGGACAAATGGCCTTCACTAAAGTCGCTCTATGATTAATACTAGGTGATAGCAATTGATGCTTCACTTCTGAGAAATAGAACATTTTCCTCACTTGTTGGACAAAAAAAGTTTTAACATAATAATAACTGAAGTAGGTCAGGTTGGTTTCAGTCTCCTAAGGAATTCACAAAAATCTCCATTAAGTTTAAACAAAAAAAAAACCCATCAATGTCAGACTTAAATGTTCCCATTTTTAAGGCTGTATTCAGACTGGGATAGTCTGTTGGTTCAGATCAAATCCACCTGCTGGTTCAGGCTCGAGTCCTGAAGATTACTTTGGTCTGTGTTCACAGTGCCGTGACTTGCATTCTCTTCAGTCATTGGGCAGCAGTTATGAGGGCGGGTCAAAACAAAAACAGAAAGATGGGGGTGCTACAGTGCTGCGGTTTGACAGGATTTTTCACTTACTCAAAGTTTTTTTTTTGCTAATCAATTTTGAACGTCTGTATGAAGGCCATCTTCCACTTTTTTACTGCTACTTTGGTACGGCAATGCTGGGAACGCTACGGCCACGAGGTACGCTAATGAGTGTTTATGACAGATAGATTGCCCATAAAACAGTGAGAAGCAATGTGGATCACTTTAAAAGTTGTCTTCATGAGCCCAAATTCGTCAGACCACATTTGATTAAGTTGCTGTGACTCATTGTGGTGGTGTTATGGCAGGAGTGTCGAACCAAATTGCACAAGGGGCCAAAATCCAAAACACACCTTAGGTCACAGACCGAACAGGATAAACATTTATTAAACTCTCTAAAACTACATTTTAAAACTTTAAAACCATAACTTTTTAACATAATTATGTACTAGATATATAGTGTTAATGCTGTAAGCTGAATTTGGCTGCTGAAAATCCTGAAACTAATAGCTGAAATCACTGAAACTGATGGCCAGCTAAAATATTAGCTAAATGGCAAATTATCCTAAAAAAACTGAAGACAAAAAACCTTAGGGTAGCCACAAGAGATAGTACATAGCTAAACTTCAAAATATCCTAAAAAACTGAAAAAAAACTAAATTGGCCAAAACAGCTAGCATATAGCTGAAATATTAGCCAAACTCCAAAGCAGCCAAAAAAATCTTAGTAGATGCCAAAGTACTAACAATAGGGTAACGCGTGCTGCGCAATGAGACACAGAAAAGCATTTAAGGCGTTTTTTTAGTGGTGTTAGAACAAACATTCTAAAATCTAAGCAGTTGTACCAATTTTTCCTGTTTGCCAACAAGACGATTCTTGCATTACATTTGTCCGCGGCTCATCTGTTGCTTTATCCTTCATTGTTTACATCATGTGACTACTAGCTACAATGGCCGTTTTGGTTCAGTTGTTTTGGTCTCGAAGCGGATCGTATTCAGACTGAGGAATCTCAGAGCTAACCGAAGTTCAGTCCACTTGGAAACAAAAGACCCACCTCAGAAGACGGGTCCGAGAACAGTTCCTGGACCTGGACCAGAGGTTTTTTGAGCATATCCAGACTGAAACTATTTTTTCAACATTATTGGGGGAAATGAACTTCGGTTCACTGTAAGCGCTCCAAATGTGTCCCGTCTGAGTACACCCTAAAAAACACTTCTGAAGTCAGTCAAAAAAAAAAAAAGAATGTCCTTTCTGGTTTTGTGTTTATAGCAGCTGGTTGTGATGATCTGGTTTCATCTGTTGGACTGCATCTGAAGCTTTAGTCCTATGCACCTGTAGAGGGGGTTGATCTGTACTGGCGGTGTAGGTTTTTGGGTTGTTCTAACCCATGGAGGGTTGTAGAGAGGAGTGGCTGCATCTTAAGGATGCACAGGTATGTCTTGCAGCTCCCTTGATGCTCGTAAATCCACCTTATGGACGTCATGACAATGGAGCGTACCATTATCGTGTGTGTGGTAAATGTATCGTAGAGTATTCGTAAGGATAGTATAAGTTCCAAGTATATATGAGATACAGACGATGTTCTTGTATGGTGCCCTACTGTCACACTCGAATTGTTAGTAGAGCTTTAGTCACAGCCTCATGAATCTTGTGATTTTTTTTAATTAATTTAGTTTTTTGAGACAAAAATAAAAAGATCCTTTAGTTACCTCAAGCTAAAGTGTCAATCACAAACAGGCCACACCTCCTACGCACAGCCTGCCTTCCTTAGCTCCGCCCCCCACTTTTTTTGCATTTTTCAAATCTGGGCCAAGAATGGAGTCAGCCTCCAACTGTCCTGTTTGGCTACCCTTTAGAATTGTTATTTAAAGAAAATACAACACTATGATGGAGTATTAGAACTACTATGAAAGAAGTTAAATAAAAATATGAGAATACTGTCATTAAATTGTGAGTAAATGGCAGTATTTTATGAGATAAAAATAGATTTCTGTTTAAAAAGCTGTAATTTTCTATGGAAAAATTAAAGAAAACGTTTGTAAACCTGATTACTTATCCAATAGAAATGTGTTTTGATGGCAAGTTTGGCTAAAAAAATGATACAGTTTTGATAACATTTGTACGTTCTTCAACCACACAGACGTGGATGAAGAAGAACTAGGCTTTTTCCATCCAGAGAGATGACTAGTGCAGCATAAAATATATGAATACAATCAAACGTGCTTCATTGGAAGTTTTATTTGGCATCAACAGACCTAAAGGTCCCAGAATTACCAAAAGTGAGGATTTACAGTAAAGTTAAACAAGATTGGGGCTCTCGGGATGAGCGCCTGCGCTCAGACTGTTGTCTGTGGGAATTGTGGGGTTTGTTATAATGAGTGACTCTGGGGTCAGATCAGAGATACAGCCGGAAGAGTCGGGGAGGAAAATCAGACTTTAAATGACAGCGCGGGGGTCATCAGTGTTCACTGATAAACACACAGTCAGGAGCAGAGCTCACACAGGCACAGACCCCCCCCACAGGCAGTGACATGAAGCTGAAGCTGCTGCTGGTTCCCGCCTTTCCTCTCCTTTCACTGAACAGACATGTTCCGCTCTTTCATCTGAGAAAGCCGTCCCGCCCCGACGAGACAGATCTTCTGCTTTCGTGGCGTTTTGTTGCTGAGAAACACACGTGGTTCACTTCATTCCTGTATTTAAATGTCCCTTCTCCTTGGTTGTTGGTCGGGTTTGTTGCATTTCTGTTCTGTTAGGTTTTACCAGCTCTCTGTGTTCTCCTGTGCTGGAATCTCCCACCGACCTAACCCTGACAAACCAACCCCCCAGAGGGACGGCTACCAGACATCACCCATCAAGGGGCGCCAACCCAGACTGCAGGTGCAAAGAGAGCCTCCAGGGGTCAACAGTGAAAATGGAAGGGGGTGGGCAAGCAGAGAACACAAATGCCAGGAAAGCATTTGATTGGTGGAACAGATGGGAACAGCTGTCTCTGCCAGTTTATTCCACAAGGACCGGTGATTTTGGCCTCAAAGGGGGTCTCATATGGTGGTCTACTGCTCCTGTAAAGCAGGGGTGTCATACTCAATCACACAAGGAGCCAAAACCCAAAACTCACCTTGGGTTGCGGGCCGAACAGGATAAACATTTATTGAACACTCAAACTAAATTTTTAAAACTTTAACCGTAACTTTTAACATAATTATGAACTAGATATATAGCATTACCTGTAAGCGGCTGGGTGGCTCAGTGGGCTAGGTGAAGGGCTGACACTCAGGAGCCCTGGGTCCGATTCCAGGGTTGTCCACTGATCCCCACCCAGATTGGGTCCTTAGCCAAGACCCTTGACACTGCTGCCTAACTGGGTCCCTGTGCCCCTCAAGTACAGGGTTGTGTCAGGAAGGGCATCCGGCGTAAAAACTCTGCCAAATCACTGATGAACAGTGGGTGCTGTGGCGACCCCGAAAGGGATAAGCAGAAGATATATAGCATTACCTGCGATAATGCTAGTATGAAGGCTGTAAGATGAATTTGGCTGCTGAAGATGCAGAAATTGATAGATAAAAACACTGAAGCTGATAGCTGAAATCACTGACTCTAATAGCTGACAACGCTGAAGTTAATAGCCAGCTAAAATATTAGCTAAATGCCAAATTAGTCTAAAAAAACAAAAACAAAAAAAAAACGTAGGTTAGCCAAAACAGCTAGCATGTAGCCTAAATATTAGGTAAACTCCAAAACAGCCTAAAAAACTGAAAAAAGCCTAAATTAGACTAAACAGCTAGTGTGTAGCTGAAATATTAGCTAAACTCCAAAATAGGCTATCGTAGTAAATGCTAAAATAGTACAAAAAGCTATCAGAATGCCAATTTTTCAAACTTTAAAACTGTAACTTTTCAACATAATTATGAAAAATCTAAAGGCAAGAACATTATTCCAGAATAAATTAACTTAAATCTTAAATAACGTTCAATATTTTAATCTCCATAAAAATACCTTTTGTCAAAATTATACAAGTTAGAAATAAGCGCAAAATAACAATAACAATAAAATAAAATGATCTGGAGGGCCGGATAGAATTTCCCGGCGGGCTGGATCTGAGCCCCGGGCCTTGACTTTGACACATGGAGATGACCCCACCCACATTCCAGAGAGAACTCTTCCACTACTTCCAGCTCTAAACCTAGCCCTTCGGAGAAGCAGTCACAATCAGAGGTTCATCTCGCTGCACTGCAGGACGGAGAGCTTCAGGAGGTCATTTATCCCGACCGCCATAAGGTTATATATCTGTTTTTAATCTTTGCTTTATATGTACTGCGTTGTTCTTATGTAACTATTTATGCTGGTTTGCATGGATGAGCTAACAGACATGGAATTTCTCTCTGTAGAACTGAATAAAGTATCTTCTATTGTATTCCATTCTCCAGCGAAATGAAGCCAATTCAGTCACCGTTCTTCTACAATATGGACATCGCCATGTTGGAGCCAGACGACAGGGGTTGGTCTGAGTCGGTCTGAGTCAGGGTTTCTATGGCAAACACTGCAACTGCTGCCAATCAGGGTGAGCCTGTTGGAAGTTCACACCCTTTCCACTGAAACGAAGAATCCGTCAAACAAACGCTTGAGATTTGCGCCAGCGAGCACCATGTTTTCCCGAGGTATCTTATCGGTCAGTTTATGCGTTGAATAATTTGTGATAACGAAAAAATATCATAAAATATAAATTAGGATTATCAAGAAATTGTTAAAATATGCGTCAGAGTATAAAAACTGTTATTCTGACCAATAGAATGACCCTGGAGCACCTTAAGGGGGGCGGGGGGTGTTAAAGGTGGCTGATTCTAGGGGCCAAGACTGAGGGGGGCCCACAAAGGTCCCTAATGCAAATTTGCCACTGTGTTAGGGGCCCTATAAAAAATATTTGCATGGGGCCCAAAATCCCTGTTTATTTCTCTATAGTGGTCTATGACATTTTGGCTCTTGGAACCAGCAGATACTTCCTGTTTGAAACGCTAGGGGCAATCCAGTTCTTATATACAGTCAGAACAATGACGCTAAAAGGAACAAAGAAAGCAACAAAAACAAGTTGTCAAACGAGAGCAGGACCCTCAACCCCCATTCAGGTCCAACCAGAACCCAAGTCTGAACCAAACCTGACAGCATGACACTTCATGAGTGGAGAGGACGTCCTGCAGGAGGAGATCCTCACAAAAACCTGCTCACAGTGACTTCAGTTTTCAACTGCAGCGTCTTCTGAGCCTCAAAGAAACAAACACCTGTCATCACCGGGCGCCGTCCAACTTTTCCTGCTGCGGCTAACAGAAATAATAATTTAAAAGTAGGGGACAAGGTGAGGGTGTTTGAGTAATTGTTTCCATGGTGATTGTTTTCTCTTTGTTGGCGTGCAGGGGTGTGACAGTGGGCAGGACAGGCAGGGGGGAGAGTTATGGAAAAAAAAAAAGACGAACCAAACAGCTCGCAGCCACATCCAAGCCGAAAGCAATTTGCTTGTCTAAATTTAGTTATGCAAAGCCTGCGGGCATCATCAGCATTTGGTAATTAGTTTTATAATTACTGCAGCCCCCCCTCCTCCCCGTCATTACATTTTCTTTACACTACGACTGGGGAATCTCAGCATCTCACAACTGCAGCTGGACAAATTATTCTGCCCGGATTGAGAGCGAGTTTGCGATGCGACGGTTTTAGCCGGGGGAGACCGGGGGTCTGGCTGTTTGTGCCAGACTCGGCTCAACACGGGTGGTGGGGGGATGGAGGATGAAACCCATGTGTGACAGGTGTTCTATAGACAGATGCTTTAAAAGGGTGTCTGTGGATTTAAGACCTAAAGGCATCACAGCTGGAGGAGCTGCTTCTCCTTCATAACCAAACGTTCTGGGAGAAACGCTTCCACAGGTTTTAGGACATGTGTCAAATTCAAGGCCCGGGGGCCGGATCCGGCCCTCCAGATCATTTTATTTTATTGTTATTAATGGTATGATGTTATCTGGTGGGCTGCACGGTGGCGCAGTGGTTAGCGCTCTTGCCTCACAGCAAGAAGGCCCCAGTTCAAATCCCGGCTGGGGAGTTTGAAACAGAAACACCAACTGGGGTTCACCTCACCATCTCTTACTGCAAAGCCTTTAGCCCAGAAGTATCCAAATCAGGGCCTTGAGGGCCGGTGTCCTACATGTTTTCCAACCAATCTGCCATTGATGCTTGTTATTGGTTAAACACACCTGATCCAGGGAATCAGCAGCAGGTGAGACAGGATTTCTGGAAAACCAGCAGGAGGCTGCACAGTGGCACAGAGGTTAGCACTCTTGCCTCACTGCAGTAAGGCCTCTGGTTCAAGTCGCAGCTGGGGGCCCTGAAACAGAACGGCCAGTATGGGACGTTTCTGAGTGGAGTTTGCATGTTCTCTGCATAGGATTTCTCTGGGGACTGTCCAAAAACATGCTTCATAGGTAAATTGGTTACTCTAAAATGTCCGTAGATGTGATTGTGAGTGTACAACTTTTTCCATCCAGGCCTTCTGCTCACCTGGCAGGTGTGGGGCCGATGTTCTTTAATTGGCACCTGTTGGCTCCTTAAGGCAGAGGAGGCCACACCAAGGCAGGCAGGGAGCAGAGCAGCAGGCAGAGCAGCTGGCTGGGTTTTAGTTGGTGCTGGGTTTTGGTTATTTTAGTTTGGGTAGTCTTGGTTAACAGGCTTTGTTTATTTGTTTTCTTTAGGTAGTTTTGGTTAGACAGTCATTATCAGGGAGCTGCTGACTCTGACGGTCGACATGACTGGGTCAGCAGTCTCCACGACTTATTTTATTTTTGACCAAGGTTTCAATTCCCTTTTGGTTTGTATTTGTATTCACCAGCTCACTAATTATTTAATTTTGTTATTTCATTTCAGGACACAGGGTTTCCTCTATTTAATAAACTATATTCCTCTTTTTTCTTATTTATGTCTAGTTTTTATTATTGTCCCCTTTTGTGTTTTCCCCCCCTGGACCAGAGCCGGGTTTGCCAACAGGGGACATAACATGGGGGCTTGTCCGGGATATGTACCATTTGGTCAGGTAATACTTAATTGGAGGCTTGCCTTTTTTTACAGCTAGTGCTGCCTTTGTCTTCTGCGCTGGTGCTTTGAGTGCTGTCATGGACTGCTTTGTTTTGGGGTGTTTTTTTCTTTATTCCACATACTAACACTTATGCTAACACTTATGCTGAGCTTATGGGTGTGTGATTGTGGCGCTGCGACAGCCTGCGACCTGTCCTGTGTGTACCCCACCTTCACCCAGGAGTGGCCAGGTCAGGCTCCGGCAGACCCGTGACCCCAAAACAGTTTAGAAAATGGATGAATGGATAGCAGGAGACCGGCCCTCGAGGCCAGGCTTTGGACACCCCCGCTTTAGCTGTTCCACACTTCTGTCTGAGGTCAGCTCATCAACCAATGAAAGATGACATAGCAACCCCCACGGTAGAAAATGATTCCATATGACTCCTTCAGGTACAAGCCAGGTTTCCTGGCTAACAGCTGTCCTGTTTGTTCTGTTGCTGGTTCTGCTGATCAAAAATGTAAAAACTGTCCCTGCTTTTCCAGGGGGTGGGGGGTGTAGAGGGGGGAGCTCCTGCGCCAGGTGTAAGCGTCAGTGAAGCTGTAAGGAGGACATGTTCCTGAGCTCCTTCAGAGCTGGCAGAGTTTCCATCCTCCACTCAGTTTCCTCAGAGTCACTTTGAGTCACTGCTGGATTGCCGGCTGCAGGTGTGTTTGAGGAGATGGGGGGGGTCTGAAGTGAGCGCGGTGTTTATCCGGGTGTCGGGGTCACTGTGTTCCCTCAGTATAATGGAAGCCATTAGCCCAGCCAGCAGTCCGCATCATAAAAACGTCAGCTGGTACAAAGAGACGAGATGGATCATAGCGAGGCGAGACTCCCGCTGCTCTTCCTCTCCATCTCTCAGCCTCACTGATAGCCTCTGTCTCTCTAATTGACTGTCTCGTTTATTTTTCTCTCCTTCTCCCCTGCCTCGTCTTTATCCCTCTCATTTCTCTCCTCAGCCTCTTTCTCAATGCCTCTCCTTCTCCTCCGTCTGCCTGCTCTGACAGCCTCACTAAGCAGGAGGTTGATTTTGAATAAAGCATCAGTGAGGAAGGAAGAGGACATCTCACACACACACACCACTCTGAAACGTATAAAGTGCTTCAAGCTTTTGTTGTTCCCAACAAAAATACTTGATAACTTGATTTCAATTTTTGCTCTCTGGATGTGCAGCTGAAGAAAAGTGAGCGACAATGAAAGCCACAGCAGCAGCTCCAGACCTGCTACTGTGATCATCCAGACCTCACACTCAGCCTTTCGGGGGAAATTACGCACATTTAGTCTTCAAGCTCTTTTACAACTGAGAGCAGTCACAAAATAATCCGTCATTTTACAAGAGTTTAACAGGAGTTCTGACTGCTGCAGTGACAAACTCAGGTAAAAAGTGTCTCCCTCGATGTGATGGGACGGTCCTATGGACTTGGATGGAATGAGAGGGAAACACTGAGAGTGTATTCAGATTGTTGGTCTGGACCAAATCACCTTAATTTGGTCCAGATCGAGTCCTGAACCTTGTGCTCGGTCTGTATTCTGACTGTCTTTTAACTGGACATTTCTGTGTGTGTGATTGATTGACCAAGAATTACAAAACAATGTGTCCAGAATGATTACACTCTGATAAATCATCTGATCAGGTTTGCTTTTACACGTGGCGGTCTCAGAACAGAACCGAAGGCTCAAGTGGATCGAGCCTCTAGGAAGAACCTTTCACTATTCTCCAAGACAAGAACGGAAAAAAGCAGAAGGAGAAAAGCAACAAGTTCTGCTCATTCTCTGACTATTATCTATGAAGTAGTGATGGGAGTATCAATCCCGATGTATGCAAAAGATATTGATTCAGATACATAATCCATTTTGGTATCGACTACAGCATTCCCTTATTTAATGTAGCGCAAACATTACATAAATAATATGCAATAGGTTAATTCTGAAAAGTAGATTTACACAAGTTGAAAGTCTTTCTCTAACTATATTTTTTTCTATTCTAAAATTGTTACCAGTGATTTTTTTTAATTGATTTTGCATTATTTGATTATGCAGCTTTTAGCCCAAATCAAAAAGCCTGTCATTTTTTCAGGCATATTTTCTGCGGTGCGACAGGATCTTATCAATTTGCCTCTGGGTTGTGGGTGGGACTGTTGGTGGGGCAGAAACTATCGCTCCCGTTAGCTTATAGCTCCTCATAGCCCCAAGCTAACGTTAGCTTTTAGCTCCTCATCGCCCCAAGCTAATGTTAGCTTACAGCTCCTCATAACCTCATAACTTCGCAAATATTAGAGCTCTCCAGGCGTACAGTTTTAATCCAGCTCAGACGGGGAAACTGAAGACGTTCACGGATCCATTTGTCTCCAAGTAGATGCTTCAGAATTGTAGCAGAATAAGGAGACTTCTGCCCGACAATGGCAGTTGCCGTTTCACAAACATGAGCTTTTTTAAACTGTGGGTTTTTGTGTGCTCTTTAAATGACAAATAGATGAAAAAACAGTTTTAGTTTTAATTTCCTTTATATATGTCCTTCATAATCAGGAAAATGTTACAAGAACTAATAAGGGGCGCCGCTCAGTGGACGCTTCCGCAGTGAACCTTGAACTGTCTGTTTACTTCTCTCTGTTTGTCTTGTTCTTGGTTGTACTGAAAAACAATGAATTTCCCCCCAGGGGATTAATAAAGTATCTTGATTGATCTTGATTGATTAAAAACATAAAAAACGTGGGTCTTTAAAGTCAAAAAATTGTTCCCAACAAACTTTATATTCTTATATGTGAATATTACAAAAGCAAGAAAAAAAATGTCAATAGCTAAACAATTTTAAATCAAGAAAGCATGTCTTAGTAACTAGAATTTTTTTCTTGAATTAAGAATTCTTATATTTCTTACTCCATTAGCATTTTTTTTTTTTGAGAAAATCTTCCAATAGGATGAGACTTGTTAACTTGAGTGACGTGTTTTTGCAGTGCTCTAGTGTTGCAGTGATCTGAACGTTAGTATTCTGAAACAAAAGCATCAGTTCTGATCTCTGGGTCAGAATCTTACATTTGAAAGTCTCCATCTAACAGATTCATTCTTTTGGCTAAGAAGGACAAATGTTGTTTTGCAAAATCAACACGTCATGAACTTCATTGCTGAGGAACATTTGATCAGGTTGTTGAAGCGACTGACAGTGAAGCAGCAGACACAAACTGTTAAAGACCATGAATATGTGTGCGTCTTCACTTTTGTGGGTTCCTGTTTAGGCCTGCATGTGCACATGTGTATCTGCAAAACATAGTTGTGCTTTTATTTGTCTCAGCCTGTGTGTGTGCGCACGCGTGCGTGCATGTGTGTAAACTGGCTCATGAATTGTGGCATTTTACTGTCTGTTCCTCTGCATGCATAATAAATGTCCAGGTGTCGGGGGAGGGGGGTCCACAATCTGATGCAATGCTCACACAAGTGCGTGCACGCATCCATGCACACGCACAAACTAGACACTGTGCACATGTACCGTGCAGCAAACACACTCACAGACATACAGTCACAGGTTTAAATGGTCAGTAGAATCAACACATTCACACACACATGCACAGACACGTGCACACGCCTGGGCTGGGTGTCAGGATGCTTAAAAGGTCAGGGTTGTTTGTGTGGATCCTGCAGCAGATGTGCAGACTCTCTGACAGGATGTCAAAAGCTGCAACACTAAACTGCAGAAGAGCAACTGATGGGTCAATTACTGCAAAGGTCAACGCTGAGAGGAGGAAGAGGAGGAGAGGAGAAACAGCTCAAGGAGGATACAGTGAAGTGGAGGACGGAGAAGGACACAGATATGAGAGAAGTGGGGAGAAGAGAAAGCCAGGAGGAGAAAGTTCAGGAGCAGATTGAGATCAGAACTTGAGACTGAAGCGGCAGAACGTGAAAAGACTGGAGAAGGAAAAGTTAGGAGGGAAAGGAAGATGACAAGAAGAAAGAAAAAAGGAGGAGGAAAATAAAGACCAAGATAATAATAATGCAAACAAAAATAAAGCAAACAAAAACAGTGAGAGGAGCAGGTCAGAGGAGCAGACAGACAGGAGATTAGATGACAGTCGATGAGAAGAGAATTAACTTAAAAAGAAGAAACGACTAAATAGAAAAAATTAAAATAAAGAACGACATTAAACAGGAAAAAAAGGATATCCTAAAGTAAAAGCAAGAAAAGAGTAAAGTGTTCATGAGAGACATTATGACTTTAGGTTGAAGAAAAAGCAGAGAAGGTTGATATTGATTTGTATCAACTTCTCCTCGCCACTCAGAAAGCAGGGCCAAGTGGGGCCAAGTGGTTTAAAAGTGGGCAGAAAATGTGGCCCGATTGGGTTTGTGGACAGTTTCTGTGGTGGTCTCACATGTTTGCCCATATTGACATGAGTGGACACGCAGTGGGCTGGCTTGCAACGCTAGCTAGTCGCCCAGTGAACGGCATAGCATGCTAGTGAGCTCTGCTGTACTGTGCTGGCGAGCTCTGCTGTGGCGTGCTAGTGAGCTCCACTGTTATTGAGCTAGCGAGCTCTGCTGTATCGTGATAGCGAGCTCTGCTGTATCGTGATAGCGAGCTCTGCTGTATCGTGATAGCGAGCTCTGCTGTATCGTGCTAACAAGCTTCGCTGTATCAAGCTCGTGAACTTCACTGTCCATCAGACAGCTGGCTAGCATAGCGAGTCAGCCCACTGAGTATCCACTTATGTCAATGTGGGCAAACAGGCGGGACCAAAACAGAAACTGGACAACCCCAATGAGGATCCACATTTTCTGCTACTTTTAAACCATGTGGGGACACCTGGCCTTGTTGGCTGGGACACGACACAGAACTGAAACATGGACAGAAGAGTCATGTTTCTATTTTTCTCACTACATTTGGTTCAAACTTACTTATTGCCTTGATTTACTGGTTAGTAAAACCAGACAGTTTATATTCCGCAATTAAGAATTTTTTATGGTCGTTATTAAACATCAATTTAATTTTCCAACTTTTGTATATTTAGACTTTTTAATTGCATTTAGATTAGATTAAAAATGGTTTATTTCCATCAATCAAAGCAAGAATAATGCATGTGCAACACAACCAACAGAGGATTACAAGCGTACAAAAATATGTCAGACATTGGGTAACAATCTAATCAAAATTCAGAGGATGCTTGGCTCTTTTTGGGGCCGTAGTCAGCTCTCTTTCCTGCAGAAATACTACTGGTTTTGCAATAATTTTGCAATAATTTAAGTCTTCAGTCACTGGAATATGATGACCGTTAGGAGACCTTCTATGGGGTAAAAGAACTTTTTAAAAAGAAACTTCAGAAACAATATTTTGTACTCAAAGAGAAATTGGTATTCATAAATGCAAAGTTGTGAATACATTTATATTTGTGCACAACTTTGCAGAAAAAAATGAATACAACAATTAGTTTTACATTTACCATGTCTATTTTGAAGACAACTTCTCTTTGTTTTGATATAAATTTCTCCTGTTCACAAACTGTCCGAATACATCACGGGGTCGCAGGATTATACATCGAGTCCCAAAACATCGATTGATCAAACTGTGCATTTCTGTTCAAGTTTATTTATTTAACTAAAATAAAATACACATTTTAAGAATGTTATTGATGCCATAAAATTATCTTGATAGCCCTAGCTGTTGAAAATGTATTAAAACAGATCAAAATACAGCGATCTGCGACCACATTTTGTGGTTGTCAGCTGATTGTGTAAACATTTTAGCAGTGATGGGAAACAAGCCATAAAAGAAGCAGCAGACACGCCACTCATTGGGTGGTTAAAAAACATGTCTGGATAATGAGTTGAAAATAAGAGGATGACATAACAAAAACAGACAAGCTAATTTGGAGCTAAAGTAGACGGTCAGCCGACTGTTGGGACTGTACAAACAAATATATATATATATAAATATATATATATATATATATTTTAAAATGTCAGTAGGGTCAGAATCCCCAACTATGTTTCTGATCTTTCTTTTTGTCTGAGGCTACGATTGTCTGAAGCCTTAGCTCTGAGTTAGCTTAGCTGTTTATGCCATTCCCATCCATTTCCTTAACCAACTGTACTCCTGTCCAGTGGGCGAAGGCAATGGTACATCTGGACAGGTATTTATAAATACCAATTTCTCTTTTTGAATACAAAATATTCTTGATGAATACGTTTCTTTTTGAAAGTTATCTTACCCCATAACCACCATTTGATATTTGATTATCATACTTTGCTTGTTTGTATATTATATGATGCTTTAAATTATTCTGTTTTGTTCTGGAAACTGTACTGTCCAAACATTTTGAATTCATGAGATAAAAGGTCGTAACAAACACAAATAAACAGAATCAAGATTAGTTTTTGTGGAAAGAAATGAAACATAGGAGAAGAAGAGGATGGAGTCATCAGCACACATCTACATCTACACACAGAGGTATGAACACACACATGAATACTTAAATGTTAACATATATACATGCATAAACCAGTATAAACACACACGTGTAAACACACACATATGCACACACACCCCTTCCTGACATCTGAACCACACAACACCCTGCAGGATACACAAACAACAGTCAACATCATGCACACATATGCTAACAAACATTTATAAACATATATTCAAATAGATATACACAAGTATACAAACATGTATGCTACTAACACGCACACAAACATGCACATAGGAGCACACACAGATGTTTTCATTAGCTAAACCGATGCATAGGAGCGACACACAAGCCAAATCAATAACTCTCTGCCTTACTGAACACATGGAAACAAAGACACACACATTCACAGACACACAATCATGTTTGGGAGGACATTTCTTCATTAATGAGAGTCAATAAGGATCATGGACGGCCTGAGGACACACACACTTGTCATCTTTCTGTTTCTGCAGGTACAGTAGGACGGTCAGAAACTCGGTCAAAGGTTCTCAGCTTATGTTTCTAAGAAGCTGCAGCACCAAAAACACAACCATCAAAAACAAGCCATGAGGTTCACAGCAATTCATGCTAGTGTCAAGAACATGTCAATAACACAACTCAAATGAAAGGTAAATATATTATGACAGTAAAAAATCTACAAGAGTCGTCCAGCTGTCCAAGACACAAAGTACGCAAGATTCATGTGAGGACTGCAGAAACACACACATGCACCAATGTCCACAAACACACACATGCACCAATGTCCACAAACACACAGACACCAATGTCCACAAACACACACATGCACCAATGTCCACAAACACACACAGACACTAATGGACACAAACACACACATGCACTTTTGGACATAAACACCCACCAATGTACACAAACAAACACACACACATACACGCCCATGTACACAAACACACAAGCACCAATGGACACAAATACACAAACACATACACACATGCACAGATGCACACACACAAAATCACACTTGCATAGACACAAACACACGCACGCAAACATGCAACACACTTGAACTCATGCACTAATACACCTAAACCTACAAGAACACACACATTCTTAGACACACGCAAACAAACATCCATGCACTAAAGCACAAAAACATAGACACACACACACATCCCCCAAGTAATCTTGAACCCATACTCACACTCATGCAAACAAACACACATGCCAACACCCCCCCCCCCCACACACACACACACACACACACAATAAACAAACACGCACATGCAAAAACCAACACACAAAACGCTCACACACCAATTTACAGACATACAATCAGACACGCACACAAAAATACACACATACGGATGCACAGAAAAAAAATGCACACCTGTGCACACACATTCAATCACACACACCAGCATGTATTCACACACATTTGGTGTGTGTCGTTGTGTTCATTAAAATGCATGCGCCTCTTCAAAGCCCCGATGACAATGATACCATCTGCTGCTGGGGGGGCATGTGTGCATGTTTGAGACATCAACCAGTGGAAATACCTCCACAACTCCCAGACAAACGTGCACGTGCCCGTGCACCTTGACAAATATCAAAAAATGACTTTCATTAACGCGTGTGGTTCATCACCGGAAATTGAAGGCACTCTGCTTTCATCTTTGGGTCATTCCTTCCAGCTCAAACCCCCTCTTCAAGCAAATGCTCCTTTTCCCTCCAAGAGTGTCTCACAAAAGGCCAATTTCAAAGGCAAATTCTGCTCAGATTCACGAGTGCCGTGGATGCTCTGCTACTCCAAGCAGAAATTCATCAAAGCTTAATGTTCCTTTAGCGGGAAATCACTTAGTGCAGAAGCTCGCTGTTCTCCGTTTTGTTTGATTCCAGCTTAAGGGAGCAGACAGACAGCGCCGCGGCGCCAGCGTTTGCATGTTCACAACCTTCCATGGAAACGAAGACTCAAACATTGCGGTAGAAAAGGGAGAGGAGGAAGCTGCAGCAACAAAAGCTGCCTTAGCTTTAGTTTGTGATTTTCATCGAGAGACGATCTGCAGGGTTTTACACGCTTTAAAAACGTTTAAAAGCTCCTTTTCTGTCTTCTGTAGTTTTTACATGACAACAAGCCAAGTGGAGCGCCCCCTGGAGGGGAGAAAAATTTATTTGTCTAATGCAGCCTCAATATTTAAAATAGTTTCTTAAAAGTCAGACTCTTTGTGCCATCAGATCCATGCTATAAACATGTAAGATGTGACAGAAACATTCATTTAGGCTTTAACTACATAACCACTGAGCGGTCCGGTACGCTAAGGCGTGGTAAGGTACGGACCAATTAATTCCAGTAAGCATTTCCACTCAGTTAAGCCTCGCTCCCACTGAGCGGTCTGTTTTCATGGCGCATGCGTGGTGTAGACCACTAATAAACCCCTCAAGCTCACCCTGTATCACACAGTCACCACAGAGGGCAAGGAGCGCTTGCAGTTCCACCACAGACCAGGCCTTGATGTGGTTTGCAGCAATATAGACTTGTAACCAAAAGACTACAGAGGAAACCGCAAAAACCTAAATGCAAACAAACGTAGGAAAGGTTAGCTTAAATGAGCGCTATATTGGTGCTTTCTAATGATGTCATCAGTTTCTGCTAATCAACGGGTGGCCACAGCGGCTCAGCCTCAACTGCTCCGTTCCACTTTTAATGGATCTACAACCGATTGGGGCGCGCAAGAGGTACGGTTTGGTACTTTATAATAGGTCAACTTTACAATGGAAATGCTCAAATTACTGAACTGAAATGTACAGGACCGTACCGTTCAAGACCTTACCGTTCAGGACCGTACATACAGGACCGTACAATACAGGACTGTACCTTGCATACCTTCCACCTCTCAGTGGAAACAAGGCTTTAGTTACTCTGTATATTTTTTAGTAACAATCATTTGACAAAATTTTCAAGGTTTGTTAATGGAGAAATATGCTGTCAGTTCCGTTATAATGAAATCACAAAATCCACAACAATTCCAGAGATGGTTTTGAGTAACTAAATGCTGCTTAGCTGTTGTTAGAACATGCAGAGACTTTCTCTGTGGTTCATGAAGAGCAGCAGAGACCCAGACTGGAGAAAACTTGTGCTATTGTTTAAAGTTATCATGATGGAACCTGCTCATAAAACTGGACACCCTGTGTCTGGTTCAGTTTCTGCAGCAGTTTTTGACTCATGGGAAGAGAACTTGATCAATTTGTAGAAATGCGTTCCCACACAAGTCTCTTCTATGAGAGAAGCCTCAAGCTAAGTTCACACCATTTTTGGGCTTTACATTTGGAACATGTGGCCACTGCATTCTTGGTTAAACAAGGTAGAACTTTGACCAATCCGAGATTTGTTAGTGACATGTGTATGCCGTCCCTTTGAATTCATGGAAGTGCCAGTCATTTGAGAACTGATCATGACAGAGAAATTAATAATTGCGGTTTGTGCCCAGCTGGAATCCTATGACACCAAGTCTTTCATATATCAGAATAGAGCTGTGAAAAAAAAAGCTGGAGTAAGATTTGGGAGTTTTGCACCACTTCAACATTTTGCACCAAACTTCTTCCTACTGTAAATGGCCAACATGTGCTAGTAAAGAGTAGAAATAGAACTAAAAGAGAAATTCACTTCCTGGTGGTCCAGTTTGAACACCAAGGGCTAACCAGGTTCTTGGACGTGTGTCCGTAGTTTTAAACTGATGTTGGATGCTGAGGCACAAAGCTATTTGGAGATGAAATTTCCTCTTTTGTGGCAACTTCCTGGATGTTCGTGCTATTCGAACCACATTTAAATCTTTTTTTCTGTTTCACAAAGAAATTCAACGCTCCAGCTTCCACACGGTCCTACCTTTGACTGAGGTGTTGGGCGGGGGGCCCTCGATGCGCAGGTTCCAGGGCGGGTCTCCTTGGTTGGCGAAGTCCCTCATCTTCAGGTAGCTGATGGTGAGCCGGATGATGGAGGCCTTGTCCAGCTGGCTCGTGATGGCGCCCGGCAGCGGCAGCATCTTGGCTAACTCATAAAATTCAAAGTTCTCTTTTCCCCGCCGTGACCTCGCCGCATCCCGAGACTTCTCCTTCCTCAGAGCCTGAAGCCTGGAGGTTTGGCACAAAGATAAAAGCAGGTAAGACTATTGAAGGGGTTGTTGGTGCAGTGAAAGGTCAACTAGTTGAAGGTGCAAAGATTCTGAAAATAATCACAGATGACTTGAAACTATATTTAAAAACAGCAGACTTTGATGTCCACATTCATGCTCAATCAATAAACTACCAGTATGCTTCAAACGTATAGAGCAGCTTTGAGATTTTCTGAAAAGTCCCAACTGAGAAAAACCACTAAAGTAAATTTAGTCAAAGCAAAGTTCATTTAGGAAGCTTCTACAAAAGCAAAGACGTCCAAACTTTCCTGTCTGGAGTCACAAAAGCGTCAAAGACTGAGTCTTCAGTGAAAGTCCAACAACTGACAGAATCAATTCTGATGCTTCTATTGATTTTACACACACAAAAAAGAAGTTTTGCTTTCAGCCACAAAAATATTTGATAAAATATTCACCAACACATTCCTCAGCTTTATAACAACTTGTTGCCATGGTAACTGGGCATTGTGACTTATGTTTGTTCATGACTTTTTGGAGAGACAAAATATGCAAATTAACAACACCTTTTATTTGAAATCCCAATAAAGTGTTGTTATTGTGGCCGGTTTTAGGCTGAAGAAAGACGACGTTGACAATTATGGACAAATTAAGGACAAATAAAGAGGTCAAACATCTCTTTTATCCTCATCACATTTATCACATCCACAGACCAGGGATGTGGGAGAGCCATGTAAGCAACCGCAGCTTCCACTGCTCTGGAACACATTTATCTCAATTCTCAAATAAAACAGTAAACTCTTTTCTGCAACTGTTGTTTTTCTTAGAGAAATTATTCAAATATTCTAGGTGTGTGCGCCCCCTACTGACTTGAAACATAAACGTCCGTCCTTCTGTGTCACAGATGACTTGTATGTTAGCAGACCTTTTTCGACATACAGTAAAGTTATGTAATGATTAAAACAAATAAAAACACAGCTGTATAAGTTGAAAGAAATGATTATGTATTTATAATTAAGCCTCAAGCACACATGAAGTGTATTCTCATCAAAACTCAAACGGTACAAAAGAAACAAAATAAAAAGGCGCCATTTGCACAAACAGAGCAGGCCAAACACACACACCCACACACCACCTGTTGCTATTTTGTTCAAACAGGGATTCTTCTTCTTTCTTCCTTAGAGTTTTGTTCCAAAATTGACCCTTCTAACATCCACAGAAACTCACCAACATTTCCAGACACATCTGGTCTGGTAAAAACGACTTCATTTGAAATGAACTGACCCCGCCTGTGCTGTCAAACATGGGTGTCAACCTTTGCCTGGTGGAGCCCAGCTGTGATTGATTGAAGACTTACCAAGCGGAGGAACCAACGTGCAGAGGTCTGTGTGCTGGTAGGACAAATAAAAGTGACGCACATCCTCATAGAAGACAGGATGCAGTTGAACGTTTTTAAACAAAACAAACATGTTTGAATGTAATATTTGAATAAACCATCCTCGTTTTCACCACCAGAACATGATGGAGTCATAAATAAACCTCCTAAAATCTTCATATTTATTCGATTTTCCTTTAGTAAAATCGGTGACGTCATATCCGGTGTTTAGAAATGACGAATGAAAAGTACCTTTAAAATCCAGGGCACTAGATAGGCTCGCTCTACATAGTTTTTTTTATTATTTGGGGA
>NC_050533.1:23917779-23969526 GCF_002922805.2 Oryzias melastigma
ATTTACGAACATACGAACATTCCATGACGTTTATTTATGATTCCACTGTTCTGATAAATGTGGATAGTTTATTCCAAAACTACATTTAAACATGTTTTTTGTTCTCAGTTGTTCGACCGCAATGCATTGTGAGCATCTACCCTTTTCACTGTGTATTTTGTGCAAGAAAAAGTTAATTCTGAAAAAATATATTTGCTTAATTTATTGATAATTATGGGTGAATATTATATAAATAAATCTAACTATGCTAGCAAAAAAACACTGTTGTATGTTTTTCACAAAGAAATTGTTTCGTATATTAAAAATACCGAATCCTGTACCAATACAAAAGCTGTCGAAGTCCGGTCTTGTTTGGCATCTTAATTTTCTTCATTATTTATTTTTCCTTTCTTGTATTGCCCCTGGCAAGTTCAAATTCATTATTGTCATTCTCAAAATTGACTCATTACTTGGAATGTCTTGTATGTTTCTTTGTATGGGCTACATTTTGACAATAAAAAAAGGCCCCTAACTAAACACAACCTCCTTATAATATAAAGTAACGACTAATCGACTGTTAAATTAGTCGTAGACTATTTTTATAGTCGATTAGTCGACTAATCATGGCAGCCATAGTACGGTATGAACCCGGCGCCAGACAAATTCTGCATTCATGTGGTGTCGGAATAAGTGGAAAAACGACAACACACATGAATGTCAGAAAAACAACAAATCTTCTAACATCACTTGAATGCAGAATAACTTACACCTAAACAAAGATCAATGTATTTGTAGTGCGCCATCTATGGAAAGAAACAAAAATGACAGGGAAAATAAAAGATTAATTAACTCAGTTTGGCGGGCCAGATTAAATAGTCTTATGGGCCACAAATGCCCATTGGTCTGTGTTGTGGTTGTCCCGTTCTAGAGTGAAATCAGGCTGAGGTCAAACCAGCAGAACAGCGGTGATCCGGCTCGGATCGGCACGGATTCCCCGTTGTGAGGAACACCTCAGAAAACAGACTAAGTGATTTAAAAGTAGATGAAGCTCCAGCGTTCAGACTTGTTCCTGCTGTAGCCTCTCTCTATTCCATCTCCTCCATGACTTTCCACTCTATTACTTTATATCAAAGTGCTGCTCTGTTTATCCTCTCTCTCACCCCTGAACAACAACAGTGACAAACACTCTTTCCTGCAGCTTCTCATCATCATTGGACGCCATTATGAATTAAGATTGCAATAAATCAGCTGCTAAAATCCTCTGTGGGCTTGCTGCTGCCGGCCATGCGCACACACACACACGCTAACACACACACACTCACACCAGAGGCAGGTGATTAATTTTTACAAAAAAAAGGGATGAGGGAAGAGGAGGGTGTGAGAGAGAGGAGAGAGATGAAGGAGAGCGGACAAACACATTAGAGGAGGAGGGACTGTTTTGGGCTAGAATTGAAAAATGGCCGTCATCTGGCCAAGAATATCATTTCATTCAGTTTGTCATTAATTTCTGGTGAAGAACAAATGTAAGATTGAAAACAAAACTCCATCTATGCCACACTTTCAGCTTCCTTTGTGAAATATGTGTATTCACTTAAGTTTGCCTCCTGACTACCGTCTGTAATTTGAAAGTTCCTGGTGTTTTCTGAGGACAGGTTTTTTCAGGGCTGTTTTCCTCCTGACAGGAGCAGCTTGAAATTTCTGCACAAATCAGATTGGTTTATGGGATGCAGGACGGACAACAACAGAAAGAGAGGCATTGATAATGTTAATGTTTAGAGCAAATTGTGGACAGAATGAAGTTCTGCTTTTTCTTTTGCACCACAGTCGCTGCTGCAGCTTCAGATGACTTTTCTGAAGAATTACAGTTATGAACCTGCAAAGTTTTTAGGAATATTTGTGACTATGGTTGTTGAAACAGAGAGATTGGAACATTGCTGCAAACAAGAAAATGGAGATGTTGAAATGATTTAAATCAAAAGGTGTTTTAGCTGCCTTCTGTCTGTGTGTGCCTTCATCACAAATAATGGAAGAAGTGTGAATGGGCTAATATACCCTAATGCACGTGTCAGAGTAAAGGCCCGGGGGCCGGATCCCGCCCTCTAGATCATTTTATTTTATTGTTATTGATGGCCCGATGTTATCTCGAGCTTATTTCTAACTTGTAGAATTTTGAAAAAATATATTTTTATGGAGGGTAAAATATTGAAAGTTATTTAAGGTTTAAGTTGATTTATTCAGGAATAATATTCCTGCCTTTTTATTATTCATGATTATGTTAAAAAGTTACTGTTTTAGAGTAAAAAAAATGGCATTTGGCTAGCTTTTTGGACTATTTTGGCATTTACTAAGATTTTTTAGGCTATTTTTGGGTTTAATATTTCATTCTAGCTATGTTGGCTAATTTAGGCTTTTTTCAGTTTTTTAGGCTATTTTGAAGTTTGGCTATTTTTTCAGCTACATGCTAGCTGTTTTGGCTAACCTACGTTTTTTTTTTATTTTTTTTAGGCTGATTTGGCATTTAGCTAATAGCTTAGTCTAAGATTAGATTCAGCGTTTTTTTCTGCTATCAGCTTCAGCATTTGTTCAGCTATTAGCTTCAGTTATTTCAGCTATTAGCTTTAGTGTTTTTAGCTATCAATTTCAGCATCGTCAACTATCAGCTCTAACATCTTCAGCAGCCAAATTCAGCTTACAGCATTCACACTAGCATTATAGCAGGTAATGCTATATATCTGGTTCATAATTATGTTAAAAAGTTACAGTTTTAAAGTTTTAAGAATGTAGTTTTCAATAAATGTTTATCTTGTTCGGTCCACGACCTAGGGTGTGTTCTGGATTTTGGCCCCTTGTGCGATTGAGTTCGACACCCCTGCCCTTAAGAAACTCAATCTGTTTCGGTTTGATATAAAAAAATTGGGGAAAAAAATCGTGCAGCTCAAGTGATTGACCATTTGGTGGCGCTTTCGTCTGAAACAAGCATCCCGCCTCTAATTCTCTTCCATTTACTCCCCAGGAATGCATCAGAGTGAGGGGAACGGCAGCAGTTCATCTGGAGGAGCAGACCATGTCCTCTGGGTGTAGCCTGTCAGCTTCCAGCTGGTCGTCTACAGACGGGCTACAGCTGTGGGCCCTCGCTTCATCCCAGAACCCCCAGCGGCCGGCAGCACTCTACTGCGTAAAGAACCGCGGCTTCAAACCCATTGATGAAGGTAATAATAATGTTATTTGAGTCAGAGAACCGGCATCCTGAAACAGGACCCGGTGGAGCTCTCTCTGGAACATCACTGGAACTTCCTAATCAGCTGCTGTCCTGGAATGAGCCTGCAGTAATCTGAATCCAGCTGAACTCCCATCTCCAACATGTGTGAACATCCCACTTCTGGTTTGGGTGCATTTGTTGGACGTCAGTAAATAAATCAAAAGCACAGTGAAACTGAAAGTGTCTGGAAGGACTCATTTGTTCAGCGTTGTTTCAAATGTGAAAAGCTATAAAGTTGTTTTTTTTTTTTTTTTGCACATTCTAAAGAAGCACTCATTGGTGCCATGCTGGTCATGTCACCACGGAGCAGGTAAACCCCCCAGGAGAGGGTTTATGGCTGGGTTTCATGAAACTGAGCTGGGGGTTCCGGTGGGTGACTTGACATGTTTTAAAGCGCCTGCCATGGCACATCTGCACGTGTCATCCAGGGAAGTGAGGTGGAAAAGCAAAAATCAGCCAAACAGCTGTTTGTGTTTGAGAGGATTTTCAGAGCATGAACACAGACGGGTCCAGGAAGACCCAGGTCTGTCGGCAGATCAATCAGCTCCAAAAACACCCCCCAGGATGTGATGTTGCTGGGTGGAGCCAAAATCAGCCACTTCTAACACGTGTATTTCAGGCTTCAGCGTTAAAAACTCTTCTGTTCACTATGCAAGTTTCTACTAAAGCTGGGTTAATAAAATCGATTAATAAATTTGAATCAATTTAATCTTAATAGATCAATAATCAATTTATAAATGTAAATCGATTTAGCACATAAAGCTAAAGTCTGCTAGATTGATGCTAACATTTAATGGAATAGGACAGCTAATGCTAACATAAACATAAATGCTGACTAAATGAACATCTTTTCAGGCATTAATTTTTCCAAAATATTTTAAGGAAATATTTTTTTAAAGTAACTATTTGTTGTCTAAAACATTGTTTTTTCCTCATACTTTCTTCTTCTTCTGGAATAAGGTGTAATGCTAAAGCGTGATCTCCACCTAGTGGTCAAACTGAAACGTCCTCCAGGAGAAGCAGAACAATGTTTACGATGTTAATTATCTGAACATTTTTGTTAGAACTTCTCCTTTAGAGAATCTATGTAACACTGGATGATATTAACAATCTCATTATTTCACTGATACATTTACAGTATGTGAACTGGATCAGATTAATATAAATATATTTAAACATATAGTATATTTGGAATAATAAATTTGGCTAATGGAAGCATGTTCATGCATGAACATCATGGACTGTCAAACGCCTGAAATGTTTGTAGCTTCAAGCTTTGACTGTCACAATATTTTTTTATGGAGAGTAAAATATTGAAAGTTATTTAGGGTTTAAGTTGATTTATTCTGGAATAATATTCCTGCCTTTTTTGTTATTCATAGTTATAGCAAAAAGTTTCTAAAAAAGTACTAAAAATGGACATTCTACTAGCTTTTTGGACTATTTTGGCATTTACTGAGATTTTTTAGGCTGTTTTAGAGTTTAGTTAATATTTCAGCTACATGGTAACTGTTTTAGCTAATTTAGGTTTTTTTCTTTATAAATTTTTTGAAGCTGTTTTGGAGTTATGCTAATGTTTACACGCCAACTGTTTTGGCAAAGTATTTAAAAAACATTTTTTTAGGTTAATTTTTAGCAGGCTATCAGCTTCAGCGTTTTTAGCTAGCATCTTTAGCAGCCAAATTCATCATACAGCATTCACGCTAGAATTATTGCAGGCAATGCTATATATTTAGTTCATAATTATGTTAAAAAGTTAAGGTTTTAAAGTTTTAAAAATGTAGTTTTAGAGTGTTCAATGAATGTTTATCCTGTTCAGACTGCCACCTAGGGTGTGTTTTGGATTTTGGTCTCCTGTGGAACTGAGTTTGACATCCCTGATTTAGATTATCTAGATTACGTCTAAGCTGAATACAATTTTAGAATATTTTTCTTAAATATATGATCAACCTTAAAAACTCATTATTCACATAATACCGATTGAGTAAGGACACTGATTAAAATGAGTTAAAAAAACGAATCCCACAAGCTCTTTGATTCTGTGTTAAACCCCTTTTATTTAAATGCGGTGTGTTAAAAAGTTTAACTTTAGGGTTCAGTAAAAAAGTAAAATGCAGCATTGTAACCCCGCTGTGGTTTTGCGCGGCTGCTGTCACTTTAACGCTTGCCGGCTCGCACATAAATACCGCGGCCATTCACGTGATGACGTGTACATCCGGTAGTGATACACACGTACACACGGAAGCGAGAGCTGAGCGGAGCTGCGTTACCGGCAGGTAAATGGGAAACGTCGGAAATTCTGTGTTTTTATTTGGCGGTTAAAACACACAACCTTTCTCTTAGGAAACCGCGCACCTTTTCTAAAACAAAAGAAAGATCATCCATTCAACCGGCACCAGCTGAAACGCCGTGGCTGAGCTCGAGGGTTGTTTGGATAATCAGCTGGTGAGTGTTTACAATTGCGTCAGCTGGTGCGGGCATCAGCTGATCTCAATTGTGTCTTGTTCGTTGTTTTGTAGCGTTGTCTATTTTCTTTAATTTTGAATTGAGTACTCTGAAAAGAAATTATTTATCATGTACATGAATTTGAGATGAATTTGAATTGCATTTGGAGTGAATTTGACATGAATTTGAATTGTGTTTCAAATGAAATGAAAATGAAATTAATATGAAATGAATCTAGATTCTAAGGATTATGAATTGTTTAACAACTGTAATGTCCACTCAGTAATTTTTGAGATTTATATTCTGTTGGAACATGTAAAACAATGAATTAACTTTTCTTTTTGATAAGAAGAATCATGCTGTATTTTCTAATGGTCCTGTCCATACAGGCCAGGTCCCTTTACACGGGGTTTTTCCGGAGTCTGTCTGCGATGGCGAGCTGCTTGGAAGCGAAAGAACCTGCCACCACTCCCACAGAGCGGTAGGAGAAAAACAAACAAACAAACAAAACTAAAGATCAGACTCTACACGGAACTTCCTTTCTACGAACTGACTCCTGTTGCTGGAGACATCTGGACTTGGTTATTTATTTATTTATTTACTTCCTCTGTGAAGGAAACCATTCATCACTTAAAGGACATTGTACATATTTATATTCCTGCTACTATTATATTTTTGGGTCACTGTGAATACACTCACTGGTTGCAGTCAAACTGAGTCTTGTGGTTCTTTAACATTCACTTACTCCTCCTTGAGACGAACCTCTAGTCCAGAAAACAATTAATTAATTAATTGTACACACGTTGTACACGCTACAAGCATCAATAAAGAAGTCAAATTAACTGAAGGTGAAAGAGGATTTTTTTCCAGCACAAAAGGACTTTCTCTGCGTGGAGTAAGAAATGGACAGGAATTAGGAAAGAAAGCAGTGAAAGATGAGATCTTCATCTCCTCCTTTTAACCTCACTTGAACACCTGGCTCTGACATCTGACACACACTTTATTCTTGTTCCTTTCACTTTACATCGAATCTCTCGATCAGGTGACCCGCGGCTTCAGAGGAGGAGACCGATCCGACTCGTTCTCAGACAAAAGACTCCTTCAGGAGCTGGAGGACCGCTTCCATGGAGATGGGAACGGAGGGCAGAGCATTTACCCACTTCTGCTGACATCGCCATGGCGATGACGCCTGGATTTCTGTATGTGTGTGTGTGTGTGTGTGAGGAGGCCAGGACTAGTGCAACAAGTGAGATAGATGAGGTGAGAGCAAACGCGCAGACAAACAAAGATACAAGAGAACAAAACTGAGGTTCAGAAAAAAAATCAGAGTGAGCATCTGTAAACACAAAATCTTAAACATATCGTAGCTTTTCAACCGCTAACACAATAATTGCAGTAGTTTCTCCACCACTACATGCTTTGGTTGCTGCAAATAACTAAAGATGTTTATTTATTTTCTCCTAAAAACAAATAAACCCAACTGTTTCGGGAGATCAAATAAACAACAAAAAAGTATAATTTTTTTATAGTTTCTTCCCCAAAACACTGTAATCAAATACATAAGAATGCCTATATCAATGATATAAATTTTTACCAACATAGTATTTTTTAATCAATCACCTACATTTGCGTGCGATTATTATAAGTTTTATCATTAAAAAGAACGTTTTTGGAGTAGAAAAGTGGCGTGCAAAAAAAAATAAATAAATAAATTATTTTCTGCAACAACAAAAAAAGATTAAAAGGCGATTATTTTTTATTCTTATAGCATTGTAGAAAAATGTGAGATGAATAAAGTAATTATTTTTAGGTGGAAGAGAAACTGTTAATCTGAGCGTGTTGTTTTAGTGGACCAGTCTGAAGACGGATTGAAATATTTTTTAAAGCTTCCTGTGAATCCTCTGACACTCTGTCACGTTTTTTTTTGTTTTTTTTTTAGCAAAACACGTCAAAATATGATGATAAAAATGCTCAACAATCAATATTTTAAATAATGAGAATATTCCAAAAATACGATAATTACAAAAGAGGAACTTTGACATAAATATAGACAATAACAGTTTATTGTCAACCATAAAAATAATCATATCAGTCAGATGCTGACCCGTCTAACATCTCATCCCAGCAAAATTCCTTTGTTCCCACTTTTTGCTCCAATTTTAAAGAAACTTCCATGTTTTTGTTCCTGTGCTGATGGTGTGTAAATGTGGTTGAAATTAAAAGTCCAGCCGGCACATTCCATCACAGAAGTCACCCTGAGAGGCGGTGTAGCCATTTGATTAAAACAGAAAACTACAACAGCCTCTGCTCTGGCTCTAAGACTGCTGGGTAATTGATTTTTAACATTTGTCTCTACCTGAGCCTCTAAGGAAACCCCTTGAAAACCCGACCGTCTAACTACTGGCTAAATGTCCACATTATTCCACCATTTAAGGAAAAGAAAAAAAATAGGACTTTCAGCAGAATGCAATTTGTTTTGGGTAATTTTTCTCTGAAGTTTCTAAAAAGTAGAACTCTTACTTTCAAGTGGAAGCGTCTTTGCAAGAACCTTTTAAGCATGTTAGTAGTTTGTTTTTTTTAAATCAGAGTAAAGCTCTTGTGGGAGTGGAGCTCCTCCATCCTCAGGGCTTTAAGTCTTAGTCACTGCTGCCCTTACGGGTGGATACGAGTGGATACGGGCTGTCGGGGGTGAAAATGGGCAAACCTGTACAGGACACGCAGTTGACCCACATTAAATTTTAAAGTTGTAGACTAGGTAAAGATCCTTACCGACCTTAATGTTAACATTAACTTTGTAAACATGGTTCTGCTTCTCCTGGAGGACATTTCAGTTTGGCCACTAGGTGGCGATCTCGCTTTAGCATTACACCTTATTCCAGAAGAAGAAGAAAGTATGAGGAAAAAACAATTAAAAACTTTAAAAATGTTTCCTTAAAAGAGTTTGGAAAGTCCATAACTGTGTTTATAAAGATGTAATGTATGTTTAGGTCGACTGACCGCTAGCATTAGTGGGAAATTTCATTAAACGTTAGCATTAAGCAAGCAGACTTTATTTTTATGTGGTAAAAAAATGATTTATAGCTTTAATGAATCGATTATTGATCTATTAAGCTTAAATCGATTCCAATTAATTGATTTTATTAACCCAGCCCTAGTGCCGCCTGCCTGTTCAAAATTAAGAAATTAGACAATCAGGTTGTAGTTTGTGTTGACATCCTACAAACTCCTGATACATTCAACATATGTTTATAATGGTTGTGTCGACTTGTATTTAGGCAGCCACTTCCAATTAAAAGTTTACATAAGCGCACGTAAACCCTCGTTTCGGGCTTCCACCTTCAAGAACTCGTCTTCACGCATTGCTACGCAAGTTTTTAAGCTCTGTTGCAGACTCTACTTTCAAAACGTGGGTTCGTTGATCGCGTGCTGGAAATTCAACTCGTTAAACTAAATCATGGTAATTCTGAAGTGTGACCTATCAGGGACTTGGATTTGATTGTGACCTGTTGGTAGCATCCTTTTCATAACCCGGAAGTGCCAATCGTTGTAAGCATGATCATGAAGGAGAAACTGACAATTGTGGTTTGTGCCAAAGACGCACATTTATAGGAAACAGAGCTGCGAAAGAAAAGCCTGGAGCAAGATTTGCACCGCGTAGACATTGCTTCATCCCACTGTAGGTGGCGGACATGCGCTAGTAAGCAGTTGAAAAACAAAAGAAGCTCCCTGCTTGTCCAGTGTGAACACCACGAGCTGTCGCGCCTTCTTGAAACCGCGTATTGCGTGTTCCTGAACGCACCCTGCATGGCTGGTATGAATGCAGCATTACATGGCCACATCACTCAAATTTAAGGGACTATTTCCAATGAAATGTCACGTAAAGGCTTGTTTTGGGCTTCCATATTTACAACTCTTACGTGTTGCTACACAAGTTATTGAATTGATGGATTTGTACCGTTAGACATTTCACATCAAGCCTCATCTCACTGTAGGGGGC
This sequence comes from Oryzias melastigma, assembly GCF_002922805.2. NCBI lineage: Eukaryota > Metazoa > Chordata > Actinopteri > Beloniformes > Adrianichthyidae > Oryzias > Oryzias melastigma. Next base: position 23,927,460 of record NC_050533.1, read on the forward strand.
GGACATGCGCTAGTAAGCAGTAGAAAAACAAAAGAAGAAGAATCCCCTCCTCGCCGCTCTCTGCTTGTCTGGTGTGTGAAGACCACTGACTGAATGGACACAATGCACAACAATGGTACGTTCCATTTTCATCACATTCCTTAATGTGGCCAAACTCCAAAACACAATTGCGCTCTCCTTAAGCCCCTCCTCTCTACGGCTCTCCACGACCAGCAACCCACCGTCCAAGTGACTAAGGCTTTCATGGACTGTGATTCAGGTTAAATCTGGACATCGGTGCTTTGTGGTTTTGTTTGTTACTTATAAGGTTTTCTGGGCTCACTTTGATGTTTTTTCTCCATGCCGTGAACACACCGGTATTGCTATTATTAATAATAACTCTCACTCTGCATTTACAGTTTAAGTTGCTTGGTCTAAAATCTATTTATTTCAACACATTTGAACTTCTTGCTTTGATCTATTTTAACTCAGATTTTTGTAAAGTCTTTGGTCAGTTTTAAATTCTTAATGTAATATAAAAAGTTCCCATAATCCTTGACCATTTCAGTATTGATTTCAGAGCTTTATCATGGCTATATCCTTGACTTTTCTTTACAATTTGTGGTTTTCCAGCTCCCCGAGTTGAATATTTTACTGCAAATGAACAAAGGTCAAAGCCAAGTTTTCTATGTTTATTAATATGACAGCGGCTTTTGCTCCAATGCAAGTTGATTTTAAATGTTTCTCCCAAATGTCAGGAAACTTTAGTCTGTGACTATCCCAAAAGGCCACCGGAGGGCAGCACAGCAACACACAGCACGGTTCATCGTCTCGGTATTCATTTGGTGAAATCTGTAAGTGTTTCTGCTTTGCTGCTTGGAAACAGTAAAGTGTTTTCCATGAGAAGAACACAAACATATAAGGCAGGCAGCAGTGGATGCAGTTTATTTTTCACAGACAGAGATGCTAGTTTGAAGGTGTGTAGTACTGAGGTTAGACAAACTTAAAACTCAGTATAATCTCTATAACTCAAAGCATTTCAAGTGTTTAGAAATTGGGCCTTAAAAAAAGAAAAACTGTCAACGCTCTTTCATTCTTCTGTCCATCACTCCGTTCCTCTGCAGTCCTGCTTTTAATGCTTTCATTCTTCTTCTCGTATGTCCTTTCCCATTCTCCTTTCCCTTCCCCATACATCCCTCTATACGTGATCTCCAGTCCTCCATCACAACACACCCTCCCCGCGAACACAGTGGAGTGGAACAGTTCGGTATTAGCTCTGAAATTAGCAGCAGTCCCTCGTTAAAGAGCTGGCAGGAGCGCGGACAAACGCCTACAAGCCTACACCCCCCCCACACACATACCGTAGAAGGCGTTAATCGAGGAAAAGCTGCTGCATCCTTGGAGACACCTCATTTGAATCTTTCTTCATGTCTTGATCATTTCCATGCTGTTTTCCATTCTCCCTCTCTTTGCAGTCTGTTCTTCTTTCTCTTCGTCTTCCTCTCCATGTCTCATTTCTTAATTTCTTTTTTTTATTTCTATTTGTCCTCCTTTAACCTTCAAACTCTCTCAGTTCCTGTGTGGCCATCAGCCAGCGGACAGTCAGCGAGTCCCTCTTTCCTCACATCAGCCTCCCATCTTTGCCTCTGTTCCACCCCCCCACCCCCCTGATGCTACACGTCGACTATCCACCCCCCCCATGCCTGTAACTCATTCATTTCAGTCTTTGAATTCTGTCAAGCTTCACTTAACTGTTCTGATTGTTTCCTGCCTTTTCTTTCATCGTTTTAAATGGACGACTTTTTTTTTTTTACTTTTTAGTTTTTTTTTATCTACTCTCACTTTTCAACTTCGTCCCTTTTACTTTTAATGTTCTGCCATCAAGTGTCTCTTTATCAGTACAATTAGCTGGAAAATGGCTTCTTTCATTCAGAACCTTAACAGTCAGTCAAAAAGTTTGAAGGTCAAGCTGAAGGTCGTCTCTGACAAACCACAGGAGAGTTCTTCTTTAACCCTACAACACTTTTACTACAAAAATTTACACCTGCACTTTTGCTGGGTAATATTTACCCACCATAATATACCCAATAAAAAGTATTTCTTATAAAAGAGAGATCAAAACATCATACACTAAATTATTTTCAACTGTTGTTTATGTAAGAAAAGGGAAAATAAAAACATAAGAAGAGCCTAAAACATCCTTGAAAATTACTGAAAATTTAGGAATTTAAGAAGAAGAAATTCCTTTAAAAATGATCCTGGAGACTTGGTCTTTGGTCCACCCATGCCTGGTTCATGTGAGACTTTACCCAGGAAAGTACCACATATTGAGAATCAGGTAAATATTTTTGAAAATAAATATTTACAAATAATTGTTTTATTCCAGCGAGCTTCAGCAACTAATAAACACAGTTTGTAAAAAATTTCCATCCAAAAATTATACGCAATTGCAGCAACTTAAGAAAGCCAAAGCAAGATCTTACGGAGTGAAATCTCCTCACTTCATCTTACCTTCTCCACAGAAACTGTGGTTTTGGTGTTTTATAGCATGTTCCTAACAGCATTTTTTTCATGATGTAGAACATATATGAAGAAAACTAGGATGTTCAAAGTCCTTCACTTGGGGGAGTAAGTTGTTCCTCACCCAAACAAGCATTACTCGGCCTTGGCTGTTTGGCCATAGAATTATTCATTCAATAATTTTCCTGACCGCTTTGTCCCTTCCGGGGTCGCGGGGTGCCGGAGCCTATCCCAGCTACTGATGGGCGAAGGCGGGGTTCACCCTGGACAGGTCGACAGTCTGTCTCAGGGCCTCAATCACACCCATCCACTCTCACAGTCACACCTAGTGGCAATTTAGAGTCACCAATGAACCTATGAAGCATGTTTTTGGACGGTGGGAGGAAGCCGGAGTCCCCGGTGAAAACCCACGCATGCACGGGGAGAACATGCAAACTCCACACAGAAAGGTCCCAGCCGGGAGTCGAACCAGGGCTTTCTCGCTGTGAGGCAAGAGCCCTAACCACTGCGCCACCGTGCAGCCCTGCCACAGAATTAACACTCTGAAACATTTCAGACAAGGCGGATCTACTGTCAGTGAGGATTGTCCTTCTGTGCAAGCCAGAACTAGTTTGAAAGGACAAGAACGGTACTTTCATGTTTTCATTTTATAGGATCTTTAGTAAAGAGTGAAAAGTTGTATTTACTGTGAATAGATTTCCCAAGCAGTTCAAGAAGAATATGGAAGGGATTTTCTAAAAATGACTGTGCACAGTACATGAGGGTATGGAGAATGCAGAAGGAGAACAAGTGCCAGAGTGGAAAGATCTTACATCTATAACCCAGGCATGCCCTGTTTTTGTGGCACGGGCGCTACAGTAAGACACTGGACCATTAAAGCGCACAACAGTCACACTATCTGCACTGCTGTGGGAAAAAAACATCTTACAGGAGGATTAAAGATTTGTTAGAGTTGATGTTGAGGGCTACCCTCAGTTGGGCCAGTTTGCAGTAGCCATGAGGCAGAGTTTGTAGGGGAGATGGAGGAGGTATACGGATCAGGCATATAAGTGAAGGTAAGAATGTAAATAAAATAATACGTTTTAAGTCATTTGGCTGCACAGTGGCACAGTGGTTAGCGCTCTTGCCTCACAGCAAGAAAGCCCTGGTTCAAATCCCGGCTGGGGGACATGAAACAGAACCACCAAGTGGGGACCTTTCTGTGCGGAGTTTGCATGTTTTCTCCAGGAACTTTGGCTTCCCACTGTCTAAAAACATGCTTCATAGGTTAAATGAATGAATCATTTAGACCTTTTAATGAAGGTTTAAATGACAAGACCATAAAAACAAACAAAGAACCAACATTAATAAAAGGTACAATAACATAGAAAATACATCATCTTGAGCTTTGAAAACAGTAATATTAGCAATAATCAGTAATATCTGTCCCATCCAGAAGCACACAAGTTTTAACTCTAGAGATGCAGTAGTCCTCTGAAAATAGTATTTACATTTTCTTCTTCTTTCCTTTTGGCTTTTCCCTTCAGGGGTCGCCACAGCGAATCAGTTTCCTCCATCTAAGCCTGTCTTCAGCATCCTCCACTCTAACACCAGCCACCTTCATGTCTTCATTCACTGCATCCATAAACCTCCTCTTTGGTCTTCCTCTAGACCTCTTTCCTGGCAGCTCTAGACTCAGCATCCTTCTACCAATATATTCACTGTCTCTCCTCTGGACATGTCCAAACCATCTCAGTCTGGCCTCTCTGACTTTATCTCCAAAACCTCTAACATGTGCTGTCCCTCTGATGTATTCATTCCTGATCCTATCCATCCTGGTCACTCCCAAAGAGAACCTCAGCATCTTCATCTCTGCTACCTCCAGCTCTGCTTCCTGTCTTTTCTTCAGTCCCACTGTTTCTAGTCCAAACAACATGGCTGGTCTCACCACAGTCTTGTACACCTTTCCTTTCATTTGTGCTGAAACTCTTCTGTCACACATCACACCTGACACTTTTCTCCACCCATTCCAACCTGCTTGCACTCTCCTCTTCACTTCTTTTCCACACTCTCCATTACTCTGTACTGTTGACCCTAAATACTTAAACTCCTCCACCTTCTTTATCTCTTCTCCCTGTAACCTCACTCTTCCACTCTGGTTCCTCTCATTCACACACGTGTACTCGGTCTTACTGCGGCTAACCTTCATTCCTCTCCTTTCCAGGGCAAACCTCCACCTCTCTAACTCCACCTCCACCTGTTCCCTGCTCTCACTACAAATCACAATATCATCTGCAAACATCATAGTCCATGGTGATTCCTGTCTAACCTCATCAGTCAGTCTGTCCATCACCATTACAAACAGGAAGGGGCTCAGAGCTGATCCCTGATGTAATCCCACCTCCACCTTGAACTCCTCTGTCACCCCTACAGCACACCTCACCACTGTCTTACAGCCCTCATACATGTCCTGCACTGCTCGGACATACTTCTCTGTCACTCCAGACTTCCTCATACAATACCATAGTTCCTCTCTGGGCACTCTGTCATAAGCTTTCTCCAGATCTACAAAGACACAGTGGAGCTCTCTCTGACCTTCTCTGTACTTCTCTATCAACATCCTCAAAGCAAATGTTGCATCTGTAGTGCTCTTTCTTGGCATGAAACCATACAGCTGCTCACAAATGTTCACTTCAGAAAATAGTATTTACATGAGCAGAGAAAATGTGCCCTCTTAATCATCTTTCTTAACGTCTCCATCCCGTCCTTCAACAACGGCTGAAGACATTTCTCTGTAAAGTAGTGTCACTTACGACCTGCTGCCAGCCTGTTTCATGTTTGATAAATCACATTGATCTATACGTATCTACTCTTTCCAGTTTTTTGCTCGTCTTGTCAAAAATCCCCAAATTGCAAATTTATCAAGAGCTAATGAACTAAATGGATCACATGTGTTACTTTGCCGTTAAGCCCTTGCTGTCAAGGCTGAAGACGTTTCTACCCTTGCAAACTTTTAGCAACTCTTGATCAAAGCGTGTCAAGAAATGTAATGCTGCATTCCCATTGAAGTTAATTTGCGCATCAAATTTGTGCTGGATGTCTCATCAAACGAACATTAGAGCTTATCCAAAAATGTCTTCATGGACTCAGCGCTCATGTTGGTGGAGCTACCGCAAAAATCAGTACAAGTACAAGCATTGACTGTATATCTCATTACAACACCTGGAAGAGATGGATGATGTTGAGAGATCATGTATGTTTTTTAAAGAGCTCTACAGTAGCATCAGTAACCACATCTCCATGTTTGGGTTCATGAGATCATTACTCTCCCAGTACGATGAGCTTCACCGTCTGAATGGAGGCTGCTTTAGCGGTCTCTCTGTGACCCAGTTGGATGACTTCAAGAATGGAAAAAAGTAAAAATAAGAATAAAAATGAGAGGATGTCTTTTAGTGTAAACAAGAACGAATGTCAAATCCATTCACATTTTAGTTTGATAAAGTTCAGTCCACTGTTGTTTTTCCACATCAGATTAATCCAAAGGGAACATATTAGAACATTCTACCACACTGTATGGTCACGTCTCTGCTAAATTCAATGTTTCCACACATTGAACTGGAATGATGGATTGATAATTCTTTGCTGATATCACGTGTTTTCCTTGTTCTTATGTTGTAGTACAATAAAGTGACTGCACCTCAATGTAAATGGTATTTTCCAATATCAATTATTGATTTATATAACTTAGAAACAAATTTTCAATGGCAGAGGTTGATTTGATTCAATTCTGCCTCAAACAGATCGATCTGGTTTGATCAATCGTAACTTATCTCTTAGCATTAAGGACATTTTAAGATCTTACAATCTCTTTTTTCTCCACTCTCTTTCTGCTCTCCTACAGTGACGTCTGAAGGAGTTTACGGCCTCCTTTAAATATAAAAGATTAAGGGATTAGATTATTTTCTCATCTGTTTCTAACACACTGTGATGAGCTGAAGTTAAGGGAGAGAATAAGGCCTCAACATCAATTTAACAAGACATGAAATCAGTTGGACTAAGTGTTAAACTTTGAAAGTGGAGATCTGAAGACTTCACATGAGGAGACACAGCAATGCGTTAGCAAATATAACCAGTTAGCAGAGATTTTGTAATTCTTGTTCAACTATTTTGTTGCATGTCCAACTGGTCAGAATGTATCTTTGGGTGGATGTAAATGCTTCAGTAGACTACTTTGTGTGTGTCCTGAGCGTGTGTTTCATGTGCCTGTTCTGCTTGTACATATGTGGGTTTTCTCTGGGAACGTCTTCTCACAGTCCAAAATCCTTCTTCATAGGTTGATTGGTTGGTCTAAATTTGCCCCTAGATGTGTTTGTGTGTGATAGTGTGGCTCTCAAAGAAACTGGCAACCTGTCCAAAATGTATCACTCTGCCTCTATCCAACAGTAGCTGGGATAGGCTCCAGTAACCCCATCACTCCAAAAGGGATTCAGCAGGTTTTGAAGATTGATTGATGGATGGTGATTATTTTGATTTTTGTAAGCATAAAAACGTTCTCTCTGTGAGAAGAATCAGCAGAGCAGGAGGAAGGATGGCTCAGTGGGAGAGACGAGCGTAGAAGAGGATGAAGGTAGATGAATAAATTAGGTATTTTGTTTAGGAAAACTTGTGGTTTTTGTTTACATTTTGGTGTTATTAAAACATTTTTACACTATCTTGATAAAATGTTCTGAAGCGTATGTGTCAAAGTCAAGGCCCGGGGGCCGGATCCGGCCCTCCGGGTTATTATGTCCGGCCCTCCAGATCATTTTATTTTATTATTGTTAGTGACCTGATGTTATCTTCAGCTCATTACTTACTTGTATAATTTTGATGGGGAGTAAAATATTTAAAGTAATTTAAGGTTTAAGTTGATTTATTCTGGAATAATATTCCTGCCTTTTTATTATTCATAATTATGTAAAAAAGCTACTGTTTAAAGTTAAAAAAATGGCCTTCTGATAGCTTTTTGGACTATTTGGCATTTACTAAGATTTTTTTAGGCTGTTTTGGAGTTCAGCTAATATTTCAGCTAGCTTTTTTTGCTAAGTTATGCTTTTTTATTTTTTAGACTGTTTTGGAATTTAGTTAATATTTACACGCTAGCTGTTTTGGCTAATTAGGGTATTTTGGAGACTTTTTTAAGACTAGTTTGGCATTTAAATAATATTTTAGCTGGCTATCAACTTCAGCATTTTCAGCTTGTTAAAATAAACCCTGAAAATAGAACACAATATTTGAAATGAACGAGACAGAGGCTAAAATGAAATTCTCTCCAGAGGAGTACTTTTACAGTAGAAGAACTCAGTCTACTCTGCAAAGCAGCTCTGAGGCTTGCCTGCAAAGACACCCTTTTATATTCAATTTCAGGGAAGCCCTAGCTTACAAAGGGAGGAGTGAGTCTTAGGTTTTGCACAAATATGGTGTTAGTACCAGTGTTTTTTTTTAGCTATTTCTAAGCAACGCCAACTATGGTCACTATGGATGTCATTTGGTCACTGCAAGCACTTCGCCTGTGGTTTTCTTTCCCAAGATAGTACTTGGAATGTTCCCAAAATGGCACATGAGACACTTTGTGAGGAGGTGACTTCTTCAGACTCAGCACATTCCAAACCAGAATAAAAGAAACAGTACAAAGATAAAAGCAGTTAGAAATAATAAATTTATTCAACACAGCTATCAGCTTCAGCATTTTCAGCTCTCAATTTCAGCATCTTCAGTTATCAGATCTAGCATCTTCAGCGTCCAAATTCAGCTTACAGCATTCACACTAGCATTATCCCACGCAATGCTATATATCTAGTTTATAATTATGTTAAAAAGTTACAGTTTTAAAAATGTAGTTTTAGAGTGTTTCATAAATGTTGATTCTGATCAGCCCGGGACCTAAGGTGTTTTTTTTTATTATTATTTTGGCCCCTTGTGCGATTGAGCTTGACACCCTGATCTAAAGACACATGAAGTTGCACTGCAGCACTCCTCCCCCTTTGCACAAATAAACACAAACTACACAACAGCTTCTTTGTTTGCAATTAAAGGCATTATTTCAATAAACCGGTCCTGAATCGGTCTGGCCTTCACATATGAGACACTCCAGATACAAAGCATGTAGATCATTCGGGGAGGGCTGGAAGTAAAAGGGGAGAGGCAGGGAAAAAGGAAACACTTGACAGAAGCACAAAAGGCTCCAGAATGGATAAGAAGGATTTAAGAGGAAAATTAGTGAGGGGACGGAATTATGAGAGAAAAAAGCTCAAATGGAGAAAATTGGGGCGGACTGGTGGATTTGCATGCACACCCGCCGTGTTATTGTCCGTGCAATTAGCTTCAATAGCTCATGGCCCTCCACACTCACAATAGCTGTGTGAGGTTTTTGTCATGAAGAGAGCCGAGCGCCATGATACGTCTGAGCGCGGAGAATCATATTCAGAGGGCTGAGCTGCAGCTTCACAGCCGTCTCGCTGCAGTTTTTCTCCATTTGCTGCTCTGCAAAGACTTTTCAACTCATTCAGTTTGTCTGAGAAACGCTGAGCCCTTCTGCAGGAGTATGTAAAGTAACTCGGCCTGAAAGCTTTGTCACCAGGCTCTCGCTGACGGTGTGAAGGTGCTGCGTTATCAGCTGCTGCAGCTCCGGGAGGCTTTATCTGCTCCCCAAACACTCACTGGGGAGGAGAGAGAGGCGAAAACAATGTCCACTGTTGAGCACATCGAACTTCTGAGATGCTTAGAGTGACCTCATAATCAAGTCACTGACACGTCATTAAGCTTGGACATGGACTTAGAAATAAAAAAATAAAAATAAAAAAGCACACTAAAGAAAGATGTTTCTCTTCTCTTTGGTTCTCTGACATTAAATAACAATCAACTGGATTATAAGACGTATTGCCAATTAATGATCTATTTTCAAAGGTCCATTGCTCTATGATACATCAAAGTCAAGGCCCGGGGGCCGGATCCGTCCCTCCAGATCTTTTTATTTATTTTTTGTTAATAATGGCCCGATGTTAACTTGTGCCTATTTCTAACTTAAATAATTTTGATAAAATATATTTTTATGTAGAGTAAAATATTGAAAGTTATTTAAGGTTTAAGTTGATTTATTCTGGAATAATATTCCTGCATTTATATTACTCATAATTATGTTAAAAAGTAATGGTTTTAAAGTTTTAAAAATTGGCATCCTGCTAGCTTTTTGGACTATTTTGGCATTTACTAAGATTATTTTAGGATATTTTGGAGGTTAGCTAAAATTTCTGCTACAGGCTAGCTGTTTTGGGTAATTTAGGTTTTTTTTCAGTTTTAGGCTATTTTAAAGTTTAGCTATTTTTTCAACTACATCCGTTTTCAACTATCAACTTCAGCATTTTCAGCTATCAGTTTCAGCATTTTCAGCTATGAGCACTAGCATTATCACAGGTAATGCTATATATCTAGTTGATAATTACTGTATTTTCCGGACTATAAGTCGCGGTTTTTTTCATAGATTGAATGTCCCTGCGACTTATACTCCAGTGCGACTCATATACGAATTTTTAATGAGATGAGATATGGACCATAAGTCTAGAGTGCCCTCTTATGGTGATCTTTGCAATTACTTTATTTACTTTAGTTATTCAGACGTGACACAGAGGACAAAGAATTTAAGGGATTTAGTGATATGGAGTGAGATTGTGTGCAATTAATTACAATAAAGATACAAAGTTGATGAGTTCTTGAGGCTATAGTTAAATAAAACTGTTATGTTATATAAATGCTACACCTTTTCGTTTTTTTCATGACGCTAATATGTGAATATGTGTTGACACATATTCAGCCTGTTTTCTATTCACTTATGAATGTTATAACTTACCTTCCAGGATGATGTAATATCGTTTTTTTCAACCAGTTTATAAAATAAATTACTTGAAAAAAATGCGACTTATACTCCAGTGCGACTTATGTATGGTTTTTTCTTCTTCATTATGCATTTTTTGGCCCCTGCGACTTATACTCCGGTGCGACTTATAGTCCGAAAAATACGTTAAAATGTTAAATATGTTAATATGTTAAAAAGTTATGGTTTTCAAGTTCTAAAAATGTTGTTTTAGGGTGTTCAATAAATGTTTATAATGTTTGGCCTGCGACCTAAGGTGTGTTTTGGATTTTGGCCCCCAGTGCGATTGACGTTGACACCCCTGTTCTACGTCTACTTTTCAAAATCCCATCAACATCAGTGAGCAGAACCAGAATGAATCCAAAGGATGCTAAATGAAAGCGTTTAAGTGCGTCTTATACTATGGAAATTACAGGAAGCAAAAGATAAAGACAAACTGCCTAAAAGTGGGTTTTCCTGTAAACCTGATACTGAAAAGGTGATTCATTTATTTGGCTTCACATTTCCCTCCACACACAACCAAAGGAATTAACCCTTTAACACCTGAGGCGGTGACAGTTAGAGACAAAATCTTTAACATACTGTAACTTCTTAACAATAACACGATAATTCCAGTAGCCGCCTTTCTCCTTCCTAATCTACTGGAGTTATTGTGTTAACAGTTGAAACTTCACTGTAAATCAAAGAACATAAACACTGGAGTTCAGTGTTAAAGTGTTAAAAAGACCATAAGAATGCTCACATGAAAACATCAATAGATGTGTTTCCATTACATAAATGAGCAAAACTTTATCAAAATTCTAGAATTCTCTCAAAAAATAAAACAGAATTTCCCAGTTACACTGTTTTAAGTTGATCATTTTTATGCAAATAAACACAAACCAACCCACGCGATAAGTCATTCAAAAACATGGCGACGGATGTGAACAAAAGTGATTTACAGCAGATACATCCAAACTTCTGCCACAGCTCTAGCGCTCATCATCATCTGTCAAAGGAGACGCTGGCGTCGGAGTTTGAACTCTGAATGTTTCTGGAGTCACCTTTTGCCTCAAAGTCTGAAGAAATGATAAAAAGTAGGGATGTCTGATCGAAAATTGTCCCGATCCTGTGGTTGATGACTCGAATTGTATTGAATTCTGTCTCCCAGAAATATCACCAATAAAATTTGTTCTTATTCTGGAAGCATACTCCACTAGAAGTCTGCATGTCATGAACAAATCATGACTTGTCAATGCCACAAACCGCAGCAAAATACAGCAACAGTTCAAGCAGGATGCTAACAAATACAGCTCAGCCAAGCTAGCGAGATTTTCGATAAATAACTCTTTTAAAAATGCTTAAACTGACAGCAAGTGTCTCTGTCCGTTTTTCTTAATGCAAACAGAAACCTACGAACTAATTTCAACAGAACAGGGTTCACTTTTCAATGTTAAACTCTCTGTTACTGCCGACAAACAAACGGCTAATTAGAAGCTGCTAAATGCTAGCTCTGTGATTTAACCACTTAGGACCCAGGCTGTTCTTTGACATGCCTGTTTTAATTTTCTGACAGAGAAATAAAAGTGAAGAAAATACCAACTGTGATAATAAAACCAAAAAAGTGATGTCTTAAGAAGTTAAAAAAAAAAAAAACATAATCTTAAAAACAAGAGAATGAATTGTTAAATTGTTCTAATGATATCAATTAATTTTTATGATTTATAAACAAAGATATGAGCCCAGGGTAATTATTATTATTATTATTAACGGCCCAATGTTATCTTGTATAATTGTGACAGGATACATTTTATAGAGCAAAATCTTTTTGGATATTTATAAGTTAAATGTTTGTATAAAATTACATAGAAGTAAAGAAGTTTTAAGGTTTTTTTCTTTTAATATTTACTTTATTTCTAACTTGTATAATTTTGACAGCATATATTATTATGAAGAATAAAATATTGAAAGTTATTGAAGGGTTAAGTTGATTAATTCTGGAATAATATTCCTGACTGTTTTTATTCATATTTCTGTTAAAAAAGTTACATATTCAAAATTTAAAAATTTTAACAATTTAGTTTTTTATGTGTTTGATAAATGTTTATCCCGTTTGACCTAATGTGTGTTTTGGATTTTGACCCCCTGTGTGACTGAGTTCGACACCCCTGAGAAAAAACCCTAACAAAAATATTGAAACGGTTTCTATGAAACACTGTTGTTCTAACCGGCTCGCTCTCGTCCGCTTCCCTCCTCCCCACGTGCACGTTCAGCGCCCCGGTGCAGGTTGTTGCTGTGGCAGGAGCTGACAGACAAGCCGAAGCTGGGGACAACACCCCCCGCCGCATGGCCGACTTACAGACACGTTTGCCCCTTCCTGCCCAGATGGACCTGTCTGCGCGCCCGAGTGAGTGCGAGTGTGTGTGAGACGCTCGACCTTGAATAAAGACATAATGGTCAAACTGTGTGTTTCCCTGCGTCATTGTGTAAATGAGGGCGAATGTGTGTGTGTGTGTGTGTGTGAGTGTGCTAACGAACTGAACAGCTCATCAGCAGAGCATCTGTGATTGCAGCTCCCAGGAGAGAAGTCACTGACAGCATGAGTGTGTGCATGTACTGCATGAGGAGGAGTATATCTGTGTACATTTGTGCTAGAGACGTGTGTAAATACATGTGTGTACAGGAACGCGTAAGTGTGCGTGAAAGGTTGTGCATTAAGTAAGTGTGTTTGTGTGAATGTGTGCGTGTGGAAGAGTGTAAATGCGTGAGATCATGTGTGATGTTTGTGACAGAATGTGTGAGAGTGTGTAAAAAAATTTAAATTATACTGAAAAAAAAACATTTTCAAGCTTTTAAAGTGGACTTTAAGCAGCTGCAGATCAACAAAGATCCACCAGAAGAACCAGTTTAGAAAATCAACCAGCTTTACATGTTACTGACACAGCAGTAACACAACAGTAAATGCTTGAACACACAATGACATAACTGGAAATATTTCATTGAGAAAAAAAAATCCATCCATCCATTTTCTGAACCCACTAAATCATGTGTCAAAGTCAAGGCCCTGGGGCCGGATCCGGCCCTCCGGGTAATAATGTACGCCCCTCCAGATCATTTTATTTTATTGTTATTAATGACCCGATGGTATCTAAAAATATTTAAAGTTGTTTAAGGCTTAAGTTGATTTTTAATATTCCTGCCTTTTTATTTGTCATAATTATGTTAAAAAGTTACTGTTTTAAAGTTTTAAAAATTGGCATTCTGGTAGTTTTTTGGACTATTTTTGGATTTATTGTTTTTTTTTTTTTTTTGAAGATATTTTGGAGTTTAGCTAATATTTCAGCTACATGCTAGCTGTCATGGCTAATCTAGGCTTTTTAAAAAGTTTTTTAGGCTGTTTTGGAGTTAGGCTAATATTTACAGGCTAGCTGTTTTGGCTAATTGAAGTTTTTTTAAGGCTAATTTGCCATTTATCTAATATTATAGCTGGCTATTAACTTCAGCATTTTCCGCTATCAGCTTTAGCATTTTTAGGTTTCAGCTTTAGCATTTTCAGCTATCAATTACAGCATCATCAGCTATCAGTTTCAATGTTTTTAGCTATGTTTCAGCATTTTTAGCTAACAACTTCAGCATTTTTAGATATCTATTTCAGAGTTTTCAGCTATCAGCTTCAGAATTTTCAGCTATCACTTTCAGCATGTCCAGCTTTCAGTTTCAGCGTTTTTAGTTTTAATTTCAGTATCTTCAGCTATCAGCACTAGCATCTTCAGCAGTCAAATTCAGTTTACAGCATTCACACTAGCATTATCACGGGTAATGTTATATATCTAGTTCATAACTATGCTAAAAAGTTACAAAAACATTTGTTTTAGAGTGTTCAATAAATGCTTATCCTGTTCAGCCCTCGACCTACGGTGTGTTTTGGATTTTGGCCTCTCGTGCGATTGAGTTTGACACCCCCGCTCTAATCTCTAATCTACGGGACAGATTGATGATGTCACCTCCTGCTTTTGGGAGGAGTTAGACATATTTGTTTCATCACTGACTGACTGTCTTCACACAGATGAGTGCAGATGCTGGAAGAGACAGACCCACATGTTGCTTGTCCATCAGTTCAGATGGTTCCTGCAGACTGTGAGGATCTGACAGACGCTCTGCTTCAACCTGACGTTTCCTCAGTTAACCCTTCACAGACACTCCGTCTGCTCCAAACAAACAGCACCCCCCCTGGATGTGGTAAGAATGACCAATCCCAGCTTTGATCTTTAGGCGTGCTGGTCTTGGCTGCACCTTCATCTCTCCATGGCTGTGTAAAAACCACACTAGTGGGGCTGCGGTCATGTTTCACACCAGCCTTAAAGGTAGGTCTGTCTTTATGAATTATCCCTGAAATGTGGCTCAGAGGCTCTGGTTGATAAATGCAATGCCTGCTGCCTGTCAGTCAACTGCTTCAGCGGTGAATCTGCAGTAACGGATGCAGAGCGACGCAAACCAGACGTGCAGCTCCTGTGATCAGATAACTTTCTGGCTCAGTGAGACTTCACCACAGTCTGACCTGCGTCTGAGTCGCCTCTTGTTCTGCATCTCAGCCAGTCTTCCCCCGTCATTAAAGTAACCAGCCCAGAAAGAGATGAAGAAAAAAGTTCAAATCCAGGAGTCAGATGGGTGTGAGGTGTTTGTGCTCGTCTCTAAACGGTGAAAACGGAGTCCTTTAAAGACACCTTAGAATGACGTCAGAGACTCCAGGTCCAGTGGTGGAAGACGGCCTGCTGGAAGCAGCCAAATGATAAAAGCAACAATTCTGACGTCATGGACGGTTAGTGTCCAGCACTGCTGAATGGAAATGTCACCTTCATATGACCTTCACAGGAGATCTGTCCTGTAAATCTGCGGGTCTCAATACATTGTGCTTTAGAAAATCACTACAGTATGACACCATTCACACTATGGTGATTCTCCTGCTCCTTTCTGTATGTTTTTCAGCACGGAGAAACTCAATCACTTTTTCAGGGATTTCATCAATCTTGGTATCAAAACGTTCAGCTTGTTCAGGACATTACTGCTTGTATTTGGTATTCATAAACTTCACAGTTTTTGAAAAACTGAGTAAAATATGCCCCATAGGATTTAAATTAGGAAGTCTTCAAATTGAATAATTTTAAGTTGATTAGCAACAAACCTTTAAATTTATTCATGGGCTATGTTTTCATCATTTATAATCTTTTTTTTTTTAATTGGAGTTTATCTGATATTTTAGAAACATGCTAACATTTTTGGCTATTTTTTTACATTATGAGGTTTTTAGGTTAATTTAGAGTTTAGCTTCTACGTTTTTGACTAATTAAGTTTACTGAGTATTTTAATGCTAATTTAGAGTTTAGTTAGTATGTAAGCAATGTCCTAGCTTTTTTGGCTAATTTGCTATCTACTGAGATTTTTTTATGCTAATTTGGAGTTTAGCTAATATTTTAGCATCATGCCAACATTTTTGGCTAATTTTGCATCTATTGAGGTTTTCATAAAATCATTTTGAGTTTAGCTTCTATTTTACCAACAGGCTAACATTTTTGACTAATTTATTTTACTGAGGAATTTTAGGTTATTTTGGAGTTTAGCTAATATTTTAGCGACATGCTAACATGATTTGATTTAGGTTTTTTGGGCCTATTTGGAGTTCAGCTCATATTTAAGCAACACACCAAATATTTTTGTAAAATTGGCATATATTGGATTTTTAAACAATTTTACCACAACATTTTCAGAAATTGAGGTCAACTTAAGTGCTCTTTCACTGTTTTTAATGAAATTTCCAGTCTTTTAGCAAATTTTAGATTATGCAAATTTTGCATTTTCAGCAAATCCCTTCAGCAATTAGAGTAAATTGCATCACCACTTCAGCAAAAAGCTTCAGCGACTACTTTCAGCAGAAAGCATTTACGCCGCCATTTTTGCAGGTAATGCAACTTTTCTGGTGTAATATTGTTATCAAAACGTTCAGCACATTTAGGACATTCCTGTTTGTACTTTTGGTATTCATATATTTAGCAATTGTTTAAATTTTAAGCAATATATTCGATTTTTTTTTTCCTGATATAAATGAGAATTTCTTCAAATACTTTGTGCATTTTGAAACTTATGTATTATTTGAATATTGGTATCAGAAGGTTCAGCACATTCAGGACAGTCATGCTTGTACTTTTGGTGTTCATAAGTTTTACGTTTTTTTATTTTGCACAATTTTTATGACTTTTTAACGAAATGTTTCATATTTTTGTGCACTTTTAAAACCTATGCAATATTGACATCAACATTTTTGTGATGTTCCAACATTATTTTGCAATTAAAGTAAACAGCTTTAAAATCTGCAGCAAAAAAAAAACATTCAGCTAAAAGCGTTCACACTAACATGATTGCAGGTTATGCAACTTTTATAGTTTTTTTTATATTTGTCTCCATATTTTATTATTTGTTTCTTTGATTTGTCTAATTTTTTCCATAATTTTTGCGCTATAGATTTTCTTTTCTGTTTCTTCTGTTGACAACCCCATCATTGTTGTTTGTATATCTGCTGTTGTCTGCTAAAGTGTTATCCTTTCTTTGACTCAACTTGTCTTTACTTACTCAACCTGTTCTATAAGGACTAAAGATGGAAATTAGCCTTAAAGATTATATTAATATATGCTGTCCCTGTCTTAAATCAATAAACAAACTCAGTCGTCTGTTTGAGGCGAAGCTTCAGGGTGAGACATGACGCCCATCACTGTTACTGTATGATAATGTTAGAAGGATTGTTGTTTTCTAACTTAGGAGTCTGATCCTTCTCACTGCTATCAGTTTAGCAAAAAGAAAAATCAAACAAAAAACAAATATTGTCATGAACAGGTAAACAAACTGCATTAAATTGTGTCTAAAACTCAAAAAACTTTTAGCAGGTTGAGTGTTCCCCCTGAGAGATTCAAAATTCAAAACATGATGATTATTCTTCCCAAAGATCTTTGGTTTAATATATTTAAATCAATAAACAGGCTAGAAAGACAAACTATATTTCCAGAGGCTGAGAAGCTGAAACTCAAAGAATTAAAACCAAGACACAAATCTGTAGCTGAAAAGTGCCTCTTCCTCAAACTTGCAGAAGGGTGGAGTTTTTTTTTTTTTTTTGCTGTCTTTTATAACAAATGACTTGTCAGAGAAGCCGCTCTGAGGTCTGGACCGAGCCAGCGCCGCACAGACTGTCCAGATGGAGCTGCTGCAGGCCCGGCACACAGATGCCAGGAGCAGGCGCAGCGAGGTGCTGCTGCCACTCCGCCTCTGAGCGTGTGCTGTGGCGGTGAAGAACCGACGACAACAGACAAACCGCAGCACGGTTCTTCTTCTGTAAATCTGAGTAGAAGAACTGCACTGTTGCACTGATACGAGTGTTTGACCATCAGCAGGATTTACTATCTAATACTGAAACCTGAGGAAAATGTGATTGTGGCAGAGCTGTGTAGTTGTTCAGCTACGATGAGAAAATCTCGTAAATTAGCAACTCTTTTCTTGTAAATAAAAAAATAAAAATATTACGAGAAGTCAAAGTGAACCTACAGTGGAGCAGGTGAACACCACGTGCAGCAGACTGACTTCCTGCCGACTCAATTTGGTCAAACTGTCTTAGATTTAAAAGTTTATCTATAACGTTACAAATGTTTGAAAGCTTCTTTGTTTGATTTGCGGTTTATTAATGTTTTATTCATTGGTTTGCAGGATCACTGCAGTTCCTGCTAATGAAGTCATCGATATCCCTGCAGCTATTCCAAATCCAATCCTTACTTCCTCCACCAAAGACAAGATCTCCTCCAAGTCTGTGTGATGCTTCCGACTGAATTTCTTTGTTTTTGAGACCTTTGTTGGAATTAAATCTTCACAAAATGCTCCAAACCTTTCATCTTCAAGCAGAGCTCTGATTAACAGACAACTTTGGGGTTTTTATTTATTCATTTATTGTCAATGTATGTCTTTTCTCGCAAAATGTATTACTTGTTCTCGTAAATTAATGACTTTTTAAATTTATGATGAACATCAGATTCCATAAATTTACATTTTTGAAAAACAAAACTTTATGAGAAAAACTCATGAATCTAGCCTATGACTTTTGAAGTCATATATGTACGACTTTAATCTCGTAATTTAACAATTAAGACTTTTTTCTCATAAATGTATGACTTTAAAGGGTAACCAAACAGGGAAGTTGGAAGCTTGGAAGCTGACTCCGCCCACAGCCGAAATGTGTGCCCCACCCCTCCAGTCAGAGGGGAGGGGCTTGGGGGCAGAACTGTTATCATTACTGGAATTGTAGATCATGATGTGAGACTTCTGAAACTTGCATGGTTTGGCCAATCACAAATTTAACTGTGATACCTCGATTCAACCTGTAGAGGGCAGCACACAGACGGGTTTTGACTTTATTTTCAAGAACTAAACAAGTTCATCTTAATTTGTCAAAAATTAGCAATGACCAACAGACAACACCTTTAAAGCCCCATTTATAGAGATCGACTTCTACAGTTGCAAAACTTTTTTTTACAGTCGGACTAATTCTTTTCTACAGTAACAATTTATTTTTTTTTTTTACAAACGTACAATACTTGTCACTACATAACTTCATAGAACTGTCGCTGCCAAAGTGTGGCTGAGCAGCACTAAGACAGCTAAATCTGGGCTCATGTTCATATCTGAACACACTGAAAAAAGATTCTCAACAGCTTCACTAATGTCCACGCTAACTCCTCCCTCAGGTGGAATTTCTTCTCTGGCATGTGATGAGACTGAGCTCTCCAGGGATTTCTTTCTCACATTTGTCCTTTAAAATCAAAATGAAAAGAAACTAAATTGCAACAACCATTTAAAGAGATTATTTCACTTAACTTTGGCGTCTGCCTCAAGAAGCGACTATCATTTCTGCAGGATGAAAAAGCTCTGCTGCATAAATATTAAAAAATAGACGGAATAAGACATTTGAAAGAGCTGTGAGGTCACTTCCCTCCTAACTTTAATACCACCTTAAGTAAAGAGTAAATTCAAGGTGAAGACTGCTCCTGCAGGCCTGTAGTTCACAAAAACTGAATAAAGTCTGAATGCAGTTCAGAAGTAAAACTAATTATTTTTCCAACAGAACATCATGAAGTTTCCTGTTGGTTTTTCTCATAAATACAATGAAATTATTGATTTACTGTGAGTGCTGTTAGAAATCATTTAAAATAATAATAATAATCCTTTCAAGATAAAAATCACAAATTGCTTCACGTTAAAACTTGGAGTAAAACACAAAGTAAAACACAATATAAAAACAGAATTAAGAAAAAGCTATTTTAAAAAGATGTGTTTTTAGCTGCTTTTTAAACTAAAACAGTCTCCAGATCTGAGGCTGAGAGGAAGGGAGTTCCAGAGAGATGGAGCCACTGCTGCAAAGACTCTGTCACCTTTAGTTTTTAACCGTGTTCTTTTAACCACCACTAGGCCTTGGTCACATGATCTCAGAGACCTGCTGGGAGTGGACGGCTGCACGAGGTCCTTTATGTACGCCGGTTATTGGTTATTTTAAACTCTGTTAGTCAAAACCAGGAAATTGAACTACACTCTGTAGCGGATGGGGAGCCAGTGCAGTTTGATTAACAAAGGGGAGACATGAGAATATTTAGTTAAAAGCCATGCAGCAGCGTTCTGGACAACCCGAAGCTGTTCTAAAGATTTTTTTACTGAGACGTGAATTTCAATAATTAAGACGCGAAGAAATGAAGGCATGAATGAGCATCTCCATTTCAGAATGTGATATAACTGGACTCAGTTTAGCACTGTTTTTACATGATCAAAACAAGAACAAACAAGTGCAGCAATGTGAGAGTCAAGAGATAAAACTGGGTCAAGAGTTACTCCGAGGTTTCTAGCTTCTGCTTCTGCTTCTGACATAAGAAGCAAGTGGACCAAACCACTGGAATATCTGGGAGTGGTATTTGTCAGGAGCACAAACACGGACCTCAGGTTTAGCTTCATTTAGTTGGAGAAAGTTGTTGTTCATCCAACTCGACAGAATCCAGACACCTGTGTAAAATCTGTATTTTAAAAACATCCAAAGGTTTAAAAGATACATAAAGCTGAATGTCATCAGCATAAAAATGATAAGAAATGTCATTAAAAGAGCTTGAATATGCTCCAAAGGTAGCAGATATAAAATGAACAGTAAAGGCCCCAAAACAGAGCCTTGTGGCACACCAGAAGAGAGAGAAGCAGAGGAGGAATTAAACTTAGAAGATACAGCTGAAAAGAATCTAGCAGTCGGATAGGAGGTGAACCAGTTTAAAGCGGATCCGGATACCCCAACCCAGTTTCTCAGCCTGTCCAGGAGGACGTGATGGTCGACAGTGTCGTAGCCTGTGGTTAAGTCCAAAAGCAGAAGCGGTTTCCTGCATCACTCTGCATCAGGATGTCATTTGTGACTCTGAGAAGAGCTGTTTCAGTGGAGTGGGCTCTGCCAAAACCTGACAAACTGATCAAGAATGGCATTTCTGTCTAAAGCAGTTATAAGTTGTTTAGCAACAACTTTTTCTAAGATCTTAGAAATAAATGAAAGATTAGAGATAGGTCTGTAACTGCTCAAGAGGGAGGGGTCAAACCCAGGTTTTTTAAAGAAAGGAAAGATGACAGCTTTCTTAAAATACTCAGTCACTTGACCACACAGCAGGGACGAGTTAATGATTGACAGGACGCAGGGACCAATGGACTGGAAGACATCTTTAAACAAAGGTGTGGGCAACCCAGGGAGGGAGCAGGAGGAGGACTTCATTTCACCACTAATCTGACTAGCTCAGAGAGAGAAACAGGTGAAAATGTGTGTAAAATCACAGGCCGAGGTGGGCTAGGAGCAGAAACTAACGCAGCTGTGTGACAGAGAGAGTTCCTCACTGACCTGACTTTTTCAATAAAATATGATAAAAACTTTTCTCAATCATAATTTGAGTGGATGGGAACAGCAGGTGGACGAGGCATTACAAGATCACTAATGGTGTTGAACAGCACCTTAGGATTACCTCTGCTTTTAGAAATGAGAGTGTTGAAGTAAGCAGCCCTCACATCTCTAACAGCATTATTAAAAGAAACTAAAAGATCTTTTAAATAAACATGCAGGCGAGTTCTTTTCCACAATCGTTCAACTTTTCTACAAGACTGTTTTAGACGCCCAATACTGTGGTTCATCCAGGGAGATACTTCTTTGACTGTTAAAGGTCGGAGGAGCTCAGGGTTAGATCCTGGACCATCCGCTAATCCACAAACCACAGTGAGAGGCGACCAATCGGAAGAAGAGTTTGGATATACAGTCTTCAGGTAGCACTGCGTCAGGAATCCAGACCCTGTAAGTCTGAGCAGGGACTCGGAAAAAACCTCAGGGTCGGAGGAAGTCGAGGGGTGACAGCTAGCAAAGAACGCACGACGTCGTCTACCGGATGCTCCACGCTTCTATCGTAGCACGATCTTTACCCAGACGCCGGCTCTTTTTCCTCTCCTCTTCCATCAAGATCTGTGAAGTCCCGGTAGGCCTTCAGTCTGGACACCGGCTGAAGACGCCGGATACAGGGAATGTAGAACGCCGGTGCAGGAAGAAGAGGTATCATCCCAATCATCGAAAATCCAATAGACAACAGCGAGATACGGTCACAAACTAAAGCAGCTAAAACATCATTGTCACAAAATAAAACCAAAAATACAGATATAAACAAAACCATACATTTCTGTGGTAGACTGCTCCGATAAGCAGCGATAAGCCAAGCACAGACGCCATCTTGAAAATAACTTGATGCATTGTTCAGTCACTAAATAATGAATCCTAATAATAAATTTAAGCCCATAAAAGCTTATGTGACTAACTTTTATTTATTAATTAGCAACTGTTAGCTATGGAACCAAACCAAACACCATTCTGACGTCTCCCATCTTTCCAGAATTAACAGTAAGTTTGACACGAGCAGCATAGATGCCCCTCCCCCAGTAGAGGGAGGGACATCTGCTGTGGGGGAGGGGCTTTAACGCCTCCTAAGGAAGGTGTCATTAATCCCAGGTGTCCAAACCTCCTCAGCTGGCTCCTCAGACTTGGAGATGCCATTCAGCTCCAGAGAGAGCTGGAGGTCCAAACAGGAGGAAACTGAAAGAATCACATCATCTGCAAACGGCAGCGACCAGATTCTGAGGCTCCCAAAGGCAAAGCCTTGGAAAACGTACATTTGTCAGGACAAGCAGTTAATTATGATTATGCAAATGTGTGTATGCTCCAGGCTCACAGAGCCCTCCCCACACAGCCTCAGCGCTGCGGTTTAAACACATCTCTCAGAGTGTTGTCATGGAGCCAGACGGCGTGCTTCATGCACACACCGCCTCTCCAGCTCGCAGGCTTCCTTCTGGGAGAAAACTTGCCGCCATGACAGGCCCAGTTGATCCAGGGAAAACGCCGCTGGCAACGGCGAGCTGTGGCTCAGTGGGGCGGGGGGGCAGAGGCAGGGCCAAAGTCAGAACTTAGCACTATAGACACAAGAAATGCAGGAGAATGGAGCCAAATCCAGGCCGTAAATATTTCAAACCCAAATTAAATAAACTGATGTTTGGCCAAAAAAAGAGCAAAATGTCCAAAACTTTTTGCTATTCTAAAATAAACAATTATTTTCAGCTTCAAATGTTCTGTTTTTCAGGTTTCAAAACATCAAGTTTCAGTTTCAGTTTCAATTATTTTTTTTTTTTTTTACTTTGAACTCTTTTCGTTTTCAAATCTGAAAATTTCAGTTTCAAAACTTGGGGCAGGGCTAATACAAGGACCAATCAATACTGATGAGGGTGGTAACTTCAGGCCCGGTGCGTTCACTGACTCTGAGAACTGGGATAATTACGGTCAGAAAATGTCTGTTTAGTCTGTACTATCATAGTCTGAAGTTTACGGGTGTAAAAAGCAGAGTTTTATCGCATACTTCATGTTAGCCCCGCCCCAGTGCGCCACAACGGAGTCATACGTTTGAAAATTAAATTTTCAGATTCAAAAATGAAAAAAAAGGATTTAAACCTGAAAAACGAGTTTTGAAATTGTAGTTTTGAGCTTTGAAACCTAAAAAGAGAAGATTTGAAGCGTAAAATAATTTTATTTTAGAATAGCAAAAAGTTTTGGACATTTTACTTTTTTTTGGCAGAGGCTGCATGAATGTGTGTCACAGGTGGACCTCTGACCAACCAACTGGACTTTCATTTACAAGAAAATACTGGAATTTCCATCAGAGGCGCTTTGACCTAAACTCCTCTCAGCGAGGTTGGTTTGGGATTGCTCCTCCATCACACATCCCTCACTCACGCAGAGCGCTGGACTTGTGGGATTGAAGGAGCTTTACTCCAACGAGATTTTGTGTAATAGAAGAAAACAGGAGATTGTTCAAATGCTGATTTGATGGACGGATGTGTGTGAGAACAGCAAACAGCAGTTTGTGTTTTGATTTAAAACAAGGCAGAAGAAGTGAGTTGTGATTCAGTGTTTCCTGTTAGTCTCCGTCCTTCAGTTACTTCTGTGTGGAAATGACAGTAAAATAATTTTTTATCATTATATTTGACAGACGACTCTATAGAGAGTCAACTCTCTAAAAACAGACGCTGAAGGAGACGTCTTATTTTATTTCTCTATAGAAGTCTATGAGAGTTCTTGAACCCAACATGTACTTCCTGTTTGGAACCAGGGGGGTGGGGGGGGTCCACTCTATCCAGTTGTCTTTTACAGTCAATGGTTCTAGATTGAATTTCCAGAACTCTGGGGAAGCAATCAAGCACACACAAACGTGGGAACACACACAAATACACGCAAAGACACACATCTGCAAACTCGTGCACACACACCAACACACACAACATGGATACACACAAATATGCACTGACACAGATCAGCAAACAAACACACAAATATCCACATAGTTGCATACACACACTCTTGCAAACACACACACACAAATAACCACACACATACACGAACACACGTCCAGACAGACACAACGCCTATGTGTAAAGGTCCATAGCTTTCATTATTAACAGGTTTCCTGACAGTCAAAGACACAGAGATGAGCTAAAACACAGAGAAAGTAGAAACCAGTGAATTATTGAATTTGGGAAGACCTTTTCAAAATAAAGGAGCTGCTGTTCAGGCAGAGGCTTGATTCTAGCAGTGAGAGAAATCGAAGGGCTCAGATGAAAAAAAGAAAAAAACAGACAGAAAGGTGCGGCTTCAAAGAATGAAGGTTTGACAAACGTGTGCAGCACAGCCACAGTGGGTTGATGCAGGAGGAGCCACAGCCCCCCGACACCCATCTCCGAGACACAGAAGACCAAGATGACCACGATGCAGGAGGGGGGGCAGAAACACAAACAAAAGACAGAGAAACTGGTTCAAAGAATAAAAAGAATTCTAATAAAGGAAATAACTGCGATGGACAGCCGAGCTGACGGAAAGTTACGGGTTAAAAGCACATATTATCTTATGCTGAAAACATTGGTTTAAAAAAAATAAGAAAAATCACATTTTGAGAGATGCTAGGTTCTTTTTATATTTGTGCTTTTGGTTGTGCCAAAAATATATTTTTCTCTAATTCATATTTATTATTTAATAAAAAGAAGGTCATGAATGCAAATCCAAATTTCTTATAGACTAAAGTAAGACTATACGGCTCCTTCCAGGTTTTGATCAGTAGAAAACAAGCCCAAATGGCTCTTTTACTGTCAAAGGTTGATGACCCCTGTTTTAGGAGAGCTAAATGACCCCTCCCTCCTGTCGCCCAAACAGGAAGTACCCACTAGTTCCAAGAAGCCCAAGTCCCATAAACTATTGAGAAACAAACAGCATTACAACAGCTTTTTATTATTCTTAATTATGTTAAAAAGTTACGGTTTTAAAGTTTTAGAAATTGGCATTCTGCTAGCTTTTTGGACTATTTTGGTATTTACTAAGATTTTTTTTAGGAGTTAAGCTAATATTTCAGCTACATGCTAGATGTTTTGGCTAATTTTTTTTTTTTTTTTGGCTGTTTTGTAGTTTGGCTCATTTTTTTGCTACATGCTAGCTGTTTTGGCTAATTTAAGTTTTTTGCAGTTTTATGCAATTTTGAAGTTAAGCTATTTTTCAGCTAAATTCTTGCTGTTTTGGCAAACCTAACCTTTTTTTTGGCTAATTTGGCATTTACCTAATATTATAGCTTACTATCAGTTTCAGCATTTTTAGCTATTAATTTCAGCATCTTCATCTATCAGCACTATCATCTTCAGCGGCCAAATTCAGGTTGCAGCATTCACACTAGGATTATCACAGGTAATGCTATATATCTAGTTCATAATTATGTTAAAAAGTTACAGTTTTGAAGTTTTAAAAATGTAGTTTTAGAGAGTTCAATAAATCTTGTTCTTCAATACTTCAATAATCTTGTTCGACCTGCAACCTAAGGTGGGTTTTGGATTTTGCCCCCTTGTGTGATTGAGTTTGACACCTCTGTCCTACAGGATCTCAGTTTGGTCTTTCCCATCTTTATTTGGAGGTGTTTCTCATCCTGATCTTGGTGTTCCATGTTTGTCCTGCCTGCAGGTTTGTGCTGCATCGTCTCAGTGTTGTTGTTGCACAGCCTGCAGCTGGAGTCCAGCCTGGTATGATAGATCCTGGTCTCTATTGATCGTGTGCTCATTCACACACGGTGGAACCCACCCAACCACCCACACACACAGATATAAGCAGAAGCGACAGGTAGAGAGGGTTTTCTGGGCCACACCAGTCCCCCTACATTTATCTTGATTTCACCCTCTGGACTCTTAAAAATACACAGAGCTGACAACACAATTACACTGACACACAACAGGACACACTGAGAGAACCTCACAAACACTTGAGTTTTCAATGAAGGTTCTTTACATTTGTAACAGTTATGAAGGAATCAGAAAATTCCCTAACATTGCCTAAAGTTTGCCCTCAAACTCATCACACATCACATTACTGTGTGTTTGGAAATTCATCGTGTTTTCCTGCTTTGATTCAGATCTGATCAGTTTTGGAGTGAAAGGTGATGAACTTCACATGTTTTAAATAGAAACTCTCCTCCTGGTTGTCAGCGATTATTTCCAAGTATGCAGCCTCTGTAAATGGCTTATTTGACGTTTTAATAAACAATACAAACAGTAAAATAAACTTTTATGCCCTTTATTTTTTAAATAATTAAATTAAACTATAAAGAAATCAAACTAATCACCATCACTGAATGAGTTGCTTCAGAGAGGATTTTTACTTTAGACTAGGGCTGTAAAAGTTAAAGCGTTAACATATACGATAAATCAAAACAGAATGAACGCATTCATATTACTAATGCCCTCCGGAGTCCTGACGTACAGCCAGTGACGTGCGGTGAGGTTTACAGCTGGTGAGGCTGTGGTGGGTGGAGCAGAACGGAGGTTTCTCTTATCCAACAATGAGAAAAGCAATCAATATTTTACTTTAGTATGAGACTGACATTAACTTTTTTACAATAACGAGTATTGGCTTTGTGTAAAAGTTCACGGCGAAAGTCTCGCCCGCAGCTGTCACGAGAAGCGAGCGGTTCAGACAATTTTGTGTTTGCTTTCATATTGTGATTAGTTGCAGATAATAAGAGGCTGGTAAATACTGTAAAAAAATAAAAATAAAAATAATAATCGCGATTAATCTGAATTAATTTTTTTAACAGGTTTGTGATTAATTCGTTTTTTTTCTTTTCTTTAAATACTTAAACTGATGATTTTCTCCTGTTTTCCTTTTAAAACACATTCTGCATTCAGGGTCATCATTAAAGAAGCTTCATAAGTCTGTGTTTCCTGCCCCCCCTCAGTGAGAGTTTAGACTTTATGTTCTTCTGGAACAACACCTGCTCTGAGCTGATGGTTTCATCTGCTTCCAGTTTCCTAATCGATCCCCTCGTGTACATTTAACGTTCAAGTATCTTCACTGGAGGCTCTTTTACTTCCCTCTGACCTGCTTCACCTCCTGCAGCTGCCTGTTTTTTATTGGGGTGTCAGAAGAGGGGAGGTGTTACTGTTGTGCATTTTTCCTGTTGTTTTATGGAGTTAAGTGAGTTGTGGATTTGTGTTTGTTTGGACAGTACAGTAATGCAGTAATTCCAGCAGAAATCCAAGTTTGCTCTTGGAATCAGATGAGGGAGAAACCTCTCCAGACTGTTCATTTTAATGTGTCTAAACTCCAGAGACTCTCAGGCTGAACCAACATAAACTTTTGTTTTATTTTTTACAATTGACTCAACAACAGATGGGCTGCACGGGTGTGCAGTGGTTAGCACTCGTTCCTCCCAGTGCAAAGACAATGGTTCAAATCCAGTGGTCTGTCAGGGCCTGGAAAGCATTCAGTGAAGGCCTAAACTTATATAAATAGAAGTATCTAAATCACAGAGAAATATATATACACATACACACATTTGTCCAAAATATATTTGAGATTATTCGAACTGTTCCGTCAGCTTCTCTTGCAGCCCGGCTGCGCTGCTGTCAGAATTTTTTTTTCACATGGAAGTTTCTAACCAATCAAATGTTAGCCCTCGCTTGTTGCTAGGTTCATGAAAGTGAATTCCACCTTCAACTTTCAGGCTTTCCATAAAAACACTGTTGATTAAACCATAGTCATACATGGATTGAACGCATTGACTTTGATTCCACCAATCAGAATTTGAGTTAGTCTCTAGTTTCCTGAGGACGGAAGATGAAATAATCCTCTCTGGTTGGATGGTCAAAGCTCGCACTACCAAAAGCTAACTTCTTCTGTACAAAAGCCGTAAGCAGTAGCTGCACTTGATTTTTGCTTGAATTACTCACCGTTTTGCAGTGAACAATAGAAGAAAGAGAGAAGCTGATTTAGTTGAGTATTTAATGCGTAAGCTGTTTTTAAGATGGACTTTTCCAGAAAAACTGGACACCGTCATAAAAAGGCCGACCAACTCTGAAGCTAGCGAGCCTGTCTCAGGAGGAAAAGGATTTGTTCACCACCTTAGCCTTCCAGTAGTTCTATTTGGCTTTTAGTTTTTTTTTTCTGTGACAATGTTGAGTGACAAACAGGCCAGTATGAGGTAGGGGTGTGCCAAAATATCGATATTGCGATATATCGCGATATTTAGTCCTGCGATCGATTCTCGATGGGTTCTCACCAAGTATCGATATTATATTTTCATTTAAAGAGGCTGTAGCGCTGAGCGTCTGAGTCACGCGCCGGAACTATGGGCGCACGCTGCGTCGGACTTTTAATAGCGATGCACGCGCTCATTCGGGAGAAGCTCCGGTGAGATACAGGCTCTGTAGCGCGTGTGTGAAGCATGCCTACCTGTCAGCATTTATCATCCATCTGTAGGAGATCCACCCGGTAAGAAGTGACTTTGTCTGAGCGCTAGAATGTCAGCGATCACTTACTTCCCGTTTGCTGTGGGAACTGAGCGCGTGCTACGCAGTTGTCTGTGTACGCTTCAAGGAGCGTCGGAATTTTCGCTTTCATGCACTTCAATGTTTAACCTGCTGCTGTACGGTGTAACTTTGATACATTTATAATGTGACGTTTTCAAACAATGTAATCATTTGTTGCTAATGTTAATTTTAAAGTAATTCTTAAATAAAAAAGCAGGATTTGATGTATGAAGTTAAATTTAAATGTAATTAAACTAAAGTACACGAATTCACTGTAAAATTAGGGAGAATGCTAATTAATTGAAGCACTTAAAATTATATTTATTGCCATTATTATGTGTGTTTTAAGGATTTTACCTATTGACTGCTGACTGACCAAATGGAAAAATGATAAAAATTGGAAAAATAATCTCAAGTAACAGTCTGAGTAAATCAGCCTTTATTTTTGGATGCTCAGCCCTTTTCAAGTGAGAGAAAAGTGCACAAAACATTAGGTCAATTTTGAGAGAGGCTGTAAAACATTATATTCATCATCCTTTGGTGTGACGTTCTTTTGGAGGTAGATAGCTGTCGCCACTTGACTTATTTAATATTTGTTCTGTTTACAACAATTCTGCACTAAGTAGTGTCACTGCTGATCATGTTTACTGTTGTTAACATTGAATCTGACAGATAATTCCAATTTAGTTGTTGTCAATGTTTGTCAAAGACATAGTATTACTGATTTCAGCAATTTTGCACAAAAGTGTCTATAATTTGTTGCACAAAATAAGAAAAGTTGTTTAGTATGATTGTGTTTAAGGTAAAAAAAAGATAAATGGGGATATATTTCCCCCCAAAAACATGTTCTATATAATGGTAGTTATTAGAGAGGATTTTTACCAATTATCGCAGTATCGCGATATTATCGATATCGTGAGCCATGTATCGCGTATCGTATCGTATCGTGAGGTACCCAGTGATTCCCAGCCCTAGTATGAGGACGCAACACGCCATGGCAACTCCGAACGCCGTCATTACCGACAGCTTCATGGTTCTTGGAAAATAATGAAACTGGATTAACAGAAAATAAAAATCTGGTGAGTTTTAAAGAAACAAAATATTATAAATAGTTTCTCTTTTTTTATTAAAGGAGAAAATATGCAGCAAATTAGAGTCTTCCTTGAATTCATATTTTTGCTGATGCAGCAAATATTTGTAGCTGTTGGAAAAGCATTTTTCAGAAACTGCCGACCACCAGACTAAACTTCCTCAAGTGAGAATCTATGTAATGAAGGAGGTAAGCCCTGGCAGATCTCTGAGTTATTATCAGAAGCCACTTCACTTCCTGCAGAGACGCACAAAAACAGAAACAAAGAAAACCGACTCAAGCTGAGAGAAAACAAAGTGCAGCAACACTTTTCAAATCCCAGCAGCGGCAGCACGCATTCTCATGACCTGCTGTGTCACGTCAACTTTACAGAGAAAAAACAAACATCAACAAACAGAAAAGCTCAGCAGTCCAGCCATGCTTCCCCTCTGAAACAGCACAAACACAGACGAGCAGCACAGCTGCTGCTGCGGGGCTCGCAAACGTTACCATGGAGACGAAGTGTGCTGCTGGCCCGCCAGGTGAAGGGTCTTGGGCCGGGCGCTGGAGCAGCTGCCTGCATTAGACGGCCGCTCCCAGTAGGGGTCACTGTGAGACACACACAAACACACACACAGAGAAGACAAACGTGGAGAGGTTCTTTAACGACGGCCACAAGTTACAGAGGCAGGAGAGGAGAGAAGGTCACAGCGAGAGGAGAGGAGAGGAGACGGTCAAAAACAGCAGATTCACACAGGAGGTTTGACATGAACTCACACTAAAGTCATGAGCTGATGTCTAAACGGAACATTTGGGCATCTGTAACTCAGCACAACAAAAACTATTTCATTTCTGATCTGCAAGAACGTCATGGACTGATGAGATCATCCACAACTCAAGAGGATAAATCCTGTGTTGGTGGGAGGGGGGCGCACACCTGTAGAGTATCATCATTCTGAACTGTCTACAGCTATGACTGCATTCCCTTCCAACTCCCCAACTACTGAAAGTTCAGAACCATCAGGATTTTAAAGCAATCATAATCTATACTTTCTTTTTAAAAACAGAAAATGTGACATACAGATATTTGAAACCATATAAACATGAACAAAAATGCATTGCACAATGCATTGTGGTCTAAATTAATCAATGTACACTGGTTTTTCACAGACTTATGGGAAATTTCTTGGGCATTGGATTTCAGATTTACAAAATGTAGTCACTATGTGGTGAGATGTTACAGCCCCAAAATCCAAAACACACCTTAGGTCACGGGCTGAACAGGATAAACATTTATTGAACACTAGAACTAACTTCTTTAACTTTAAAACTGTAACTTTTTAACATAATTATGAACTAGATATATAGCATTACCTGTGATAATGCTAGTGTGAATGCTGTAAGCTGAATTTGGCCACTGAAGATACTAGTGCTGATAGCTGAAGATGCTGAAATTGATCACTGAAAACGACAAAGCTGATATCACTGAAGCTGAAGGCCAGCTAAAATATTAGCTAAATGCCAAAGTAGCATAAAAAAAGAAAAACAAAACAAAAAAAAACTGAAGTTAGCTAAAACAGCTAGCATGTAGCTGAAAAATAGCTAAACTTCACAATAGCCTTAAAAAAATGTGAAAAAAAGCCTAAATTAGCCAAAACAGCTATTCAATTTCATTTTTTCTCAATTCAGTTTTATTTAATTAGCCCAATATCACAAAAACAATTCCTTCATTGGGATTCATGATGGTAATTTTACAGAAGCAGAAAGTCGGTCATAAAATATAAACAATAGCTAGATACTAAACACTGCTGCCTAACTGGGTCCCTGTGCCCCTCAAGTACAGGGTTGTGTCAGGAAGGGCATCCGGCGTAAAAACTCTGCCTAATCACTGATGAGAAACAGTGGGTGCTGTTACGCTGTGGAGACCCCGAAAGGGATAAGCCGAAAGGTGAAGAAGAAGAAGAGCTAGTTGCTAAACTATACGAATTAAATATAAATGGTTATCCCTGCCCTTAGACCCTCCTTCCCGGTAAGGAAAATCTCCTAAAAAATCCTGATTCAGGAAAAAAAGAAGAAACCTTAGGGATTCCCACATGAAGAAGAGATCCTATCCCAAGACGGACAGGTGATTTACCAGGACTGTTAAAGAAGAATTAGCTTATTTAACTCTAGAACTACATGTTTAAATAGTGTAGCAGATGGGCTTCATCCAGATGGGCTAAAGGACAGCTGGGGATGCGAGACGTGCCAGAGGCGAGGTCCACTGTCAGGAATAGGAGCACCGAAGAGCCACCGGGAATCTCTCCCACTCAGAGACGTGAAACAAGCCAATGACAGGGTCCACGGCAGGCAACAGGAGCACCAACGAGCCTCCTGGAAACCGAAATCTCTCCCGTTCTCCCCGGAGCTAGCATGTAAATACCAGCCTAACTCGAAAATGGCCTAAAAAACTTTTTTAAAAAGTCTAAATTAGCCAAAACAGCTAGCATGTAGCTGAAATATTAACTCAAAAACAGCCTAAAAAATCTTAGTGAATGCCAAAATAGTCCAAAAAGATAGCAGAATGAAACTTCTTGAAACTTTGCAATAATTATGAATAATAAAAAGGCAGGAATATTATTCCAGAATAAATTAACTTAAACCTTAAATAACTTTCAATATTTTACTCTCCATAAAAAATATATTTTGTCTAAATTATACAAGTTAGAAATGAGAGCAAGATAACATCGGGTCATTAATAAGAATAGAATAAAATATGAAAAACTGGACACTAAGATAGTAAGGACCAGTTTTCTGTATTTGAAAATCAAGAAGAAAATTTAAATAACTGGAGTGCTGGTTCAAACAAAAAGACAACCAAAGGGATTGGAACCTCAGCCAAACATAAAATAAGGAGACTGCTGACCCAACCACGTCAACCGTCAGAGTCAGCAGGTCCCTACTAGAGGCCACCAAACCAAATCTAGCTATTGAAATGAAACAAATAAAGCCATCAAATCAAGGCGACCAATCCCAAACTAAAATAACAAAACCCAGAGTATAGGAGGAGGAAAAAAGAACAAAACAAACCAGAAAAACTCCAACTAAGACCCAACTGCTCCCAGCCTCCTGCTCTGCTCAGCTCCTCCTGCCTGTCTCCTGGGAGCCTCCTCTGACTTAAATACCTGGCAGGTGCCAATTAAGATCATAGCCAATCACAATCAAGATATCATATAGAAAATGCTAAGGTCAGCATATTATGAATTTAATGACAGGAGCCTGTGGGCTGGTAGAAATTTGAATGCAAACTGCATTTGCCCCACAGTCCAAACTTTGGACATGCCGGGTTAAAGTATCTACAGTTAAACACAAAAACCTGAACAAAGCAGAGAAATGCTGCGGGGAGCAGGAGGAGGCCAACATTGCCTCCACAGATCCTCTCCCACCTCCCACTGCCTGCGTTGCTGTGCAGACAGGAATGACTGTAAAAGTGTTTGCTCGTTTCCCTGATGGGGGGGTTGCCCCCGCTCTGCCAGAGGGTGAAGTGAGGACGCTGCCAGCACCACGACTGCAGGCAGGATCTGCTCCCAAATTAAAACACAAGATGGAAGTCCGGAGATTTGAAGACTTCTTGATTTGATTCGTCGATGCATGAACAGGAATCACATCTGCTCAGGAGGGAGAGGAACACCCTCATCTGCCCGATGGAATAGCTGTTTTGGCTAATTTAGGCTTTTTTTCAGTTTTTTAGGCTATTTTAAAGTTTAGCTACCTTTTTGCTAGTTTTTTTGTTTGGTTTTTTGGGAAATTTAGCTTTTAACTACTATTTTAGCTGTTCTATTAGTTTCAGTGTTTAGAGGTGTAGAGGCAGGAAGTCAACCTTTCAGATGAATGAATCTAAAGTTCAATAATGAAACATCATCTCTAAAAGCAGTCAGATTTGACTGTGACAAGAAATTAAAAAAACACTCCAATGAAAATTGTGTTTTTTGTAAGATGTTTTTGTAGCATGTTTCTTAATGTGGAGGACATTTATCAAAGAAAATTAAGACAGTTTGAAAAAGATTGTATTTGTGACATAGAAAATACACCGCGATGGGCCACTAGCTCTCTGCTCCGCTACGTTCTGATGCATCCATCTGCAGACCAATAGATCCATGAACGTCTTTGCTTTCCTCATCCGAGCTGGAATCTGGATCTAAACTGTACAGCTGGATAACTCTGATATTGCTCACCATTTTTGTTACACTACTAATGTTAAGGTGAATTCACACTGAACATGATTTCCACTGTGCGTGGCCAGCCTTTCTATAACCATACGGCGAATTTGCTGCTCGCCGGCTGCCTAAGCTTGACGCTGCGGTCGCATGTGGGAGGAGCTACCAGCCAATGTTTTAAGACAGGGATCTACAACCTGCAGCTCCAGATCCACATGTGTCTCTTCTATCTCTCCATGGTGGAGAAAATAAGTCATGGAGACTGCTGACCCAGACATGTCGACCGTCAGAGTCAGCAGCTCCTGTTAATGGCTGAATAACCAAAACTACCTAAAGAAAACAAATAAACAAAGCCTGAAAACTAAGACTACCAAGATCCAAACTAAAACTAAAATAACTAAACCCAGCAGTGGAAGACTGATGAGGACAAAGAGGGAAGAAAAAACAAAAAAATAGAAAAGAAAAATAAAATAGCATTTTTTTAAAGTAAGGATTACTTAAATAGCATTTATTTTTCAAAGCAAAACTTTGGTAAAAAGTTTGATCTTTTATGAGTTAAAAGCATATATTATTTTATGCTGCACAACATTAGTTACTAGCTGCCCAGAGCTGCACTGAGATGATCCTGTTTGTCACAGATCATCTTTTATTTGAAAATAAGTTATTTGAGCTTCTGTCAAACGTAAAAAATAAATAAATAAATAAATAAAAAAATCACCGAGGGCCGGTGTCCTACATGTTTTTCAACCAACCTTCAATCAATGGAAGGTTGGTTGGAAAACATGTAAGACACCGGCCCTCGAGGCCTGGACTTGAATACCCCTGTTCTAGAATATTATTCCTACCTTTTTACTATTCATATTTATGTTAGAAAGTTACGGTTTTAAAGTAAAAAAAAATTAGCATTCTGCTAGATTTTTGAACTATTTTAGTATTTACCAAGATTTTTTGGGCTATTTTGGAGTTTAGCTAATATTTCAACTAATGGCTAGATGTTTTGGCTAATTTAGGCTTTTTTCAGTTTTTTAGCATATTCTAAAGTTTAGCTATTTTTTCAGCAAAATTGCTAACTGTTTTAGCTAATCTAAGTTTTTTTTTTGTTTTGCTTTTTTGTGCAAATTTGGCATTTAGCTAATATTTTAGCTGTCTATCAGCTTCACAATTTTTAGCAATCAGCTTTGTGTTTTCAGCTATCAAGTTCAGCATTTTCAGCTATCAGTACTAGCATCTTTAGCGTCCAAATTCAGCTTACATTATTCACACTTAAATTATCACAGGTAATGCTGTATATCTAGTTCATAATTATGATAAAAAGCTACAATTTTAAAGTTTTAAAAATGTAGTTTTAGTGTGTTCCGTATTTATTCTCCTGTTCGGCCCGCGACCTAAGGTGTGTTTTGGATTCTGGCTCCTTGTGCGATTGAGTTTGACACCTCTGATCTAGTCTAGGTGTCCTGCTAGAACTTCATAATATGGGACATTATGTTTGCTGCATCAAACACCTTCAGAGATATTTACTGTAAAAACTTTGAACAAACAAAATCACCTTCTAAACACACACATGCTGCAGCAGCAGAGCAGCAATAAACACACAAGCACACACACTCTGATGCACAAACAGAGATTCAATAACCTGAGCATAAACAGTGCGTCTGGTTTGCACAACCCACACACAAAAACCGACTCCAGGGGAAATGCACGCTGAGACCCTCACAGGCGAGTAAACAATCACACTCACACACACACTGGAAATGAACACACACTTCATCAGGCCACAATGGCAGTGTGTATGTGTGTGTGAGTTGGGGTGCAATACAATAGCTGCTGCCGGATGCTGGCAGAGCCAAACTGCAGACAGCGAAGAGAAGAGTTTTTCAAGAGCAACTACATTTTACAAATTGGCTGCCATGACATTGTCTGGGGATGCACACACACACAAACACACACACGTGAACACAGTAACGAAAGTAATCCTGGTTTGCTCCATTGTTGCCCACAGAAATCCAGCTTGCTGGTCTGCTCCGTTTCCTCAGAACAGCCGTGTGATTAAAAATACATGAAGGCGGCCGAGGGCGGAGCTAAGACTCCAGTTATGGTTCTGCTGTGGACTGAGATCAGAACTGTGAACTGATGCTTCACTTTGTGTGTCATCTTCAGTGTCTTTTCTTCATCATTTATGAAAATGAGGATGATGGGACTGAACATCTGCAGATAGAGAAACAGCTGGTCCTGCTTTTAGATCTTTGAGAAAATGTTATCTTTCTTTTCTCTAATGAAAACCTAAAAAAAATATTTTGATTTTTGAAGAAAAAAAGCTTCAGAGAGGCTCTTTTATCTCTCCATGGTGGCTCTCTTGCTGAAGAAAAATAAAATAATCATAATTTTTTAAAGTAAGGATTTCTTAATTAGCGTTTAGTGTGTGAATGTTTAGTAAGAATTCACATTAAAGTTATTCTGCTCTTTTTCCATAAGTTTTTTGGAACATAGTAACTCAATCAGGTGTAATTTGAGCAATGTTGGTATCAAAACGTTCAGCTTGTTCAGAACATTACTATTTGTATTTTTGGTATTTATAAACTTTATAGTTTTTGAGATACTGAGCAAAATATGCCCCATAGGAAATGAATGAGAAAGTCTTCAAATTTCAACATTTTAATTAGCAACAAGGCTTTAAATATATTCATGGGCTATGTTGTCATCTTTTATATGGAGTTTACCTAGTATTTTAGCAACATGTGAACATTTCTGGCCAATTTGATATCTACTGGTGTTTTAGGCTAATTTAGAGTTTAGCTTCAATTTTAGCGACAGGCTAACTTTTTTTGAATAATCTAGTCTACTGAGGACTCTGAGACTATTTCTGAGTTCAGCTAGTATTTAAGCAATGAGTCTTATTGGCAAATTTGGCATTTACATACAATGTAAAAAGGTAAAAAAAGAAAATAAAAAAAAAAACACATTTTGAGAGCTGCTTGATTCTTTTTTATATTTTTTCTTTTGTTCATTTCAAAAAATAGACTTAGTTCATATTTATTAAAAAAAAAGGTCATGAATACAAATCCACCTTTCTCAAAGGTTAAAGTAAGACGCTGCGGCTCCTTCTAGGTTTTGATCAGCAGAAAACGAGCCCAAATGGCTCCTTTACTGTTAAAGGTCGCTGACCCCTGGTCTAAATGGACAGCACATCTTTTCTGCTTTGGGACAAGCGAACATCTTGCTAAGATGAGTAGATGTGGAGCTCAGATCACGGCCAGACGGTCTGAGAGAGGCTCATGCAGGGGAAACAACTGCTTTCTAAAGCTTTCAGAAGAGCTGGGAGCCACAAAGAAGCCAAAGCTCCTCCTGACACAGATCCACGCACGCCAGCAGAGGCGTGTGCACGCCGGTACAGGTGCCAGTGTTGGCGCTTGGTGGAGCAGGGGGAAAATTGAACCTTTGGTTACGCACAAGCATGCAAAGTGTTAGCACATGCAATATAAACACACTACTCTCTACCCCCCCTCAACAAAAGGGCTGCAGATTCACATTGTCACTCAAACGCTTCGCTGGCGCAGTTTAATCCCTCACCCGCACTCCGGCATCCCGGCTCCACCACAGAAATCCACTAATCTGCACGGAAATATTCTTTACCCGCTGCTGAAGGTTGTTTTCATGGAGAAACAAATGTTTCTGACAGGAAAACCGTCTCCTAAAGACACTGCACTGTTAGGTTTGAACTCAACCAGTGAAGATCAAATAGTCGAGGAAATTCTTCACATTTTAGATAGATAGATAGATAGATAGATAGATAGATAACTTTATTA
The DNA here is from genome assembly GCF_002922805.2 of Oryzias melastigma. Lineage (NCBI taxonomy): Eukaryota > Metazoa > Chordata > Actinopteri > Beloniformes > Adrianichthyidae > Oryzias > Oryzias melastigma. The sequence goes on from NC_050533.1 coordinate 23,965,359, forward strand.
ATCCCTTAGGGCAATTCAGTTAAAACAGCTCTCCAGCAAGGACAGTAAAAGGCAAGACAAAACACACAACACAAAACAGTGCATGAAACAATAAATAAAATAGTTTAAAATGAATTAGTTAAAAGATACCTGTGGAACAGGTTCTACCCTAGGGTCGGGTGTAGCCAATCTGATTTAAAAGTTTTATAGCACTAGGGATAAAAGATGTTGTGTACCTGTTTGTTTTCCTGGATGGGACAATAAAACGACGGCCAGACGCTAACATTGAGAAACTGGAGGACAGGATGTGTTCATTTGTTTGAATAATGGTCTTTGCTCTCTGTACCACCTGCCTCTTTTAAAGAAACATTTAATCAACTAATATTATTAAAACCAGTGAAATATGACAGTATACAGGAGAAATGTGTTTTTTTTTACTGTAAACCTGGAATGACGGAGGTGAAGCTTCACCTGTGATTCTAAAATGAAATTAGAAAAAAAAAAATTACAATTGGACTTCACTTTAGCAATCCCGCCTAAAACTCATAGGGGAATTTCTAAATGGTAAATGTCGTATACTTGTATAGCGCTTTCTACCCTCCTTCAAGGGCCCAAAGCGCTTCACAGTCACAGACCCATTCACCCATTCATACACTGGTGGTGGCTCCGCTGCTGAACACTGGCGCCAACCTCCCACCAGAGGTAATGTGGAGTTAAGTGTCTTGCCCAAGGACACTTCTACACACATGGGCGGGCAAGGGGGGAGTCGAACCCGCTCACTTCTGATCAGGAGCCGACCGCCCTACCACTGCACCACGGCCACCCCTAATGAAGTCCTGCAGAAACTATGTCCTAGAAAACCACAGATGTTTGTAGATTTTGGTTGAAAATGTTTGGTTGAAACTCTTGGAACACTTTTATAATAGATTCATAAATGATCAGAATGTGACTTTAAATAAATATATTTTAAAGAACATCCTCTAAATGTGTCTGAGTTCTTACTTCACTCTCCCCTGAAACGACCTGTCATGCATTTCTTCCACAGATATTCTCTCAGCATCCTGCTGAAAGTCATAAGTGTGTCTGCTGTGCTGCTTTTCAGAAAAATGCAATGATGTATTTGGTTCAATCAAGACTGTTTTTCAACGGATAACAGTAAAGTGAAAATGTTTACAGCGGGCAGCAGTGGATGCAGTTTTATTGACAGAAACCCAGTAGTGGAAGTTCTGTTGATTAATTGCAGGGGTGTCAAACTCAATGACACAACGGGCCAAAATCTAAAACACACCTTAGGTCACGGGTCGAACTAGATTAACATTTATTGAACACTCTAAAATAAATGTTTGAAACTTTAAAACAGTAGCTTTTTAACATAATTATGAACTAGATATATAGCATTACCTGTGATAATGCTAGTGTGAATTTTGTAAGCTGAATTTGGCCGCTGAAGATGCTAGTGCTGATAGCTGAAGATTCTGAAATTGATAGCTAAAAATGCTGAAGCTGACAGATGAAATTACTGAAACAAATAGCTGAAAATGCTGAAGCCGACAGCCAGCTAAAATATCAACTGAATGCCAACTTAGTCTAAAAAACAAAACAAAACAAATGAGGTTAGCCAAAACAACTAGCATGTAGCTGAAAAAAATAGCTAAACTTCTAAACTAAAAAAAACTAAATTAGCCAAAAAGCTAGCGTCTAAATATTAGCCTAACTCCAAGAACCGCCAAAAAAAACTAAAAAAACAAAAACCTAAATTAGCCAAAACAGTTAGCATGTAGCTGAATTATTAGCTTAACTCCAAAATAGCCTAAAAAATCTTAGTAAATACCAAAGTAGACCAAAAAGCTAGAAGAATGCCAATTTTAAAAACATAGCTTTTTAACATAATTATGAATAATAAAAAGGCAGGAATATTAATCCAGAAAAATCAACTTAAAAAACTTTTAACTCTCCATAAAAAGTATATTTCGTCAAAATTGTACAAGTTAGAAATGAGCACAAGATAAAATCGGGCCATTAATAATAATAAAATAAAATGATCTGGAGGGCCGAGTCTGGCCCTCAGGCCTTGACTTTTACAGAAGAGATGTAGACCCCAAAAGTCAAAAGTGTAAATGTTTCTTTATGGCATAACCATTGACTGTATATGAGAACTGGACTGAGTGAGTGTGACATCACTCAGGAAATGGTTTAGTTGCGGCTCCAACCAAATGAAGTCAATTCTGTCTCCATTTTTTGCCATATGGGTTGCCGCCTTGTTAGAACCAGAAATCGTCAGTAAGCAGTTATTGGTGTGAGTTGGTCTGAGGCGTCGTTTCTATGGAAACTACATTCACCAATCAGGAGTGACCTTGTTGGAAGAGAAGTGAAAGAATGAAGTTCAACAGTCAAACCAACGAAAAATAAAGCTGACCAAACAATAAACAAGAACAGTGGTTTTACTACAGTCTATGATTAGAGTGAATGTATACTGAGACAAAATAAGGTAAAAAATATCATCTATATTACAGCATATTTAACAAATAAACTTTTAACACTTTCACTTTCACTATCCCTCCTGAAGTGTGTGCGGACAAACGTGTAGCTCTGTTTAGTTTGCTGACTTTATCAGCAAATAGCCAGAATAAATCCAGAGCATGCAACGCTGCAGAAGGCTGCATGCAGCCATAATGGATTCTGTCATTTGAAATGGATGAAGCTCCATTAGGGAGCGGCACGGTCACGGGGGTAAGTGTGATGAAGGGCGAAGCTTCAACATCTCTCTCTTTATGCTCACAGCCACAAAGAGGAAGCGGCGTTCTGCTGGTCTGTGCAGCCCGGTACACGGAGGCTGCAACAGCGCCGCCGTCCCAGCAAAAAGGTGAGCGAGAAAAGGTGTGCATACGGAGGGACGGCTGGAGGACTGCGGAGGGACTTGTCTTTACCCTCACTGTGCTCGTCCTAACATCACTCTAGCCCTGTTTGAGCCAATGTGGCTTATGGGAGGTCACACTACGCTGCTCACTACACACACACATGTACACAAACCATCCACAAAATGACACGTTTAATAATCGCCTCTTTAGCTGCACTAACGCTCTGATTTACAGCTGATTTCGCAGCTGTCAACTCTGAGGACAGCTGCCTGACATTTATAGGCAAAACTTTCCAGCAGAGTGACTTTCACGAACACACATGTACACACACACACACACACAGACTTACACAAAGACTCATTACACAGAAAAACACGAACAAGCTAAAGTGACCCCAAATATATACAGATTATCACACAAGCTCAGTAAAAGTGACAGGAAACTGTAAACGCACCATAACACACACACAGAAAGATGCACACACAAAAACACACAAATAAAAACAAACTTATATTAAGACACATATATAAAAACACAAACAAACACGCACACAGAGACACATACATATGTACAGACACACACAAGTTTAAAGACACACACTCAAAGAGACAAACGTGTATAAAGAAACACACAAACGCATACAGAGACACACATACACGCAATGCACAGACACACACTCGTATATAAAGACACAAACACACTCAAAGACACACCCACACACACAAACACACACACAAAGACGCACACACACACATATATAAAACAGACATGGACACAAAACACACATACATAAAGACACAAAGACACACAAAAACAGACAGACAGACACACACTGACACAGTATAAACACACATATAAAGAAAAACACACACATGCACACCTAAACACATACATATGTACAGGCATACATATTTAAGGACACACAAACAAAGACACACACACACACCTAAATGAAAACACACAAACAAAGACACACATAAAGACACATACACAGGCACACAAAAGACACAAAACACACATACATATAAAGACACACAAAACCAGACACAGATCCAGTAAATACACACACATAAATACGCACACACACCGTTTGATTCTGTTCCTCTTTCCCTCCAAAGCTTAACCACATTTTGTAAAAAGTAGCTTTTTTCAAAAACAAACTATCTATAAGCTCATCTGTGAACTTCACCCCGAAACCATGACAACCTCGTGGTTGCCACAGCAACAATGAATTGTAAGTTGGCTTCCAGATCCTTTGTGCTTCTAACACAGTTGTGGGGGACAGAGGAGCACAGGCAGAGCGGAGACAATCCGTCCAGATGACAAGCATG
>NC_050533.1:23969568-24004006 GCF_002922805.2 Oryzias melastigma
GCTCATGCACCCGTTATGCAGATCAGGTCCACAGGAGGATAATCTGGTCTTCCTCCATCCTGATGTAGAGCCTGGCTGGATGTAGGCTTCACCCCGGCATGAGTGTTTGATCACTCATTGGTGAAAGTTCAGGACAGCTGAGGCTGTCAGGTACAAGCAAGCAGCTCTTGAGAAGCTTCCGCGTTTTTAGCTACTAACTTCCGAATTATCAGCTATAAGCTTTAGTGTTTTCAGATATTTACTTCAGAATTTTGTGCGATTGACTTTGACACCCATGATTTAAGTTTTTGTCATAAAGATTCTCTCTCAATTAAACAAATTAAACTCTACTGATGTTTGCTCTAATGGATTAGACATCCCTGTGAGTTTGGAAAACACGTCTGACATTTTGGTCTCAGCACCGTTTGAGGAGCTGAGCTGGTGGCCGGGCGGTCAGGCGGTGTCCGCTGAGCCGTTGATGATGTGTCGTGTCATAGATATAAACAGCTTCATGAGTGAGCATGGTCGCCTCTAAATGCGTGAAATCAAGACCTGCTCATGTCTGAACCACGGGTTGTTCTGAGTAGAGAGAGATGAGAGACAGGTGGGAGAGAAAACTGTTAAGAGTCGAGAAAAAGAGGAGTAAATATCACCACTCATGAGGAGGAACGAGAAACAAGTGACTAAGCTCAAGACTGCTGTTTTGAAGACATTGTTTGACATTGTGCTGATTAGAGGAAAACAGGCTTTGAAATATTCTTATTGTGTCCCTTAACAAACCAACATTTTTATGTGTTCATTAAACTTGTGTAAGCTTTGCTTCGTTCTAATTTAAGTTATCATTTCTGCTCTGTTTGTAACTTCAAAACCAAGATCACCAATTTAAACAGGATTTATTATCTTGTGTTCTTTGATAAGGGTCTTCATTTCACAGTTGGCAAAACTGCATTTCCTTCCTGCGTTTTGTTCAAGTCTATCCTGTGTGAGAATTGTTGATTCCCCTGGAATCTGTCTGAGTGTTTGCAAACTTTTATGAGCAAGAAAAAAGAAATAGACACTGTGTGTAAATGTGTTCAAGCTTAGTAAAATTAGAGGGTACTCTACTTGTGGTAAGCATGAAAACTATATAAAAATTTGTATGCTAGCAAAGTTAACACAAAATATTTTAGCCAAGTTAGAAGAAGGTAGGCTAACGGAGTTGGCAGAATGTAAGCAAAGAGAGTTAGCAGAACATATGCTAACAGAGTTAGGAGAATGTAAGCGAACATTGTTAGCAGGACATAAGCTAACAGAGTTAGGAGAACGAAGGCTAACAGAGTTAGCAGAACATATGCTAACAGAGTTAGGAGAATGTAAGCGAATATTGTTAGCAGGACATAAGCTGACAGACTTAGCAGAATGCAGGCCAACAAAGTCAGAAGAACGTAGGCTAAGATAGTTAGCACAAAATAAGCTAACAGAGTTAGCAGATATAAGCTAACGGAGTTAGCAGATATAAGCTAACAGAGTTAGGAGATTGTGGGCTAACAAAGTTAGCAGAATATAGGCCAACAGAGATGGTAGAATGTAAGCAAAGAGAGTTAGCGTAATGTAGGCTAACAGTCAGCAGAACATTAGCAAACAGTGTTACCAGAACATAAACTAACACATTTAACAGAATGTAGACTAACATAGTTAGGAGAACGTAGACTAACAGAGGTAGCAGAACGATGGCTAACAGAGTTTGCAGAACACAAGCTAACAGAGTTAGTAGAAGTAGGCTAACATAATTAGAAGAATGTAAGATAACAGTTACCAGAATGTAGCCTTACAGAGTTAGCAGAATGTAGGCTAACAGAGTTACCAGACGGTATTTTAGCAAAGTGAGCAGAACATATGAACCATGTCTTTAGCTAGTGAACAATGAATTGGCAATGTTAGTAAAAATTTTGCTCAAAACCTAATTTTAAAGAAAAACAGTATACCAACTGTTAGTGTATCTAAAATGAGTGTAGCCACATTTCCGGGGTTCAGTGCAGTGTCAGGGTCAAACAATGGAGCTTACGTCTCTTATCACTTTTCTAGCCAGACGTCGCCTCGTCATATTACATATTGTACCTGTCATGCCCACCAAAGAACACCCAAGAGACATATGTCTCACATCTGTTACATACGTCTCCATCAACAAATAAAATGTCCAGTTTTAACACAATACAGGAAAACAAAACAACAGAGGGATGACATGGTACTAAGCAAAACACTCATGTTCAAAGCAACCATGTTCTCATCCTTAAAAGTGCAGAAGTGGGAAAATAGTCTGTTACATTAGCAAGAAACTTGTGGGCAACGTGAATGAGTAGTATACTAGCAAAGCTAGCAGAAAGGATAAAGTTTGAGTTTGAGTTTTAATATTGAATTCAATTCAATTTTATTTATATAGCCCGAAATCACAAATGAATTTGCCTCATTGGGCTTAAAATATGAACATTAGTTAAAAACTAGGACTAAATAAACAGGTTATCCCTGTCCTTAGACCCTCCCTCCGGAGGGAGGGTCTAAGGACAGGGTCTAACAGAGGGTCTAACAGAAACAGAATCAGAGAAGTGACTGCCTGAATACCTTAAGCACTTACTGTCATTCCAAACACAGGTACGACAGAATGATTGTATATATATATATATATATATTAGAGCTGTCAGGCGATTCAAATTTTTAATCGCAATTAATTGCATTTTGTCCCGAGTTAACCCGCGATTAATCGCAAATTAAAATGTGGCCTTTTTTTAAGGAAAAAAAAATGTGTGCTTCGTGGAATTTAGTAGTTCTACATTAATTATGAAAACAAGAATGGCAAAATTAATAGTTTTCATCAGAAATACTTTATTTTGTAACATTGTATTGAGATAAACTCTCTTAACAATAAAAGGCTGTAACATAAAATGCCTAACAAAAGCCCAAGTGCAAGTGAAGGGCATTTTAAATTCAAAACTTCAATCAACGTTCAGTAAAATAAAATTAAAAAAACATCAAAATAACATTTCCATAACACTTTCATGTTCATTTTTTGTCAGGACCAAATCTTTTCCTCCTCTGCTGAACTACAGTAATAAATGAAATAGAGATTTATCATTTCCAATGAACTTTTGTTTTTTAAAACCTTAAAGACTGAGAAAAGCGGGATACACTGTGGATAGTTTGACAGTCTGTTACTGCCGCCGCGTTCTCTGGCTGCAGCTCGATGCAGCGACGTGTCCAGCGGAGCTCACCATGAATATGCCGGCAGACAGAGAGCTATGCTGGGGTTGGATCACGCTTAAACCTCCAGAACATTTAAAACGTCCCCCGGTGCGCTTGCTGTTCGGAACGTCGGGGGTCCGCAGCTCTCAGGACGCAGCGCCGGACGCGAGCCGGTACCACCAGACGTGGTACTGGACGCGAACCGGAGCCGGGTTAGGGTGCAGGAGCTCTCCAGGTCCTAGCGCCGGCCGGTTTTAGCGCGCAGCTCGGTGTTTGGAGACCCGCTCGTGATCTAGTGTGAGAGCAGCCGGTGAGTTGGAGGGGGGACGCCCGCGAGCGGTATGAAAAGGCACGTATGAGAAAGTCCGCGATTAATGCATCAAAAAAATTGTCGGCGTCAAGCACACGTCAGATTAATGCGTTTTTAACGCGACAAATCTGACTGCCCTAATATATATATATATAATCTGTTGTACCTTAAAAATTTGACGACAGTGAAGTTGGCATATTTGATTTTTTAGCTTCCACTTTGACAGAAGGGTTAAGGAATATCACATTTTAATGACTAGTGTATAAATAAAGTTATTTTACAAAGGATGGAGATAAACTTTACTCTCAAAAGTTGAGAGAAACTAGAAGCTAAAAAATAAAATAAAAAATTGAACTCTTATTTCAGCCTGTGCTGACCGATCTGTAAAAATATTGTCTGACATTAAACCAACCCATGGCTGTAAAACGCTGGAGAGTCTGGCTTCATCTGAAAGAACCTGAAGGGAAGTGCTTGCTGTGAAATCACCATCCATGAAGAGATTTTATTCCAAGTAAAATCATGTAAGAATTATTTAGGAATGTCATGGATCCGCCTCATCTTGAAGGTCACATTGCAAGAGACAAAAGAACAGAGAAGGACAGAGAGACAGACAGAAAGATGGAGAGGAGTTTAGAGTGTGTCTGATCCTGTAAACCCGCCGGACTCAGACACAGATCACAGGCCTGTCTGTCAGCCTCAGCCCACCCGTCTCTCCCTCTCCTTCCTCTTGTTTGTTTCTTCCTCTGCGTCTCTCTCAGATTCCCAGCTTTACTTTCCTCCAGCCTGGATTCCCTCCAAATCTCTCTCTGGCTCTCTTTGTCACACATCAGTGTTCACACAGATCCTCTGGCTGCTCACTGTACTCGCTCGGACACACACAACTACACACTACTCTTCAGGTGCACAACAGCTAACCTGAAACGCACACATGCTCATTTGGACGCCAGCTCTTGCGCTTTGTGTGTTTTTGATGCAGTGTGTGTGTAACTGTCTGGCCGGCTTCGCACAGCTCTTTCACGTTCACCGAGTGCTATAGTGATAGCAGAGGATGAGTGGCTTCAGCTTTACAACTGAGCTCCAATTACCACTTGTAGACTTCTTCAAACACGCACGCCCCGCAGATGATTATGATGCTCGAACCCACACATCTGCATCTGCACTCGGCTGCTGTTGGCAAACAGTCCTGCTCTACAAGAGCGCAGACGGGTTCACATGTCAACACATGCTGCTGCCAGGCTGAGCAGGAGAGAGAAGACAGCCTAGAACGAGCAGGCGGGTTTTTATGCACCAATCAACCACCAAATGAGGTCATTTTTAGGACATATGAGCTTATGAAACAGAACTCAACAAGTCGTAGTTCTCTGTTTACCTGAAACACCAGCTTCACCATCACATCTCACCTGTCATGACTCCCTTTCATTTGTTTAAAGTCTCACGCCGGGTTCACAGCGCACGCAGAAGTGCTGCGAAGTGGAGTGTGCGCGGAATCCGCTTCACCTCCACGATGGTCGACTTCTGCTCAGCTGTGGTTATTTAGAGCTTCTACAATTAATTTGACATCCTCCATCTTAACTTGTCACCATCTGTTCTCTGTGTTTTTAGATACCCAAAACCACACCCCTCGCTCCGTAGTCGACCCACTACATCACATATTAAAGTCGAGACCCGGGGGCCAGATCCAGCCCTCCAGGTATTTCTATCCGGCCCTAAAGATCATTTTATTTTATTGTTATTAATGGCCCGATGTTATCTTGTGCTCATTTTTAACTTGCATAATTTTGACAAAATATATTTTTATGGAGAGTAAAATATTGAAAGTTATTTAATGTTTAAGTTGATTTATTCTGGAATAATATTCCTGCCTTTTTGTTATTTATAATTATGTTAAAAGTTACAGTTTTAAAGTTTTAAAAAATGACATTTTGTTTTCTTTTTTTTTTTTTGGCTACTTTGGCATCCAAGATTTTTTAGGCTATTTTGGAGTTAATATTTCAGCTATATGCTAGCTGTTTTGGCTAATTTAGTTTTTTTTTTTTTTTTTCAAGTTTTTATGGCTGTTTTGGAGTTAGGTTAATATTTTGAAGCTAGCTGTTTTGTCTAATTTAAGCTTTTTACAGGTAGGATAATTTGGATAATTTGACATTTATGTAACATTTTAGCTGGCTATCAGCTTCAGCATTTTTAGTTATCAATTTCAGCATCTTCAGCTAACAGCACTAGTATCTTCAGCAGCCAAATTCAACTTGCAGCATTCACACTAGCATTATCACAGGTAATGCTATATATCTAGTTCATAATAATGTCAACATGTTACAGTTTTAAAGTTTTAAAATTCAGTTTTAGAGTGTTCAATAAATGTTTATCCTGTTCGGCCCGCGACCTAATGTGTGTTTTGGATTTTGGGCACTTGTGCGATTGAGTTTGCCACCCCTGCACTACATGGATTTTTTTTTTTTTTAGTCATGTGACCCCTGCGGGTTATCTCAAAAACTCAGACCACTCAAAATGCTTGTTTGTAACCTTTGCTTCCAAAAGTATGGCAGGAATTTCCCATGAGGGGAGAGCAGTTGAAGAGCCCGCCTACCCACTACACACACACGCACACACACACACACACACACACACCCACGCACACACCAGGCCTGCATGGAGAAATGGCATCAGCTGACTCAAAAGCAGCTCAAAAATATCCTGATAATCTGGGAGGATAACTATGATCCAGAGCAGGTGTTTATTATTGATGAAATTGACAAATTCTGGATAGAGATGGCCTCTCGCTGATTTGATGAAGGAGGAAGGAGGAAGATACAGTCTTCATGAAAAGTTTGCTATCTATTGTTCCAGATTAAAAAAACTCTTTATGTTGAGCAATACTCCAATGTTCTTTAATTGATTGATTGATTGATTGATTTAGATACAAAAATAGATCACATTTATCAATAGCAGTATTGGTTATATTGTCTTGTGTGTCTTGGCGTAACATCCTGCCAGGATTGACCAGTCACTGAAATGATCGCTGCACTGCGTGAGCCGGCTGCGAAGGACCGCGGCGCTTTGCGTCTGGTGTGAACTGCACCGTAGGCTAACAAGTGCACTGAATGGAGGCAGCCTCCATTCAGTGGCGGTTCCGCATGCGGTGTGAACCAGGCCTCACTCCGACTATCTTTTGATCTATTTTCAAACCATTCAAGGAGTTCAGAAATTAGCCTTGTGTTTTGAGCGGAACTGTTGCAACGAAAATAAGCCTCTGCTGAAATCCCATCATCCCTTTTTTTACACTCTCTCCCGCTAGCTTACAGCCCCTCACACCCCCAACCTAACATTAGCGGTGCAACAAAAATGGTGAGTAATGTTGAAGATACCCAGATTTAGTTTAGATCCAGATTCCAGCTCAGACGAGGACGACCAAAACGTTCATGGATCTATTTATCTCCAAGTGGATTGATTCATTGAAATGGAGCTCCGATTGTAGTTTTAGAGTTACAGCTACTGTCTTTTTCAAGTGCATTTTCTGTCTGCTCCTGGCTCACAACAACTTGAATGAAGAAATACTCAGAAATGTAATCTTAATCTTCTTCATTCATGTCCATCATCAGAAAAATGCTACAAGAACAAGTTAATAACACAAAAAACACAATTTTCATTGGAGTGGGTCTTTAAAACAAACTAGTTTCTATTCAAACTGTCTTTGTCACTAGAATCAATAAAGAACTTGGAAATATTGAAGCTTGAAACTTGAGTTTCTTCTGTCTTTGCCAGTTCTTTCATCATCATGACTTTCCTTCAACATTACTTTCCTCTACTGTGACCTTCATATTCAAGGAGAGATGAAATCTTTGTGCTGATGTTCACTTGTTGAAAAAAGAGGAATGTTTCTGGGGCAAAACAAAGAAAGACGACATCTGAACAGTGGATTGAAGTCCAAGTTGAAGGGACAAAACTGAGCTGGTTGTTTAAAAGTGCATGAATCCAGAGGGAGCTGCAGAGGTACAGACGCTGATTCCAGTCTGAAAATAAACGCAACAACATGCATCAACTATGGAGCGCACACACACACACACTTTATCTTTAGACTTAACCTTTTAACACTGGAGCTTCAGTGTTTATGTTTTTATTTACTGCAACTTTTCGATCTTTAACACGATCAACGTAATCATCGAGCTGCTTTTCTCTTTCAGAAATCTGTGGAATGTTAAAGATTTTTTGTTTCAGCATCACAGACGACGTCTCAGGTGTTAAAGGCTTAAACTTGAGTTAAAAAGTTGTGGTTTATCTGTGTGACTCTGCAATGTCATCTCCTTATTCATGAATGTACTGCATTTTAAGCACTACAGGGCACAGTGGGGCACTGAGGTACACCGTTCATGACGGATCTATTTTCAAACTTATGTCATCTATGAGGCTCACCCAACTAAAAAGCACAATAAACGACTAAAGAGTCAGAAATAAGTCCAACAGTTAATCAGACTTTATTAGCTTGTAACACGATACACGTTAGCGCAGGGGTGTCAAACTCAATCGCACAAGGGGCCAAAATCCAAAACACACCCTAAAAAACTATTTTTTTGAAGATTTAAGACCATAACTTTTTAACATAATTATAAAGTAGATATATAGCATTACCTGTGTGAAAACTGTAAGCTAAATTTAACCGCTGAAGATGCTAGAGCTGATAGTTGAAATTGATAGCTGAGAAAGCTGAAGCTGAAAGCCAGCTAAAATATTAGCTAAATGCCAAATTAGACTAAAAAACAACAAAAAAAAACTAAATTAGCCAAAAACAGCTAGCATGTAGCTGAAATATTAGCTAAACTCCAAAATAGCCTAAAAAAATCTTAATAAATGCCAAAGTCGTCCAAAAAGCTATCAGAATACCAATTTTTGGTATAAAAAACGTAAATTAATTAAAAAAAAACTTAAGAAAGCCTAAATTAGCCAAAACAGCTAACATATACCTGAACAATTAGCTAAACAACAAAACTGTCTAAAAACTACAAAAAAGCCTAAATAAGCCACAAAAGAAACCACAACTAGCTTGTAGCAGAAATATTAGCTAAACTCCAAAATACTCTAAAAATCTTAGTGTCAAAGTAGTCCAAAAAGCTAGCAGAATACCAATTTTTAAAACTTTAAAACTGTAACTTTTTAACATAATTATGAATAATAAAATGGCAGGAATATTATTCTAGAAAAATTTAGCTTAAACCTTAAATAACTTTCAATATTTTACTCTCCATAAAAATATATTTTATCAAACTTATACAAGTTGATGAGCGCAAGATAACATCGGGTCATTAATGACAATAAAATAAAATGATCCGGAGGGCCTTGACTTTGACACATGTGATGTACAATAACCACATTCCATTTGTTGAATATGATCCAGAACAAACAAACAAACAAACCCCTCAGTAAACGTGTTGAGGTCTTGGACAGACATGCTCTGTTTTTAGTTTTTGTCTGAGCGCCTCGCCTGGATCGTTGGTGAAAAGTTCATATTTCTGACCCCACATTAGGTGCAACGACCCCCCAATGGTGTCACTTAGCATGAGAGAATTAGCATGAATTTCTGTTTCTGCTGAGCTACTGCGCTTCCACGTTACAGCTGTTCTGCTGCTGTCATCCCAAATCTGTATTTGTAATCTGTAAGTGTGTCTTCCTCTTTTATTCTCAGATTAAACAGCTGATTTATAACGGCCCTATCGTGTTCGTGTCATGACAGCTGACTCAAACACAGAGATAAGCGGCTTTTGTGTTTTCCCGCACACAGACGCAGAGCGAGCTGGCACAGCCACAAAATGCAAATGCATGCAGTCAGGTGGCGGGAATGCGTGTCCTTGGGTGTGTGCGGACTGTCAGACGGGCCTTCGGGGTTCAGAAATGAGCAGAGACGGCTGCAGGCCATGAGGCGTCAGACTGTCAGAGCCAGTGTGAAGTTTCTATCAGCTTCTGCAGGAACCCTCGCTGTCCGTCTTCACGCTCCTCTGTGAACTCCCCTTCATGTCGGCTTTTCAGCCACATCCAAGAGCCTTGTTGCCTTTTCTGCTGCATATTCAGCTGCTCCTGGAGAGGCCTTCCTGGAGTTTTTTTACAGTTTCATAAACAATGATCTGTATTTCTGCTGTAGATTTCTTAAAGGGAGCTCCGTGGAACAAAGACCCTGACAGCTCAGAAAACAGGATCACCAAAACCTTTCTGGGTCCAACAGCAGCAGTTATCACAGAGTAAAAATATGGCGCTTGAAAATGAATAGCCAGAAGTCCCTCCCCCTGCCGGACATGGCCGCAGAAGAACCACCAAAATCCACCCAGAACCCCCGTTTGAAACTAAAGACCTTTTTCCCTGCTTACGTGATCAGTGATTCACAGAGGGGGAAAAAAAGAGCATTTCGCCGGCTTTTTATCCAGAGGTTTAGTTTAGTTACACAAATTTGAACACTAATATTGAGTTGAAAGAAATAAAACGACTAACGTTATCTGTCCCATTTGAAGCTCATATTGCACTGTAAACTGCTAGACAAGTACAGCTTAGTCACATTTAAAAGTTTCAAAGTTTAAAAAGTATCATTTTTTTAAAGAGTTTCCTAAAGTTTAAGAAATTTCTGCTTCCAGCTAAAGATTTTTCTGCCACCATCTTGCATGTTACTGACAACCCTCGCAGTTTTTGGCATCTCACCAACACATATAGTTTCTGCAACATCATAGAGCAAAAACATGATCTGAATTCTAACAGAAATGACCAAAAACTACATTAGAAATGAAGAAAATGATCAAAGAACAGAAAATAAAGAGTTAATCATCTACAGCCACACACAGACTAAACTTCAACTTACAACGAGCAGAGGATGAGTGTATTCATGAAGTCATAAAATCCACCAAAACCATCCTACTATGTTGTTTTTTGTCCTTAAAGTCCCCCTCCAATCATGTTTTTATCTATTTTTAAAGCGTTCTTAACACAATCTATTAACAATGATGATGCTGTTTTTAGCTAAAAACAAAAAAAAATGTAAATGTCCTGGGACATCATTTCTGCAGAGCGGCAGGAGTTCATTCAAAATTTACCTCTGAGTTTTGTGTGGGGCTGTTAGCAAAGAGCAGGGGTGTCAAACTCAGTGGGGGCCAAAATCCAAAACACACATTAGGTCACAAGCCGAACAGGATAAACATTTATTGAATACTCTAAATACATTTTTAACATAATTATGAACGAGATATAGCATTACCTGTGATATTGCTAGTGTGAATGCTGTAAACTGAATTTGGTCGCTGAAGACGCTGAAACTGATAGTTAAAAAACGCTGAAGCTAATAGCTGAAATCACTGAAGCTAACACTAAGCTAAAATATTAGCTAAATGCTAAATTAGACTAAAAAAAAAAAACTAGCCAAAATAGCTAGCCTGTAGCTGAAAAAAAGCTATACTTCAAAATATCCTAAAAACTGAAAAAAGACTAAATTATCCAAAACAGCAAGCATGTAGCTGAAATGTTAGCTAAACTCTAAAATAGCCTAAAAAAATGGTAGTAAATCTCAAAATAGACCAAAAAGTTAGCATAATGATAGTTTTTAAAACTTTAAAATTGTAACTTTTTAACATAACTATGAATAATAAAAAGGCAGGAATAATATTGCAGAATAAATCAACTTAAACCTAAAATAACTTTCAATATTTTACTCTCCATAAAAATATACTTTGTCAAAATTATACAAGTTAGAAACAAGATAACATTGGATCATTAATAACAACAAAATAAAATGATCTAGAGGGCCGGATCCGGCCCCTGGGCCTTGACTTTGACTCATGATGCTCAGAGTAAGCCGCCCTTTATTTCCCATCATCCCTTTTTTTAAATTCTCTACTGCCAGATTACGGTCACTCACACCCTCAACCTACCATTAGTGCCACAACAAAAATGTCGAGGAATAATGGAGCTATCCAGAGATACAATTTTGATCCGGATTCCAGCTCAGACCAACAAACCAAAGATGGATCTATTTGTCTATAAGTGGATTCATCAGAATGGAGAAGACAGGCTCCAGTATAGTTTCTGTGTCACAAATACAATATTTTTCTTCTGCTCCTGATTCACAACGATTTGCATAAATACTCAGAAATGCAATTTTAAGCTCCATCTTTTTCATATTTGCCCTTCGTCAAGACAAAAGTGCCACAAGAACATGTTAAAAATGTGATTTTCATCAGAGTGGGTCAATAATCCTTTTATTTTAATCTGCATTTTCAGAGTACCAACAGTTGGTCTTTGATGTGGAGCACAAACACCTGAACACATCGCTGCCTGACAGGATCTGAACACATGGATGCACAAATGCAGCGTGCACGTATGACCGCCGCTCACATGCACATGTGCGGCTCACAGAGACCAGTTGTCCTGAAATGAATTTCAGCTGAAACATTAAGTCATATTTCTTTACATACAGACTCACAAAGCAACACACGTGTAAATAATGATGCCACAACAATGTGCATCTGCCATAACCACACAAGTGAGCATAGACACTAACCCATCTGCACGTGCACAGAAATCCCAACCGGAGAAGCGTGGCAGATCAGCATTAATATTTATGGGCTGCTGTGCAGAGAAAAACATTGATAAGCTGCAGTTTTGAATAATAACACCGACTTTGAAACAAGAAGCGCATTAAACCAAATTAAAATCGCTGGTCAAATTAAAGGTGTGAGGAGGAGGAGACTCATGGGATGCATGGAGATCAAAACAACAACTGGACTTTCCCGCCAGCCGTCAGACAGGAATGAGATACGCTCCCCTCCTTTGTGAGGCTTGAACATGTGTGTCAGAAAAAACAAATCCAGCCTGTTTTCAAATCACTTGTTTTTCTGCGTATAAGAAAACAAAATATGCAAGATAGCCTGAAAAAACACATTTTTTCCTGCTCGCATGAAGTGAATTCCTGTTTGCTGGCGTGACGGGAGGATCTCACGCTCCAAACGTGGCCTGTGAGACGAACAGAGAAAAGGAGAGAGGTAGAGGAAGACGAAGCAGAAAACTGCAGTTCCAGGTATAAACGCGGAGCAGGAAGATGAAAAAATGAACAGCAAAAGACAAGACGGGAGGCGTTTTCCCAGAGATCAGTGTGTCAAACGGATATGAACACTTTTTAAAGTGGATTCAAACGGCAGGAAGCAGCTGTGCCATCATCTACGACTGCAGCCGTGGTTTGGAGTCGGCCTTTGGAAGAGCCGTCTTAGTCGGTTTCTGCACCGACTGCACTCTGGTTTAACCAGAGCAGCATCTAAATAACACATGCTGTTGGACCTACTGTAAGGCCGGGTTCACACCGCACGCGGAAGCGCCGCGAAGCGGAGTGTGCGCAGAATCCGATTCACCTTTAGTTCACACCAGACGTGTATTTTTTTCGTGACGTCGAATGCCGCTTCTGCTCAGTGGTGGTTATTTAGAGCAGGGGTACCCAAACTACGGCCCGTGGGCCAGATGCGGCCCACCTCCACATTTTTGCGGGCCCGCCACACATTATCAGAGACACAAAAAGTTTTTTTCAGTGTTTTGCTAACAGAAAACACTGTTAGCATCAATCGCAGACTATACTACTTACAGAAAACAATTTAGTGAGTATCAATGCACACTACTATTTCTGTAGAGACTTCTGGGAAATAGATTTTATTAGTTCTCCATTTTTTAATCAATGATCCATTGTCAAACCAGGTGTCAGATTTCGACCGTTCTGATGTCTGTCCTCTTTGTGTAGAAAAATCCATAGTTTGGGTTAGTTTGTTGACTGCAGGTCACCAACGTTGTGTTCTTTCTCTTAAGTCATGTTTCATGTTTGAGTGTTACAGTCTGGTTTACCTGACAGCTGTTTTGGGCTTACAAAGCCACGCCCACATCTCAGGCATTGTGTCTGAACAGCAAACAGAGAAGTGTGGGCTGTGTCTGAATTCCCTCACAAGCTATCTAAATCTACAATTCCAAAATCCAGGGCTCTGTAAATGTATTATCTCAAATTGATCCTTCTGAGATAAGATCAGGATGAATTCTGCATTAACTACAGCTCTCAGTTGTTGAATGTCTAAAGTTGAGAGAAAAACAATCAAAACCATGAAGATGCAGCATTCTCAGTTGAGATAGATTACACATAAAACTGACTGTTCACTTCATATGGAGGCCACACCCACCACACTCACACACTCCCCCATGGTCGATTAACAGCGCTCGCTTTGTTGTACAGTCAACAAATGCGCGGCCCTTTGTCCAAGTGTGCAGTGATTTTCATTAGCGATAGCGGCTCGCACAGATCAAGAAGTGGAGGCAGTCGGGCGTGGCGCCACGCTCCTTTAATTTCCTGTTGTTGGAGACTGAAGGAGCGCAGACAAACAGAGATAAAGCCACAGTCAGGCTGCGCTTGGACGTGGAGGAGGGTACGAGGCCGCTTCTGCTCTGAGAATGTGGGTTTGTGAGCGTGAACTTAGAGCTTCATCTGCCTCTGCAGACACAGCGCCGCCGCTAAAGCGAGCAGCAAAGAGGTCCAAACAAACAGGGACGTGAACCTGTAGACTCCATGTGGGAACACGCAGATTTATGGATCAAATAAAGTTCAACTGCATTGATATTCATGAAAAAATGCTCTTTCTTGGCCTCAGATTTTAATTAAAAGGCAACAGAGCAAAATTGTGGTAATGCACTATTTCTCCATACAGTGATCCACAAATTAAAAAGCTCTGAATTATGCATGAAGATACGTTCAGTCTGCAACATGAGCACCAGACTTCACACTTTGGTGATTTCTGTTGAACTTTTTTCATCTTTTAGATCCAACTTGAAAATGAGCCTTCAGTTTTGTACACTTCAAAGACCCCTCCTCTGAATACCACCTCCACCTGGAGAAGGAGGTTTAAGGTTCTCAGGTTTAATGTTGTGGGGAATCAGTTGATCTGAGAATAACCTTTAGCTGAACATTCTGGAATAATCATCTCCCTTTCATCACATGTGTCAAAGTCAAGGTCCGGGGGCCGGATCCGGCCCTCCGAGTAATTCTATCAGGCCATCTAGATCATTTTATTTTATTGTTATTAATGGTTATCTTTTGTTTATTACTAACTTGCATAATTTTGACAAAATATATTTTTAAGGAGGGTAAAATGTTGAAAGTTATTTAAGGTTTAAGTTGATTTATTCTGGAATAATAATCCCGCCTTTTTATTATTCATAATTATGCTAAAAAGTTATGGTTTTCAAGTTTTAAAAATTGGCATTCTGCTAACTTTTTGGACCATCTTGGCATTTACTAAGATTTTTTAGGCTATTTTTAAGTTTAGCAAATATTTCAGCTTCAAGCTAGCTGGGTTTTTTTGTGGCTATTTTAGACTTTTTTACATTTTTTATTTATTTTGTTGTTCTTTCGGCTAATTTGGCATTTAGCTAAAATTTTAGCTGGCTATTAGATTCAGCGTTTTCAGCTATCAGCACTAGCATCTTCAGCTGCCAAATTCAGCTTACAGAATTCACACTAGCATTATTGCAGGTAATGCTTTATATCTAGTTCTTCATTATGTTAAAAAGTTAAGATTTTAAAGTTTTAAAATTCCAGTTTTAGAGTGTTCAATAAATGTTTATCCTGTTCAGACCTAAGGCCAAAATCCAAAACACACCTAAGGTGTGTTTTGGATTTTGGCCCCTTGTGTGATTGACTTTGACACCTCTGCCTTACATGGACACTGATTCTCAGGACACTCTTGTAAGCCAAAATGGTTTATCTAGATCATAGAAGTCAACCTGGACTGTCAGATCTGGGATTAGACCCTGACCAACCCCCAACCGTCCATCCATCTTCTTGCGCTCATCCAGGACCGGGTGCAGTCTAACAAAGTCGCCCAGTCTTCCCTCTCCCCGGCCAGTTTCTGCAGCTCTGAGAACCTGGTGGCTGACGCTCCTCCCATGGGCCTCGGTCGAGTCAAAGAAGCAGCTAACTGTTTGGTTTCTGGGTTTTTCTTCTGTTTTCTTTTGTTTTGACCCGCCCCATATCTGCTGGCCAATGACTGAAGAGATCTTTAGTCACGTGGTTTTGTTTACAAAGTTTGGTCCAAAGCAGAAATCTCTGGTAGACGCCAGTCTGTATACAGACCAAACACAAGGTTCAGGACTAAGTCTGGACCAACAGACATTTCCAGTCAGAATACACCCTAAATCTCAGAGCCAGCGCCATTCCTACAGTCAAACCGGATGAAGAGTCCAGATGTGTAAGTAAATCATGGAGTATACCATAAGCATAGAACGCACAAGCTAATGCTACAACTTTCACACACGTTGAGCCTCGTGTAAAGACGGTCTTGAATTATTCGTTAACTGTACAGGTGTGTTGATGCATGATAACAACATAAATGTGAATTATGAGGGATTTTCCCTGTGTGTAAATTCAACTACTCAATGTGTCTTCTGGATGAGATTGTGGGTCAAGAGTGTGAGGCTCCACAATCTGCAGATCCATCTTTAAGAATAGTTTGGAGCTTGTTTGTTTACAATCGCCAACCGCGGACACGCTGAGGAGGCTCATTGACAGTCTATGAACAGGCTGAAGGATGACGTCACGAAATGGGCGGGACTGACAAGTAGCCTCAGAGATCAAGTCGTTTTACTTCTGTGTATTAAAACGGTCCACAAAAATAACTCATATTTCATAAATAATTTGTGTTTTTAGTATATATGGATATAGTTCACTCTGAAAGGCTGAAGAAAATCATAGTATGGACTCTTTAAGACGTGTTCTCACTCCAACAGGAGTTTAGCTAACTGGGCATAAATGTAGTGAAATTAAATTGTTGGTCTTTATTTTAATATCCTTCATAGCAGCTACATGACAGCAAGTGTCAATAAAGCAGTTGAATTTGAATAACAGGGAGTGTGGAAGAGGATTTTTGATAATTTCTTTTTCACATTAACAGAGCCTCATCTGATGGGAAACTCCCGCTCCTTGATTCTGTCAAACTAACTCTTATGAACAGTGCCAGTTCGACCACCACATCCAAAGGTCTCCTGATGGACCTGAAGCCAGAGGAGGGCGCTGGAGAACTCATAGAGCTCGCCGTCATGGTCAGGATCCGGTTTGAGGCGATGTGATTCCTGCGACACGGTGCGTTTTCTGCAGGAAGGACCCATCAGAGGATGGAGCCCTACGGTCATCAAGGGGCGGACACGGTCAGCGACAACACCGGCAGAGTGAACCGCGCTCCACGGGTCAACAAGCGTGTCCAGAAACACCTCCCACACCATCATACCACCACCACCAGCAGCCTGAACGTTTCTGTTTAGTTTCTGGGGATCATCGGGAACTTTTAACTTTGGCTTATAGACCGGAATTATTATAAATCTGAAACATGGCGTAAAAAAACTCCTTTTTTAACCTCCTCTCACATTTTCTTCCGCTTCCTTTCCTCCTTTGGTTCCCCTCGTCTCACACAACCGTTCCCTCCATCCTGTAACTAACTCACATCAAAATGTCCTGTAATTGGTAAAAAAAAAAAGCTGAGTATGAGAGGCGACATGCAGCTGAAGTTGGGGGGGGGGGAGTTGTCAAGCATGTGTGTGTTTGTGTGTCGCTGAAAGAAACAGGGGAGGTAAAGCAGGAGGGGCGAGGAGGAGGAAGTTATGCTTGGAGGCAGTGTAGTAAATTGTTCCATTTTTGCAGGTAATCTAAATGCTAACTAGAGGCAACTTATCACCAGAATGGATTTCCGACCATCTGTTCAAATAACAGGGGATTTGTCCGATGGCAAACACAAGAATGGGATGATGGCGGAAAGATTAGACGACGGTGACGGCGATGCCGCGCGCTACATCTCCACAGCCGCGTGGAAAAGAGAGAAGACAGAAAAAAGAAAAGAAAAGAAGGAGAGAAAAAAATAACTTTGTGCAAACAAGAACAAATGACGCCCTTACAATTACACCTGTCAGGAGCTTTGCAAAGCAATCGATCTCCGAGGCAGCCGAGCGACACTCTTTCACCCTCTCCCACTTCATGGAGAAATTATTTTCTCTCTTTTCCCTTTCACTCTCCCTCCATTTCCAAAGCTTTCTCTATTTTTTCCATCATTTTATGCTGTCTGCACGGTGAGCTCTTCTTAAAGCATTTGCGTTTTGAAACGTGACAGAGCGATGTTTGACTTTTCTCTGAAATAAGGCAGAGCAGAGCGAAGACGAGACAAACCAGGAGGTTAAGGATGAAGAGGAAGACCTTTAAACATGGAGGAAAACAGGCTGTTTCCATCTGAGGATGTCCTTTTCTCTGGAATGTAGAGGCTCAAGTTACTTCTTTAACTTTAAGATACTTGATAGATTCCACAAAAATAAAGAAAATCCTGAAATGTTACAATCCATTTCATATTATAATAGTTAATGTCCAAACATGCAACATTTCAAAATAAAATACCTTCTGAAAAGATACGGTGCTGTGAAGTTCAACCTTTAGTTTTATTTTTGAATTTGTGATTACAGATTAATGTTATACTTTTTTTTCATCTTGTTTAGGATTGACGTAAAGATGATTATATTTATCTATTTTTATATCAACATTAAATAGGTTGTTCTGTGAGATCAAATCGGTATTAGTATAAACAGAATGAAAAAATAGATTTTAAATTTGAAAAAAGATCAACATTTGAAAACAGTATAAACTTTTAGAAAATATTGAGATTTCAAAAATAAAATTGGAAATTTGAATTTAAAAAAAACTCTAAACCTAAAACTGCTACCAATTAAACAAAATAATGATTGTTTGAAACAGCTGCTGTTTTCAACTTTTATTTATTTAATTTTCTGCTTCTCTCCTTCTTTGCTTTCAGTTTCCGTTCGGACGTTTTGACCTTATTCTACGTGGAGGCGGGGCTTTGACCCCATTGGCTACCGGCACATGCTTGACATCAAATGATGGAGATCATGGTGACGTCATTTCCACTCCAGAAAAGGATCTGCTCTTGGTGTGGTCTGTGTCGGCCTTCCCCTGATGTTGTGATGATCTTCTCCCAAAGCCCCACCCCCACGTAAGATAAGGTCAAATCTGAATTCTTCCCCCACCCCAACGGCTTCTCCATAACTCTACATTTAGCCATCAAAACGGGGAGTTATGGAAAAAAAGTTTCTTGTGTAACCCCTAAATGCTGCTGTTGTATGTGGCAGCTCTAAATATCATCAAATGGAGTTACTCTAGCTCTAGGTTCGATGAGGAGATTCTTCACAGTCATATGTTCTAAAATATTAAATAGTACACCCCAAGAAATCACACCGAAACAATAACAGTTGGGCCTAGAATCGAATTATTATTGGAGATTATGACAAAATATGAGTCTGCAAAAACTCAGTGTAAATGAAAATTATTTCCAATTATGTAAAATTTGAACCCAAAATAAAAACAAATGGCCACTGACATAAAAAAATGTTCAAATAAAACTGAGATCTCAGATAAAATTGTTTTGTTTTTCTACAAGTACTCGAGTTCAATCCCCTTTTTAAGAAAAAACTAATAAAACCCTTGAGTGCACTCAAATAAACGTAAAGAAACCCACTTAATGTTCAAAGATTTCCAGAAGGTGGTGATGGGAGATGAGTTGAGGGGATTAGAGATGAGAAGATGATGGGACGATGATGGTAGATGAGACGAAAAGATGAAGGCCGGGATCCAGGTGAACTCCAGGAAAAAAAAAAACAGTACTCTACACAAATGTGCAGAAAATAATTAAATACTGTCCATAATAACCTTTAAACATTATTTCCACTGTTTCATAGTCTTTTCCTTTTCAGAGAGTTAAACTCAAAATATACAATAAAATTAAATAACTTAACATGCAACAACAAAAAATGATACGTCAAAACTAGCTTGCTGGGTATTTAGCCTGCAGCACGTGGTGGACCGAGACTTCACACATGAAACTTCAACAAAAACATACTGCATATTAATCACATATTTCCTTAGTTACCTCAACTGTTTTTTTTATAACATTAGGTTTCCATTTCACCTCTTGTTTTAATCAGTGGATTCAATTTACTGGATATAGCAGCATAATATAACACAAAATGCGGTTACCACTCACCGACATAACGAACGTTTCCACAATTTTCAAACTCCACCCTTGGTTTTCTCCAGATTTATCTTCTTCCCAGGTACACACTAACTGTTGGAAATGAGTTTTTTTTTTTGTCAAACTTAGCTCAAATACTGGTTTAATAAAATACAATTTCACTCTTTATCTTTTTTTTTTTTTACCTCGCTCGGGTCTTTTTTCTCCCTTTCACTCGCTGCTTCGCGCTCATATGAAAAAGCGTCAAAGATCAATAAAATGACAGGATGATCACTCCGAACAAATTAAAAAAACAACGTCTAAAATGTTTACTGCCACCAGTGGAGAAACAGAAAATTACACCCTGTTTAAAGTAAAGGTTAAAGAAAAAAGTAAATAACTTTACTAGGGTTACACTTGCAATTCAGACATTTCAAACAGTCGATGATGTCATCAATATTCGCCGGTCATCTATGTTAGCGCGCAGCTGCCAGCACTCGGAAAACACATGACAACATCGGTTTTATAGCTTTAAAAACTCATGCTAAAACAAAAAGTTATTTAAATGTAAACTTCTGTGCGTCAGAACGCACCCACATGAAGAAATGAGTTTCTCCTTTGATGCAGATCATCCTACCGGTGGAGGGATTCATAGCCCTAAGAAAAACGTCTGGACACCACTAAAGCTTCACATTCCCCAACAATTGGAGGGGTAGGGAGAAGCTGTGTGGGGTAGTGGAATAATTCAGATTTGGCCTATGAGTCTCTGGACCTAAAACAAAAAATTCAGATTTGAAACTGTAAACAGAAAAACTGAAGATCAGGAGGAACAAAAAAAAAAGTTGAAAAAGTAATACAGCAGCTGTTACAAATAATCATTATTTTTCTTTTGGTATCACTTAGTTCACCTTTCAAAGTCAAGGCCCGGGGGCCAGATCCGGCCCTTCAGGTAATTCTATCCGGCCCTCCAGATCATTTTATTTTATTGTTATTAATGGCCCGATGTTATCTTGCATTTTTAACTTGGATAATTTTGACAAAATATCTTTTTTATGGAGAGTTAAATCTTGAAAGTAATTTAAGGTTTAAGTTGAGTTTAGCCAATATTTACATGCTAGCTTTTTTGGCTAATTTAGGCTTTTTTTTAACTTTTTTAGGGGATTTTGAAGTTTAGCTATTTTTTCAGCTACATGCTAGCTGTTTTGGCTAACCCGAGTTTTTATTTCATGCTGATTTGGTATATAATATATATTTTACCTGGCTATCAGCTTCAATGTTTTCAGCTATCAGCTTCAGCGTTTTTAGCTATTAATTTCAGCATCGTAGGTGGCCAAATTCATCTTACAGCATTCAGACTAGCATCATTGAAGGTAATGCTATATATCTAATTCATAATTATGTAAAAAAGTTACTGTTTTAAGTTTTAAAAATATACTTTTAGAGTGTTTGATAAATGTTTTCTCTGTTCGGCCCGCGACCTACGGTGTGTTTTGGATTTTGTGGGCTTGAGATTGACACACCTGACTTCGTTAAAGGTTTTTTTTTTTTTTTTCAAATTTCTTTTTAATCAATTTTCTGCATTTGCTTTAAGTTTATATTGTCTATATATCAAATGTACAATCTACTTTTATTTACTTTAAGCTGATCCTGATTTAACCCCATATTTTACCCCATAATTTGTTTCTTCACTTTTTCTAAGGTTGAACTTTTATGTCTTTAGATGTTCATTTTATCAACAATTTAAAAAAGGTTTAAAAGAAGGTTTCGGTGGGAGTTTTTCATAAAGAGCAATGCTTTTATAAGTAAAAAGAAAACTTCATTTCTAGAGAGCTTGAAGCAGCTTAGTTGTTAAAGCAAAAAAAAAAAAGTCCCATAAAAGTCCTGAAAAGCAAAGGTAAAAGCAGGCTTCCCTGCAGGAGCTGAAGGTTTTCAGAAAGCCACAGAGGAGAGTCTCAAGAGCGTAAACGAAGCTCGGAACTGAATTTACCGAGAGAGGGAACGAGAACTAAAACTGATCCACAAATCAGGAGGAAAAACAGGAAGCAAAGAGGGTGAGAAAGGTCAACAGCAGCAAAGTGAGGCGGTGCAGAAGAGTTTCTGAAGGAAAAAGAACGGCGACGAGAGTAATTAATGCTGAGAGAGAGACAATGAGTGCAGCAGAGACAGGGAGAGAGGGATGAAGGCGATGAATGGAGGGGTGACAGAGCATGCAGTTCACTGGCTCAGGAAGTGTTCTCAGGCAGCCGGCCAATCAGCTTGGCTCGTTCCCCCGTGTCACTAACAAACCATTGGCTGAAGAAAGCCGTCCTTTATGCGCTCTTTCAATCGAAGCCTTGCACCATCAAAGAAGAGCCGTTTATCTTCGGCTTCATATCGCACACACACATGCGCACACACACATGCGCACACACACATGCGCACACACACCTCTCTTTCCTGCCTCTTCATCCATCACTTCTGTCTCCACTCACAGTTTCTTGCCATCTTTAAAGACCCATTTTTAACATCTTCTTGCTGCATTTTTCTGATGATGGAGGACATATGTAAAGAAAATTAAGATTGAAATTGACATTTTTCGTATTTCTTTTTCAAATCGTGAATCAGGAGCAGACCAAAAAATTCAGTTTGAAAAACATTGTATTTGTGAGGTTGAAAATACGCTGGGTGGAGCCAAAAGCTCTCTGCTCCGCTCCATTCTGATGGAATAACTTGTAGATGAACAGGTCCATGAACGTGTTTGTTTTCCTCATGGAGGTGCCAAAACTGTTCATTTGACACCGATTGATGTTTACACTGGTGGGCATGTCACTTAGACAGCGGTTAACCTGTTCACTCTGAATGAACACCAGTTGGAGCGAGGAAGCTGTGGGGAAACATCTTTTGTTTGCTGCTAAAGCTAACTCTAAAACAGGAGTCAAAGTGGGTCAAAGACCAAAATCCAAAACAGACTTTAGGCTGATAAACATTTATTGAACACTCTAAAACTACATTTTTAGAACTTAAAATTGTAACTTTTTAACTATGAACTATATATTTAACATTACCTGTGATAATGCTAGTGTGAATGCTGTAAGCTGAATTTGGCCGCTGAAGATGCTAGTGATGATAGCTGAAGATGATAAAATTGATTGCTAAAAACGCTGAAGCTGATGGCTGAAATCACTGAAGCAGATAGCCAGCTAAAATATTAGCTAAAATTAACCTAAAAAAAATAAAATTAAAAAAGAAAACATAGATTAGCAAAAGCAGCTAGCATGTTGCTGAAAAAAATTGCTAAGCTTCAAAACAGCCTAAAAACAAAAAAACCCAACAAAAAAACGAAAATAGCCAAAACAGGAAGCATGTAGCTGAAGTATTAGCTGAACTACAAAATAACCTAAAAAAATCTTAGTAAATTCCAAAATAGTCGAAAAAGCTAACAGAATGTCAATTTTAAAAACTTTAAGAACGTAACTTTTTAAAATAACTATGAATAATCAAAAGGCGGGAATATTATTCCAGAATAAATCAACTTAAGCCTTCAATAACTTTCAATATTTTACTCTCCATAAAAATATATTGTTTTCAAAAATTATATAAGTTAGAAATAAGCTCAAGATAACATCGGGCCATTAATAACAATAAAATAAAATTATTTGGAGGGCCGGATAGAATTACCCAGAGGGCCGGATCTGGCCCCTGGGCCTTGACTTTGACACATGTGCCCTAAAACGTTGATAAGCTGTTCATGATAAGCCTTCCATCCCAAATGTAAATAATAAATAAAAAACAATACACTCAATTTAATCATTTTCAAGCATAGATATGTTCTCATCATGGTTTGATTGTCCCTTAGGTGTGAATGTGAGTGTGTGTGATTCCTGTCTCTGTGTGATCCTGTTCTGGACTGGAGAAGTGTCCAGACTGAACCCGACATCGCCCTACAATCGCTGGGATAGGCTCCAGCATCCCTTTGACCCTGACCTGGACTAAGCAGATGGATGAAAGATGAAGTTAAATAGTCAGTGGCTCGTACTTAAATGTGGATCTTCCACTAGTTTGCTTTACAAATGATGCTCTGAAACCCCCTAAAAACATCGTGCAGTTCCAACAGCTGTTCCTATGGGGGCGCTATGGTCTGAAACGAGCTGGGACCAAACATTCCCAAACTTCTTCATGATTCCTTCATCTCCAGATTATCCTGCAAGTGAAGAAAAAAACTCTCATTCTGAAGAGAACCAAACTTCTCTAGTTGGGTTGAAATCAGATCTGAGAGACTTTTAAGATTCACTGACATTTTCTACAACATGCTGAAGCAAAATTTAATTTATGCAAAATGTGGGGATAAATGTAAAGTTAAAAAACAAAACAAAACCTGGACTTAAAGAAATGTGTTTGTGTGTCTTAATTTAATAGCATGCAGAGGAAATAGAGCAGAGCTGGACATCCTTGACACGCTTTGACTCAATACCAAGACCTAACACTTTATCATCTGCAGTACCCGCTGTGTGTGTGTTTCCCCGAGCGCTGTGAGGATGGGCAGTAGTTATTAACCTGCTGCCCAATTTCTGTCACGGCTGCTTTGTGGCTGTGAGCAAAGTAGCTGCATGGGGGTGTGTGTTCATGTGTGTGTTAGTGAGAGTGTGCCCAACAACGCGCACAAACGCTGAATGAACGAGGAAACGACTGAATTCCCTCAGATTTGAGTGTTAGCAGTGGGTACAAGTGAGTTTTCTTCTGGGTTAAGTTCATTCCGTGGCTGAGTTAGCGGCTCTCACCGTCTCAATGGAAAACTCTGATTCCTGACACAAGTTTCAAATGACTTATTATGTCCCTGAATGGGAACGGCACTGTTCAAGTCCAGCGTGTCCGTGCGCCTCATAACTCAAACTCTGACATTTCCAACTCTGTCAGACATCGGCGTCAGACTCTTCTGCTCTCAGAAGATCCTTCGTGTTCCTGGTAAGTGTGCACATTTTCCCCACAGGGAGCAGAGAAGATGCCTCACAGTCTGCACACTTTCCTTAAAGGAAACTGTTCATTGAAACACAAAGCCCCCCCCATCCTTGAAAATTGCCCTGCAGAGCCCCCTCAATGATCATGTCACATGTGTCAAAGTCAAGGCCCGGGGGCCGGATCTGGCCCCCCAGATCATTTTATTTTATTGTTATTAATGGTCCGATGTTATCTTGTACTCATTTCTAACTTGAATAATTTTGACAAAATACATTTTTATAGAGAGTAAAATGTTGAAAGTTATTTAAGGTTTAAGTTGATTTATTCTGGAATGATATTCCTGCATTTTTATTATTCATAATTACATTGAAAGTTTTAAAAATTGGTATTCTGATAGCTTTTTGGACTATTTACCAAGATTTTTAGGCTATTTTGGAGTTTAGCTAATGTTTCAGCTACATGCTAGCTGATTTGGTTAACCTAAGTTTTTTAGTTTGTTTTTTTAGGCTAATTTGGCATTTAGCTCATAGTTTAGCTGGCTGTCAGCTTCAGCCTTTCTTCAGCAATTAGCTTCAGTGACTTCAGCTATCAGCTTCAGCGCTTTATACCGTCAATTTCCGCTAAATGAAAGATATTTTGTCTAATTTAGGCTTTTAAACTGGCTCTATGATGATCGTCAGGGAATGTCCTGGTTTTCCACAGATTTTCATAGTTTGTAACTGTAACTAAAGAATTTCATCAGAAGGTTTGATTGTTGACAGGGTGAGGAGCTCGGTCACCCGGAGAGAGCTCCTCCACATTCAGAGGAGCCAGGTGAGGTTGCTCGGGAATCTGATCCGGAGCCTCCTGGAGGCCTCCCTGGGGAGGTGATCTGGGCTTAGGCCCCGGGGAAGACCCAGGACACGCTGGAGAGACTATGTTTCTCGGCTGGCCTGGAAACGCCTCGGGGTCCCCCAGAGCAGCTGGAGGAAGTGGCCGGGGAGAGGGAAGTCTTTGTGTCTTTGCTTAGACTGCTGCCCCCGCGACCCGGTCTGGATGAGCAAAAGAAGATGATGGATAGCTTTGATTGCAAACCCACAAAATTATAAAATTTAAACTTTTATATGACATTTCTGCTTTCTATTAAGCTTTCCCAACGGTCCTCACAGGTGGATACGGGCCATCTGGGGTTGGGAATTGGGCAAACCACGGGGCACAACGGTGGTTCCAAAAGAACTTTTAAGATCATAGATCACATTCTACAGGCTTGCTGGTCATCGCAAACATTGACATAAATGAGATGCAGGCAGGTCGTACAAATTCTTCCTTTATTCTTCCGATTATTTTTTTTGATTAGTCATCTAATCGAGTCATGCGCAAACTGGATGTAAAGCACACATCTTAACCGTCATTAGTTTAAGCTGACTAAAAACTAGATATATAGCATCACCTGTGATAATGATAGTGTGAATGCTGTAAGCTGAATTTGGGTGCTGAAGATGCTGAAATCGATAGCTGAAAAAAAAAAACCTCTGAAGCTGATGGCCAGCTGAAATATTAATGAAATGTCAAATTAGCCTAAAAAACTGAAAAGAGCCTAAACTAGCCAAAACAGCTAGCATGTAGCTGAAATATTAGCTAAACTCCAAAATAGCCTAAAAAATCGTAATAAATGCTGAAGTAGTCCAAAACTAACTTTCAACTTTACTACACTCTGTCTCCATATAATATAAAATAACGACTAATTGACTATTAAATTAGTTCTCGACTATTTTAATAGCTGATTAGTTGTCGATTAGTCGACCTATCGTGGCAGCTCTAGTTGTGACTAAGACTGTATGTTTTCCTGCTCTTCATTGTCTTTATCAAAGGATCAAAACCTTTGTTTTCTGCGCTCTGACGTCTGAACTGATTCAGTTCCTTTTATTGTGAAGGTTATAAGAAGAATCAGTAAAATAGGATTCAGTAAAACAAATGCAAGAAAAGGTAACAAAGAAGGTGGGTGTAGCTAAATGAGTGAAAACCTGACGAATCCAAAGAACCTGAAATCTACAAACAATGATTGAGTTCAACACAACATGTGGGAACAGAGGACTCAGAAATGAGAAGATCATCACCTGAAGCAGGAACCTAGTGAAGCGCATCCCAACAGTCTGAGTCTGAATCCAACTGTTTCTACTAAATGTTTTGAATGCGGCAGAGATGGACAGCCTCCTCCATCCAACCCCCCCTACCCCCCCACAAGAAATTAATTTTTCTTTGCTTGCTGATTAAAAACATACCTACCACACGCCGCTTCCAGCCACAGGCAACAAGAGCCTGATATGCAAATCTCACCCTTTTAAGACGTATCTACATATCAAATACTCTGCAGGCTTCACAAACTCGGAGATATTGTACACTGACAGAGTGTGTGTGTGTGTGTGTGCACGAGTGTGGAGTACACCCGGTCAGATGGCAGCAGACAGCAGTGAATCTGCGCTCTCATGTTCATCAAAGACAAGAAGTTATATCTGAGAGCTTTGGATGGCCCTGTGCTGCCAAAGCTAATCACAGTGATATGTGTGCATGTGGGTGAGTGCACGTGTGTGGTACAGAGGATTACATGGCTGCAGAGCTGGGAAAAATACCAGCTGTGGATGTGGACTGGACTTGACTGTTTACATATTTTGTCTGCTTTAGATGTTCTTACACAGTTTAGAATCTTTTGTACAAGAGGCTGTAGCTGCGTCTGAATCCCCCTAGTGCACCATATAGTGCTGTCCGAATCTACTAATGCCAAAATCAACCTCTAGAAATTTCCCAGAAGTCTTTGTGAAAAACTAGCGAGCATTGATGCTCACTAGATTAGCAAATATAGACCACAATGCATTGCGGTTGAACGATTTTGAACAAAATAAATGTAATTTTTTTTAAATAAACCATCCACATTTTCACCACCAGAACACAGCAGAGTCATAGATAAACGTTGTGAAATGTTCGTATTGATTTATGACTTTGTAACATCGGTGACGTCATATCCGGCATTTAGAAAAATGAAAGAAAAGTAGTGAGTATCGTGTCCGAACTGCCAGGGCTCTACATAGTCCAGCAATATACAGTAGTTTTTTAGTAGTTAGGGGTTAGGGTGTGGATTTTTTTCGAAGCAGCTTTTTCTCGTACCTGTTGGTGTGAAGAACAAACGCTAACATGAGAGGAGCACCGCAACTGTCATGGTTTGATTGTCTGGTCCTGAGTTGGTTTCCTCTGATGTTCTGTGTTTCAGATTTTCTAAGAAAGAAACCAAAATGAGACTCTTTCTGTCTCTGAAATGTAGAGTTTGAATCTCAAACATCATGACCAGAAAACCACTCGCAGTTCATCACTGTGTGCATCTGACACACACGCGCACGTGCGTGCTCCTCGTCTTCGTTTCCTCCTCCTTCCTCACAGCAGGATTTCTGATCCACACTCACACAAAGAGGTTGTTTGTGATTCCCACAGAAACGCCCCCCCATCTTGCTGCAAACCCACACATAGCAAACACAATGCCCCCCCCATGCTGTTGGACCCTCCAAAGGCCTAAAGTGTCCGTCTCCCCCCTCCAATATCTGCTAATAGGAACCAATTAGTCCCCTTTGTAGCGTGTCCTAATAAAAGACCATTATGGGAATTCCGTCTACTTAACACCTTTCCCTTTCTACACAGGCACCAATTAGACGCCCAAAGGACAAAGCTGCAGAGAACAAGCGGGGGCCTCAGGAGGCTGCAGTGAGTGCTGGACCGTCCTCGCTCAGTGTTTCAGAGTGTTTTAGATCCACCTGTTACATCACTGAAGATCCGACAGATTTTTAGAAACGTTTTTGCTGCTGTCGTCTGGAATGTTCCATTGCAGAAGAGTCACAGCTCTCCTGGAGGGAAGGGAAACTTCTGGGGTCAGATCAGGATCCGCTTAACGTGAACGAAAAAAAGAGTGAAAACTTGAAAAACAGACATTGTAACTGAAAACAAAAATTTTTAATTCGAAGAAAAAAAAAGAAATTTGAAAAAATATATTTTAAAAGTTTGTGGAAATAAACTGAAAACTTGAAATAAATCTTGAAATTATAAAAAAGGAAAAATTGTGTTTGTGTTTGAAAATGAAAAAATAAATAAAAGAAAAATGAAAATTATAAAAAACTGGAAACTTAATGCAAATCTTGAAAATTTGTAAAACAAATACTGAAAACTTGAATAAAACAAATAATATAAAACAATTACCAATTGAAAAATAATGTATCCATTAGTAACAGCTGTTTTGAATTTTCAACCTTTTTTTTTATTAACAATTTGGCTCAACTCAGCAGCGAAAACTTGAAAATCAGAATTTTAACTCTAAACTGAGGACTGCAATTAAAGATTCAGAAAAGCAAAAAAAAGTTATAAATTCAAAACAGTAACTTTTACTAATGGATCAATTATTTTTCGATTGGTAATTTTTACATTTATAGATATTTTTTGCTTAAGTTTTATGTATTTTTTTCACATTTTCAAGATTTATTTCAAATTTCTTTCCAATTTTTTTCAAAAACAATTTTTTAATTTATTTTTTTAGATTTTCACGATAAATTTCAGGTTTTCAGGCTTTTTTCAAATTTTCAAAACATTTTTTTCTAATTTTCTTTTTTTTTCAAATTTACAATGTCTTGTTTTTAAATTTTTCAATTTTTTTCAGTTACAATATCTATTTTTCAAGCTTTCAATCTGCTTTTTCGTTCACTTTAGGCTGATCCTGATTTGACCCCATAGAAACTGCCCCACCCTCTCCCACCCCCTGCATCACTGACGTCCATGGATGCAGGTTATCACACAAATGTTGTGTAAAAGATTTACTTGTTTGAGTCCCACTCCAAAGTTAAAGGAGCAGCTCTGTGGTTGCCACGGGCAACACACTCCTGAGAACCACGGAGGATGTTCTGAGCACGCTCAGTCTCATCTTAAACTGTGTTCAGGATTGATCTCAAAAACATTTTATGGTGTTTAGATTGATGTGAATTTTGTGAAGAATCGTCCCAGAAAAATAAACAGCAGCTTCTTCATCCTCAGTCCATGAAGAGATTATCAAGGTTCTGCAAATATGCAATCTCATTTTAATTTTAGATTTTAAAAATAAGAAGTTCACTTGAACTCTGGTTTGGATCGAGCAGATGACCTCTGGTTCTGTTCAGGTGAGGGTCTCTGTTCTCTTGCAGGTGAACTCTGGTGCGGTTCCCTTCAGTGTGAATGCAGATGGCCTTTCAGTGGAGATGCTGTTAGCTCCATGTGTTTGGAAGAGGAAAACAGCCTCAGGGGGAATCTGAAGAAGAAGGAATCAGGAAGAAGTTTGGAAAATATTTGCTGGCTGAAGGTCATGTAGTGCGGAGCTGCAGGAGTTTCTTCATAGACGATCGTCAGATGACCAGCAGGAGTAAACGGTTTCCATCTTCCGGATTTTTCCATCCTGGTCTGAGCTCCTGTCAGACGATAGTGCCTCCAAATGAACAGCAGTTGGAAGTGTTCCCAACAAAACCAGATGAAATGTTTGATTTCTGCATGAATAAAGACTCTGTTGGTTTATTAATGATTTTCTTCTCTAATGATTAAACAGAAATCTTTTAGTTGGTGTGTTGAAGGTGTATGGAAGATGAATGATGTCATAAATGTTTGGAGTGAGCCTTCTCTGCAGAAAGAACTCTGGAGAGAAGATCAAGACATAGACGGTCTCTTCAGCTTCACACACTGGGTGGATCAGAGGTCTCAAACTCAATCGAATATGGGGTCAAAATACAAAACACACCTTAGGTCGCGGGCCGAACAGGATAAATATTTATTGAACAATCTAAAACTACATTTTTAAAACTTTAAAACCCTAACTTTAACATAATTATGAACTAGATAGCATTACCTGTGATAATTCTAGTGTGAATGCTGTAAACTGAATATGAGCACTGAAGATGCTAGTGCTGATAGCAGAAGATGCTGAAATTGAGAGCTAAAAACCCTGAAGCTGATAGCCAGCTAGAATAGTAGCTAAATGCCAAATTAGCCTAAAAAACAAAAAAAAAAAAAAAAAGAAAAAGAGAGAGAAAAACTTTAAAATAGCCTAGAAAACAAGCAAATAAAAAAAAACTAAATTAGCCGAAACAGTTAGCATGTAGCTGAAATATTATCTAAACTCCAAAATACCCTGAAAAATTTTCAGGGCAACATAAATATGAATAATAAAAAAGCAGGAATATTATTCTAGAATAAATCAACTTAAATAACTTTCAATATTTTACTCTCCATAAAAATAAAATTTATCAAAATTATTCAAGTAAGAAATGAGTGCAAGATAACATCGGGTCATTAATAATAATAAAATAAAATGATCTGGAGGGCTGGATCCTTTATTCTTGGTAATGTTATCCAGCGCTGGCCTTGACGTTGACACGTATGATGTTCCCTCAAAACTTGCATTTCCACGTCAAGACAAACGTAAAAACATGGCGGCGTCCGTCAAAAGATGGAGAGAATCTTGAGATGTAAAGTTGATCAGACTCCAATATTTTAGAGATGAAATGATGGGAATGAGTTGAATTATCTCAACAAGTCATCAGAAGCTGGTCCTTCTCGTCAGAGTTTCTCAGACTCTCCAGCTTTCAGGCTCAGATTCACTGGTTTGGTTTCAGAAGCATGACGTGTTTCATGGAGATTCTCCTGCTGGAGGTTTTTCCCATGACACCATGGGAACTCCTCTCCTCGAGAGACACTCCTGACCGTTTCAGCTGGAGAGAGGGAGTCTGGATGAGAGGCTGCTGGAAGTGAACCCCCCCCCCCCGGGTGCTTTGTTGTTTGGGTCCACACACAGAGACATGGGGAGTCTGCCTCTCCTGCGCTCTGGGAGCTGCACTGCAGCACGTCTGCAGGTCTGATAACAAGAGCTGCTTCTCTGGAACCAGGAAGTCTGTGTGGAAGCTTTAAACAAATATGAAGAGGCAGGACGATCTTGATGGATGTTTGGTGTTTTGATGGGGTTGATGGGCTTGAAATTCCCTTTTGAGTTCTTTTATAATATTATTATTAACCTTTATTTAACCAGGAAGTCTCATTTAGATTAAGAACTCTGTTTTACAGTTAGAATATAAAAACATTTAATTAAAAACAGCTACAAGTAAATAAATATTTCTCTTGTGCTCTCAACTTGGATTTAAAATCTTAATGGGAGGAATTATAAGTTTCCATTCGCTCTGCAGAATGTTCTGCCTAACAAAGTCCACACACAAGGTTTTATTTGAAAATTGAAAGGATTCATTTAGCGGAAATGTTCGCTAAATTCCAAAACAGCTGAAAAAATCTTTTTCAATGCCAAAATAGTCTCCATAAAAATATGTTTTGTCAAAATTATACAAGTTAGAAATATAACATCGGGTCATTAATAACAATAAAATAAAATTACCTGGAGGGCCGGATCCGGCCCGCGGGCCTTGACTTTGACGCATGTGATTTACAACCACTGCAGTCCAAGAGCCTGAAGGATTGGTTGAAGTCCCACTCTGATCATCTTTTGATTGATTGTAAAATCGTTCCCAGTTTTAGCTAAAATAAAAGAAATCTGTGTTGTTTTCTAGGACATAGTTTCTGCAGAGCGGCAGGAGTTCATCAGAAATTCACCTCTGAGTTGTAGCGAGACTGTTGGCGTGGAGCAACATCGCCCCCCTTCCCCTACCTGTTGCTGAGAGCTTTCTGTTTACACGACACTAGCTTACTCAAACCCCCAACCCAACATTACTGGAGCAACAAAAATGGCCAGCAATTTCTGAGCCATCCAGACGCACAGTTTGGATCCAGATTCTGTCTCAGACGAGGAAAACAAAGACGTTCATGGATGTATTTGTCTGCAAGTGGATGCATCAGAATGGAGCAGAGAGTTATGACCCACCCAACGTGTTTTCTTCAAAACAATTTTTTTCCAACAGCATTTTAGTTTATTCCTGATTCACAACCATTTGAATAAAGAAATAACCAGAAATGAAATTTTAAGCTTAATACTCTTTATAAATGTCCTTTATCATAAAAATCCTACAAAAACATGTTAATAATGCCATTTTAATTAGAGTGGGTCTCTAAAGTCTCACACCCCTCCAACACATACTTTAATTCCACAATTGGAGCGTTTTCTCAAAAATAAGTGGGAGGATTAAAAATGCCCAACACACACACACACACAGCAGCACACAACCCAGCTTCTGCAGCATGACGGATTCAGACTGATGGAGGAGATGGATCTGGACGTCTACAATGAAGATCCAACATCTTCAGCCACAGAAAGGAGAGGAGAGACTCCAAAGACCTCAGCTGTGAGGTCGTGACCTCAGACCAGCTTTGTTCTGGACACGAGGCTGCAGCTCTCAACTGACTTCAGTGTTTGTAACACAAAACCACAGTAGATTCAAGGTGAGCTGCAGATCATCTCGGAGGATCTAAAAAAGAAAAAGGACAAAGTGGACAAACACAGCAGCTGAACGGAACGCCCCAACAAGACTGTGCACGTGAATGTGCACATCACCTGCTGCTGCAGCTAAACAACATGCAGCATGTCATCATTTTACTCACTCAGAAGCTGATGGGCTGTGCGTGGTATGTCTAGTCTATTGCTACTACAAACGATTATTTTAATAGTTGATGAGTCACTGATTATTTTTTCTGATTAGTCGACTAATCCGGTCAAGCGCAAAATGGATGTAATGCACACATCTTAACCATCATTAGCTTTAAACTAACTAAAAACTAGATATATAGCATTACCTGTGATAATGCTAGTGTGAATGCTGTAAGCTGAATTTGGCCGCTGAAGATGCTAGTGCTGATAGTTGAAGATGCTGAAGTTGATAGCCAGCTAAAATATTAGCTAAATGCCAAATTAGCCTTAAAAAAACAACAAAAAATAAATAAGTAAATGAGCCAAAATAGCTAGGATGCAGCTGAAATATTACCTAAACTCCAAAAATGCCGAAAAAACTGAAAAAATCCTAAATTAGCCAAAATAGCTGGCATGAAGCTGAATTATTAGCTAAACTTCAAAATAGCCTAAAAAAAACCTTGCCAAATGCCAAAATAGTCCAAAAATCTCACAGAATATCTTTACAACTTTCACCTTTACTACACTATGACTCCATATAATATAAAGTAATGACTAATCGACTATTAAATTAGTCGTAGACTATTTTAGTAATCGATTAGTCGACTAATCGTGACAGCTCCAGTGTAGTCTCCCTGATCTTTCTTCAATGTATTATGTACAAAAAAATTTTTTAAATCCCTTTTACTCATTTTTCCGTCTTTCCTGTCAGAACTACATCAGGTTTACATCCACTCAGTCCATCACAGCTTTTCTTTCCTGAATAATTGTTCATAATTTTCCCGCCTCAGCATGTTTGCATTTTTTATGTTTTCTCCAAAACGAGCAGAGATCCTCCGCTGGAATCTTCCCTGAAGGACGTTCTCTGGAAGTCCAGCCTGCAGCGCTGTGGTGCAGCGGCTGCTCCTGCTGCTTCCTTTCAAATGGAAGCCATCACAGAAGCTGAACCTGCAGCGGGTAATTCACCAGTGAGACCAGAACCAGCAGACGGGCTGGGACCAAAACCAACCGGGCCAGACGCAGGCATGAAAGAGGGGGGAGGAGAAAACGAGCTGATGGATTAGGGCCCCCCCCGGGGGAATCCCCACTCATTTTCTCTGTGGAGCGAAACAGAGATGGAGGGAGGGTTCGCTTCTTATCTCTTCATTTGACACCAGAAAGCCCCCGTCTATCCATGTTCCTGTCTAATTCACTCCCCCCTCTCAGTTTTCTCCCACCCCCCCTCCTCTGTCTTTTCTGTTTGTTTTCCTGCATCAGTGTCCTTCTTTGACCTTCACGTCTCTTTTTGAAGCTTCTTTCTTTGAAATCTCAGATCGTTGAGTTCAGTCACAAATTCCACATGTCCATGAGTTGAGG
>NC_050533.1:24004011-24017813 GCF_002922805.2 Oryzias melastigma
GGGGGGGGGGGGTGTCCACTGATCAATGTTCTGATTGGTCAACAACAAACTTAGAAGGGGAAGACCTAACACTGAGGGACAGGGAAAGATAAAACAGATGAAGAAGAGGGATGGACCTGTTCTCCGGCTGGTCCTGTGGGTCCTGCGATTGTCCACAGACTTACATAAGTGTCCATCAGCAGCTGCACACAAACTCAGAGAAATAGCAAAACACAAACAGATGAAGAAGAAGGCAGCACTCGCCACACTCCGTCCAATCAGAGCTCTTTCTTGCTGCCTGCCGGCCAATCAGAGGCGAGCAGAAGCCGTCTGTTTTCTCTGCACACATTCAGATGTTTTGAAGAGGGGGGGTGCAGAGGCTGAAGTGCCCTTGAGCAAAGCATCAAACTCCAGACCTGTTGGTTTTAAGGTTGGGGTCACATGCAGGTGAGAAAAATCCCCCAAATCTCCCATCCTGACAGACGGAGTCAAGGTGTGCAGCGTGTTGCTACGGGCAACAGCTGTTTTCAGAGCTGCGGTGGTCAAGGTCTTATCAGGGAGGAGTAGCATGGAGAACCATTTTAATCTATCACCAAAGCACATGAGGGGGTGGGGGTGGGGGGTGGGGTGTAACCGCACACATGCTGGAGATCTCTGAAATCTGCAGCTTCTTTGGGTTTTTTCTAGATCCACAGATTGTTTTCTTCAACAGAAAAATGATCAGATTTGACAAACTTTGTTTTTTTTATTGTGAAATTGTGTTTTTTTTTCCTTTTTGGTACAATTCTGTTTAAGCAGCTTTTTCTAACTTTAACAAATCATTTTCTCTCAAAAGTCCCTTTACTTCTTCCTTTGCTGGAGCAAATTTCTGTTTTGATTTATTTACATCAATTCTGCTGCAAACAGGAGGATTAGGGAACTTTATTTCTATCAATTTATCAGAAAACACTTGAATTTGCACAATTATTTTACTGTCGCACCGGTTTAACTCTGGTGTACATTCACACCGCCCTCAGAAACGCATGTTCAAATGAAAAGTGTTTTGGGCTATCGCGTTCAACACTCTCACAAAGTCTCTAGGGGTGTGCTAAAATATCGATATTGTGGTATATCGCAATATTTAGTCCTGCGATTGATTCTCACCAAGTATCGATCTTTTATTTCTGTTCGAAGAGGCTGTAAAATGTTAGATTCATAATCCTTTGGTGAGACATTTCTCTGGTAGCTACTTGAATTATTGAATTTTCTTGTTGTTTACAATTTAATTGGAGTCAATGCTTGTCAAAGACATTATCACTGATTTTAATAAAAAGCGTCTATTATTTGTTGCACAAAATAAGACACAAATAGTGTATTGTTTTTGTGTTCAAGCTAAAAAACAAATACATGATATATTTTCCCAATAAGCTGGATAACATCGGGTCATTGATAACAATAAAATAAAATGATCTGGAGGGCCACATAGAACTACCTGGAGGGCCGGATCTTATTTTTCCTTTTTTTACTTCATTTTTTTAAAGCTACCTCACAAAAGTTTTCTGTTTAAGTTTTAAATAATAAAACAATGTTAATTAAATAAAACAAAACCTGAATCTGTATTTTCTAATTTGTTCATTTTTAAAATGTGTTGCAAAAGTATCAGATTGGGACTCGGTATCATCAGATACTCAGAATCAAATAACTCGGAATGGGATCAAGTCAGAGAAAATCCTGATCGGGACATCCCTAGTTATATGGTGTTTGGCTGCTCCTGACTCCCACACATGCACGTGCACGAGCACATGCGCATGTGTGGAGCTCCACTGCTGTATTGATCGCTGACAGAAAAAAGCCTCTTTCAATAAATTATTATGAATAAAAAATTGACAGAGGAGCTGATCAAACGTCTCGGCCTGATTGTTATTTTCCTGCTGTCTCTCTCCGTGACGTGCACGGCTCCTGACTTCTCCCATGCGTGTGTGTGTATGTGCGAGGGCATGGTAGTGGAAAACTCTGGAAGCAGACTGCAGGAGAGAGAAAGGAAGCAGGCGGCTGCTTTGTTTCAGAGCAACGTTTGTTCTTGGCCTCCATGAATAAAACACTTTTTATCCTCGTCGTTCATCAATACGTTTTAAATATGAAAAATCACTGCAGGGATGAGAAACGATGACAGAAACATTAATGCCTCGTATCCACTGAGCGGACCGGACGGTCCTGGCCGGGTAATTCAAGTGAGCGTCTCCAATGAACCATCAAGGTGCATGCGGGCGTCGGCCGATGACATGATAACAGTGTGACCACAGTGACAATGAATAAACTAAATCCAAAGAATTTAATATTCTTTAAAAGAAGATTCCGGGAGGCAAAAAAGAAAACAGCTGAAAAGTGAATAAGAACTTTCTTGAATCGGGAAAAATGCTGGTTGACCGCTCACTGCTGTCATAAAACCTTCCCACCAACCAATGGAGTCGACTGTAGCTCCGCCCAAACTGGTCCGTTCCATTTTTCTATATGGACCTACAACAACGCGGGACTAAAAATAGTATGAATTGTTCCAGCCTAATGGGTCCATTTGATTATGGAAACGCTCAAAATACCGTACCGGTCCGGTCCAGTTTGGTCTGGAACGCTCAATGAAAACAAGGCATGATTCACGATTCGTGCAACAAGTTTGCGTAGCCTGCCCCTCTTTCGCCACATGGCGAATTCGCTGCCTGTCACTTAAATCGAGCTCCAGGACTTCAGATCGTCTCAATTCGTTTCTGTTCCATTGACTGAACGTTGAAACTGTCCGCCTGAATCGGATTTGATGTGAATGCACCTTAAGAGAGAATATTTCTTCCCGCTACAGATTGTAGGTCACATTCCAGCGCCGTCCAAATCCAGATCTTGAGGGCCGCTGTCCTACATGATTTATCAACACATTCTCACTCCCAAGTCATCACATATTGACATTTGGTTAAAGGGTAACCAAACAATGAAGTTTGAGGCTGACTCCACCCACAGCCAAAAAGTGAAAATCCAGTCAGAGGGGTGGGGCTTGGGGGCAGGACTATCATTACTGGAGCTGCAGATCATCATGTGGGACTTCTGAAACTTACACGGTTTGATCAGTCACAAAATTCAACTGTAATACATTGATTCAACCTGTAGGGAGCAGCAGACAGACGGTTTTTCGACTATATTTTCGAGACGTTTTTTTTAATTTATCAAAAATTTGACAATGACCAACAGACAGCTCTTTTAAAGCCACATTTATAGATCAACAGCCAATAAAAGTTGATTTAGGGTTTGGTTACCATTTAAGGTCCCATCCACGTCACTTTTTGACGTTTTGGATCTCCCCAACTCGTTGTTTTTCAACATACTGGCTATTCCCTCCGCGCCGCAACCAGTACCCTAAGCCGACATCGAACCAGTTGCACTACCGGCTGCAAACCGGTACCACGTCAAGGTTAGGATACTGGTACTGGGGCACCCGTAATGGACGCGTCCCAAGGACCAGTGCGCATCCAGTACAGCATCTGGTACCACGTCCTGAGGGTTGTGGACCCTTGATTTTATGAACAGCCAGCACGTCCAAAAACGACGGGTTGGAGACACCCAAAAAATTAAAAAGTGACACAGACAAGGCCTTGACCAAACGTCTATATATTAATGACCAGAGGTGAGACCAAGTCATAAGTCTCATGCAAGTCTCAAGTCTTTGCCCTAATATCAGAGTCAAGTCCCAAGTCAAAAACAGTCAAGTCTCAAGTAGAGTCACAAGTCAAGATCAACAAGTCTCAAGTTGAGTCACAATCAATTCGATTGGTTGGACTGTCAGATCAATCCAAAGTGGCCCTAATTTGATTGGATGTTGGGCCAACTCCACACACGGATGTAAACAAACAGACAGAGAGACCGTGACCCGGGATTTCTCAATATACTTTTTAATCCTTGAATTTGGGGGAAATTAGCAAGTCTTTCTGAATCAGAGGTCTGAAGTCCAAGTCAAGTCATGAGTTATGAATATTAAAGTCCAAGTCAAGTCACGAGTCAGAGATTTGGAAATCCAAGTCGAGTGTAAGGTAGTCAAATTCATGACTCGAGTCCAGGTCATGTGACTTGAGTCCCCACCTCTGGTAATGACTTGGAGATGAGAATGTGTTGGTTTTTCATAACCTGTCATTGAAGCTCCTTATTGGCTAAACACACCTGATCCTGGTCATCAGGTAATCAGCAGCAGATAAGGCAGGTTTTCTGGAGAACCAGCAGGGGGCCGGCCCTCGAGGACTAGATGAGGATACCCAGGTGTTGTTAATACACAGGTGTTATTTTGTGAGTGGAAAATTAATATCAGGATAAAAGCAGACATGGTTTTATTTTTAAAGTCGGGGGGTGTGGTTACAGGTTTAAGGGAAGGGTCCAGGTCTTGACTGTTCAAACGTCTACATACGACAGATAACTGAATCTTTTTTGGAACCTTTCCGTCGACCTTCTCTGCTTCTAAAAGCTGAGAAGATGTCAGTTTTCCGCTGGTCTCAGCCAAGCAGATGTTGTTCATCTGGATCTCCTGCCGCTCTCCAGAGGAAGACCGGACTCAGGAGACGCGTTTGAGTTCTGAGATCCAGAAACGTCTTTAACTTTCAGATGGAGGAGACAGGAGGCGGGGCTTGAGTGTCATCATCGGGATTCCAGGATTCTGGATCCTCCACAGTGACTGTTACAGCCCACAGCTGGGTGGGGGGGTGGGGGTGTCCTCATCAGGGAGGAGGAGACGAGGAATCCCTCCTCCTAATGAGCTTCAAATGTTAACAAAATTATCCGTGGCCCCCGCCCCCCATTCAGCAGGAAGACAGCCTTGATGTGT
The DNA here is from genome assembly GCF_002922805.2 of Oryzias melastigma. NCBI lineage: Eukaryota > Metazoa > Chordata > Actinopteri > Beloniformes > Adrianichthyidae > Oryzias > Oryzias melastigma. The sequence goes on from NC_050533.1 coordinate 24,008,822, forward strand.
AGAGGATGTGTGTGTACGTGGGGGTGGGGGGTGGGGGGGTTCTCCTTTGAAGTCATGTGAGAAGCGGATTATGTGTTGGAGCCGAGATCCTCCGTAACCCTCTTACATCTCCGCCTGTGATTCTGCTGCTTTTATTCATTTTAGCGGAGGATTACTCCCTCTGAGGGAATAACGCCGCAGAGATCCTGCAGGAGCGGGAGGGGGCGGGATTTACATGAAGGAGGAACAGCAAGGATGTCAGTTTTAGGGGGAGACAAGCAAAAAAAATCACTTAATATACTTTAATTGAAAAGATGTATTTTTTAAGCCAAACAAAAATCATTTTGGGAAACATTTATGATACATTTTCACTTGTTATGTTTTTGTTTAGTTTTAGAGGAGCATCAACTGACATTGACATTAGAGATTAAGAGGAGAGATGGAGGAGACGGAAACCTTCAAAGGAGAAACACTTTGAAGAAGGAGTGAGGATGGAACGGCCAAACGTATCACACTGTTTTTTTCTATCTTTTAAAAGGTTTCTAAACCAACTGCAACTTGTTTCTGGGACATTTTTACGCAGACCTCAGTGACATCCGGGTCTTATCAAATCCTGCCCATGTCCTGATGTAGCAAGAAAACCGATGCTGAGACCCCCTGGTGCAGAGTCTACAGCAAGGGTGTCAAACTCAATCGCACAAGGGGACAAAATCCAAAACGCAACTTAGGTCACGGGCCGAACAAGATAAACATTTATTGAACGCACAAAAACTACATTTTTTAAACTTAAAAAACGTAAATTTTTAACATAATTATGAACTAGATATATAGCGTTACCCGTGATAGTGCTAGTGTGAATGCTGTAAGCTGAATTTGGCCGCAGAAGATGCTAGTGCTGATAGCTGAAGATGCTGAAACTAATAGCTAAAAACGCTGAAACTGATAGCTGAAAATGCTGAAACTGATAGCTGCAAACGCTAAAGTTGAAAGCTGAAAACACTAAAACTGATAGCTGAAAACACTGAAGCCAATAGCTGAAAACGCTGAAGTCAATAGCTGAAAACGCGTAAGCCAATAGCTGAAAATGCTGAAGCTGATAGCTGCAAACGCTAAAGTTGAAAGCTGAAAACACTAAAACTGATAGCTGAAAATGCTGAAGCTGATAGCTGAAAATGCTGAAGCCAATAGCTGAAAATGCTGAAGTTGATAGCTGGAAACACTGAAGCTGATAGCTGAAAACGCTGAAGCCAATAGCTGAAAATGCTGAAACCAATAGCTGAAAACGCTGAAGCTGATAGCTGAAAATGCTGAAGTTGATAGCTAAAAACGCTGAAGCTGATAGTTGAAAACGCTGAAGCTGATAGCTGAAAACACTAAAGTTGATAGCTGGAAACACTGAAGCTGATAGCTGAAAACGCTGAAGCCAATAGCTGAAAATGCTGAAACTTATAGCTGAAAATGCTGAAGCTGATAGCTGAAAACACTAAAGTTGATAGCTGGAAACACTGAAGCTGATAGCTGAAAACACTGAAGCTGATAGCTGAAAACGCTGAAACCAATAGCTGAAAACGCTGAAGCTGATAGCTGAATACCATGAAGCCAATAGCTGAAAATGCTTAAATTGAAAGCTGAAATCACTGAAGCTAATAGTCAGCTACAATATTGGCTAAATGCCAAATTAGCCTAAAGCTGACCTGCAGTCAAGGGGACTGCATTTCTTCTAGTCGTGGATGTAGACTCTAGTTATCATTTGCTTCAACATTTATGAGTTAATGGCGAAACTGAAAGTTTTTTTTATAGTTTATTTATTAGCTTAACTGTTAGTTAAAAAAAGTTTATTGGTGTTTGGAGGATCTCTACATCGTTCAGGTCCTAAACAGGTGAGGAGGCTGGTCTCCTAGCAACAGGAGCTGTCACTCAGCTGCTGCAGAGCTGCAAGTTTTGGACTGATGTTCAAAAAGAACAGAGTTGAACTTTTATAGAAAAAAAATTCAATGTTTGTCTGTTTTGTTTTTCCATATGAAACTGAAAGTTTCAGAGAGAGGATGAACACAAAGACATGGTGTACAGGAAGCAGAGGAGCAGCAGGAGAATGTAAAGACATGTGATTTTTATCCAGAGGAGATCCTGACCTCAAAGTTTATGGATTATGGAGGAACTTTGCTCCATCTTGAGTTTAGATGAAAACTTCAGACGTAAAGAAGATAAGTTTGAGCCTTTATGAACTTTTGTTTTCTCATCCACTTCATCTACACAGAAGTTATTAAAGATAAAACAGGAATTTGGTTTGGTTTCACATCATGTGGTAACCCTTCTTTAAACATGCTGCCCCCCCACCAGGAAACATGTGATCCTCTGCAGCATCCAGAGCTGCCGGGCTGAAGGTGACAGGAGTTCAGGTGCTGCTCTGCAGCGTTAACTCAGAGGATGAAAGGTGAAGAGACAGAAAAGTTTAAGGAAAAAACAAAAAGCAGGGATTCAGATGGGGGGGTGACAGACGGGTGGACACCCAGAAAGGAGGAGGAGGATGAGGATGAGGGGAGGAAGAGCGGGCGGGTGGTAATGAGTTTGGTCAGAGCGTGGAACAGTCTTAAAGCTGCGATCGTTCTCATTAAAGCAGTGAATGAGCAGCTGATGGCTGTCATGGACGCCACCCTTCAATTACAGACACCGCCGTGCACGTGTCTCACATGCACGCTCACGGTACACGCTGCAAACATCTCGCACACCTTTCAGGCGTGTGTGTGTTTGTGCACACATCTATCAGGGGGGTGGGGGGTCTCTTTGGTGTGAAAAAGCCATATTCAGCAGTTGTGTTTTTAATGAGAGTTCACTAAGCTGCAGATAGAAATGCAAATCCACCTCGACGGGCCGAGCAGTGAGCATGAAAAATTAATGGAATCTCCCTTTAATTTGGCTAAACAGGAAAACAATATGCTGCCAGTAAACAGAGAGAACGCCGTGCACTCTGTGAGCGTGCACGTGAGGAAGGACTTTTCATCTTTCTTCAGGAATGCTTCCAAACCCAAAGTTTTAGTTTTGCAGTTTTAGAGGCAGAACTGCTGCAGATTCTCCTGCAGGGTGTTTTCTGCAGCAGGAGGGTCAATCTGACCCGACATGACTGTGTCCTTCAGCTCAACAAGTTTGTTGAGGAAACAAAGAATTTTAGTCAGAAACTCTTTATTTAATCAAAAACTATAGAGACAACAATCATTTGTTAAAGTTAAATAAGCTACAACATTATTTTATTAAACTCATGCTTTAATACATGAGTTTTATTTGCAGATGGTTTACAACTCACACACAAAAAGAAAACAAAATATGATTACAAAAACTAAAGAAACGACAATGAAAAACAAAAACACAAAAATGTATGGAAAAACAACAACCACAACAGAAACAATAAAGAAAAATACAAAAACAACAAAAACTTAAATAAAAAAAGACAGCAAAAAAATACAGAAATGACAAACTAAAACACAAATACAAAAACAATACTAATAAATACAGAAACAACAACAAAAACTAAAGAAATGATAATGAAAAACAAAAAACAACAACAGAGAACTACAGAAACGACATAAAAAAATAAATAAATAAAAAGCGGAGAAAAAAAATACAGAAAGTACAACAAAACTACAGAAGCAAAAACGTAAAAAAAAAATCTACAGACAACAAAAAAGGATAAGGAAGACCTCCAAAAAATAAAGGAAAAACAAAAAAAAAACGACAACTTAAAACACAACTACAGAAAATACATAAAAAATACAGAAACCACAATGAAAAACTAAAAAAACAACTGCAAAAAACTACAGAAATGATCATAAAAAATAGAAAAACAGAAAAACCGACAGAAATTATGAAAAATACAAAAAGAAAAATCTACAGACAAAAAAGAATGACAAAAATGACAATGAAAAACTACAAAAAATACAGAAAAAAACAAAAAGAACATACATTATAACAACTAAATAACTACATAGAGAAAATACAGAAACAATAACAAAAACCATCAAAAACGGGCATAAAAAACATAAAAAATTACAATGAAAGCAAAAAACGTTTAAATCAAAACAAAAACTACTGAAACTACAATCCAAGCTACAGAAAGGGCAAAAAATCTACAGAAACAGCAACAACAGCTACAGTTACTACGAAACAAAAACTACAGAAACTACAGCAAGTAAATACAAAAATTACAAAAGAAAAAACAATAAAGCAAAAACTGCAATAAAAAACAAAAAAAGACAAACACTAATACAAGCAAAAAAACTACTATAAAGACAAATAAAATCAAACTACAGAATTTTTAAAACTACAGCAACAATAAAAACCACAAAATCAACAACAAATGAAAAAATCAAAACCACATTAAACAACAGAAACCACATTAAAACTACAGAAACCACATTAAAACTACACTGATGCAGCATTTCAACAGAAGTTTCAGAAACAGAGATAACTTAAACCATTTGAAAGTGGGTCAAACCAAACCCGTATGATGAAGCGGGCTAAGCTGAACTCAAGCTGAAGCTGAATCAATCACCTTGGCAACTGAGTCTGTGAATATAACCTGGTCTGGAGCAGGTTTCCTTCAGGAAACTCAGAGTTCTCTGAGGTCTCCGCCCCTTTTTAAAGTGAAGGATGTTCAAATATGGCTTTCTAATTAAAATGTTGAAAACATTCACATTAGAGACTGCACGTTTTCTCCACGCAGAAACCAAAATATCATGTCCATTCATAGAGGATCCCGTTGACAAGGACACTGGTATTAATCTGAAGGGAATGCTATTTACGTCGAAAGAAGATTTTGAGGACACAAGTCGACTGACCGGAGCTTCCCAATTCATTTGTATTTGAGTGATACAGTTTTTCCCCTTTCGGTCAAAAAAAGCTGTTTTTGGTCAGAAAAGGAGAATTTAACCGGCAATGTCGTTTTTTTTTGCTTTTTTTTCCTTTTTTTTTAAACCCTTAACAATCTGTAAACCTCAAACAGTGAAGATGCCGGTCAAAACATCTACCATGCTGAGGGAGACATACCAAATGTTAGTGCGGTGGTTAGAGCAGCTGCCTGGACGTACGCATTAACTCTGCTGCTATTTTATCCCACGACAACTCTCTTAGTTTTGTTGCTGCAGCTGTGTTGCTCTTTTTGCGGAAAATGTTCTTTTAGTCGGCATATGCTCGTAGGAGCACATGAGTTTCTGTCACTGTGAACTATGAAGTCCTAATGGGGAATGGTGAATCCTGCTGCCTTTGCTCCATTGTTCAGGGCTTTTTATGGTTTTGACTATCGCACCAACAACTCAGAGTTGATTGAACAAACTTTTTCAGCTCTTCTGAAACCGAAAAACTCTGGGTTTGTAAACTCTGAGTCAGTCAACTCTGAGTTCTGGTTTGAACTCAGAATTTGTTAAACCTGCTTCTTAAAAAGGGGTCCCTGGTGTTCTCACAAAGCTATAGTGGAAAAACGAAAGGAAGACAACCATTTCTACATGAAAGTAGGAGAAGACGCAGCAGCGTGGCGTTTCTCTGAAACAAACGGCTCCGTTTCATTCTCTAAATCGGGTCTCAAACCGACGGAAAAAATGAGCAGAAGTTGTTGGGACAAAAAAGGGAGCCGCTTCAGGCGGGACAAACTGCTGTGCATGTGCGTGACGTGCGCACGTGAAATGTGTAATGCTTAAAATGTAGGAGCGAGCAGTGCACAGACGCACGTGCACGGATTGGGGGGCAGGAGTCAAGTGGGTGAATAAGTACATCAATAACCAGAGGACAGGTGCATGAAATTACACGCAGCAGATCCATCATGGAGGAGCAACAACAACAGAGCGAGGGGAGGGGGAGGGGGTCCAGGCTGAAGGTGACAGAGACTCACTTATGATACCCCCCACCCCCACCCCCACCTCTGAAGGATAAAAGTGACGGAGCGAGTGGTGGAGGAACGCCGCTGGTTAAGCTCGTCGGAACTGTCACGCCTGGCGAAGGCGTAGAGCGGCTGCTCCACGCAGTCGTGACGGTTCAAATTTGTCAAACGGTTTTCCCCCCCTCCGCCCCCACCAGAGTGTTTAGGTGCTGACTGTACGCAGGTTACGCATGCGGCGCAGTGGAAGACGGTTGAGACTTTGGTTGTCTCCGAATTCCCTCCTTAATTCCTAACTACTAAAAAACGATAAAGTGCCTGGATTTTAAAGGCAATTCAGACATTGTTTTTCTAAACGCTGGATATGATGTCACCAATATCACAAAGTGAAAATCTAATTAATTATAACATTTCACAACGTCTATTTATGACTCCACTGTGTTCTGATGGTGAAAATGTGGATTATAAAAACAAGATCAGTAAACTTGCTTGACTTTTATTAAGAAAATAAAAATTATGACTTGACAAATATTTTGTTTGATAATCAAAAATGTTTTACAGAATAAAAAGGGAAACATTTTCCCTGAATTCAACAACCTTAAAAAAGATAAATTTATCATTAGACCAGTTTTAATGAAACGCTCTTTAACTCACGTCAGACTAAATAAAAAGCATCTAGCTAGCACACATTGTGATGTAGAAAATATGTTCCCTACATATTTAACGTTAGAGTGGAATAACTATTAACTTTTATTTAACTAACCCTCGACGCTATGAAAGCCAAAATGTGCACAAATGGTCGCTTTAATCCAGGGGTGTCAAACTCAATCTCACAGGGGGTCAAAATCCAAAACACACCTTAGGTCGAGGGTCGAACAGGATAAACATTTATTAAACACTCAAAAACTACATTTTTAAAACTTTTAAACCGTAACTTTGTAACATAATTATGATCTAGATATATATTATTACCTGTGATAATGCTAGAGTGAATGCTGTAAGATGAATTTGACCGCTGAAGATGCTGAAATTGATAGCTGAAAACGCTTAAGCTGATTGCAAGCTAAAATATAAGCTAAATGCCAAATTAGCCTAAATAACAAATAAAAAAAAAGTAGGTTAGCCAAAATAGCTAGTGTGTAGATATTAGCCTAACTCCAAAACAGCCTAAAAAACATTTTTAAAAAAGCTCAAATTAGCCAAAACAGCTAGCATGTAGTTGAAACATTAGCTAAACTCCAAAACAGCCAAAAAATTTTAGTAAATTCCAAAATAGTCCAAAAAGCTAGCAGAATGACAATTTTGGAAACTTTTAAACTGTAACTTTTTAACATGAATAATAAAGAGGCAGGAATATTACTCCAGAATAAATAAACTTAAATAATAAATAATAATAATATCAAATAATATTTTACTCTACATAAAACTATATGTTTTCAAAATTATACAAGTTAAAAATAAGCACAAGATAACATTGGGCCATTAATGACAATAAAATTAAATAATCTGGAGGGCTGGATAGAATTTCCTAGGAGCCGGATCTGGTCTTGACTTTGACACTTGCTTTAAGTGAAGTCAGGGATATTCAGATCTGGAAGATCAGCCATGTTTGTGTGATCTTTAAAAATGTCAGAGTGAAAACCGCTCCACGTTTAATTCGACTTATTACTTTTACTTTAAATTACATACATTTCTCGATTATTATGTTTCGATTGGATCATAATCAAAGTTTTTCCCCACCACTAGCTGGGACCACGTCATCAGTGAGTAAATATCTAATCATCTGCAAAGAACCAAACTTTTACAGCTACATTGTTTCTAATCAAAACCAATAAGATATCTTCATCTGAGACAGCACAGAAAACATCAAATTGTCATCAAATAGGAAATCTCATTCGACTCAGATATATATATATACCGTGTCCTCAATCCTTCATCTCAGACGTTTTCCTAAAAGAAGCATTGAGACATCTGCTGAGAGGATTCATGTATGCAAACGGGTCGTGTGAATAAAGCCTTCTCTCCCGGCGCAGCGTGACATGAACGGATCTATTTAGACTCAGTAATCGCTCTCCTCATGCACATCCTTCTGACACCCCCCCTTCCAGTGTAACACAGAATAATCAATAGTCATTTCACCCCAGGTCTCCTTCCTGCCGACGGAGGCAAAAAAGGTGGTCGTACCTGGGGCAAAGAGGAGAAGGGAGGAAAGGAGAGATAAGACACCTCAGGAGGAGGACGAGGAGGAAGAGGAGTTCAGATGTTCTTCCAGGAACAACAGGAAATAGTGTGAGTTGAGGGAGTGAGGAAAAGAGGAGGGAATTGTTATGTTCCAAACAAACACACACAGACAAATTAATTTCCAAATATTTCCTCCCGGGATGGGAGCAGTATCCAGAGCAGCTGGCTCATCTGCATCTTCCCGTTTCCTGCTTCAGCTCTTTGTGGTGATGCATGTTTCATCTAAAACTTCTCAAAAATGGTCAAATTGACTTTTTTTAGTCCAGTTTGACTCTGAAAAACCTCCGGTGAGGCTCCTGGCTCCAGCTTCTCTGTTGCTGCTGCAGCAGCAGGACTTCAGACACAGAAACTGAAGGGAATCTGCTCCCAGCCTTTCACAGGAGACTGTTTTGATTGAACGCCGTCATCACGCCATCAGCAGGTGCCCGGTGTTTGCCTTTGATAAGCACTCATTATTAGTTAGAACCAACGCTTTATGAAAAAAGGCATCTATCAAAACGCGTCGCCTTGGCAACAGATGAGGTAAATGTTTGCAGACATCTTCAGGAAGTGTCCTCCTCCCTGTTTATTCTGTTGTGTTTGTTCGCATACGGCAGCAAATCTGATAGTTTCCATTCCCACAGAGTTTTTTCTAAACAAATTTATCATCTTTTCTGTTTGTGAAGAAAATATGAAATGTTTTTATCAAGGATGGACAATAAGTCAACCCTAAATTCATGATTGACTCTTCAGGATGACATTTAATCTAGAAGAAAATATAGGTTTGTAACTGTATCTGACATCATCCAACATCTGAGGTCCGATTGGACCAGAGCCGACACTTCAACGAACCCGGACCTCTTCATTCTGATGAGAATCTCCGAACCAGAGTCCAGCAGACACAAGGAAGCTTCTCTCATCCTCCCTTCA